>NC_133662.1:31224527-31589558 GCF_037893015.1 Macrotis lagotis | reverse complement strand
AATGGATGAACAACTTGTGTATATCATTGTAATGGAATATTATTGTTTAATAAAAATGGTGAGCAGGCCAATTTCAGAAAAATCTGGAAAGATTTATATGAACTGATGTTAAGTGAATTAAGTAAGCAGATCCAGGAGAATATTAATGTATAGTAAGAGTAACATTATTTGATGCTCAACTATGATAGAATTAGCTCTTCTCAGCAACACAGTGATCAAAGGCAAATCTAAAAGACTTGCAATCTACAATTCCATCCACATCTAAAAAAAATTTATGGAATCTGAAAACAGATGATTGATTTACTTTTTTTTCTTTCTCATGGTTTTTCCCTTTTGTTTTGCTTCTTCTTTCACAACATGACCAATAAAGAAAGTATCCAGTGTAACATTATCCAAGTGTAACATTAAAATTATCTAAGTGTAACATTAAAAGCATACTGTGTTTCTCATTGATTTATCACATGAATAAGAGTACCTATGCAGAATATCATTAAGTCATACACTGTTAGAGTCAGAAGGGATCCTAGAATCTCTTGTGTGACAGAGAGAAATGGAGGTCTGCTTTTTTACTTTCTCCCCAATTCCCATTCCTTCTCCTGCTCAGTCACAGATGCTCTCATTACAGTTTTCTCAGTTTTTGATCTCTATGTTATTATCTATTTCTTTATATTTTGGAGGTGAACTGTCTATATCTATGATTGCATTAGACTATTGCTGATGGACACCTCATCAAGATATTCTAATTACAGAAAATTTTCAAGGGTGCCATGTAGCATATACCTTGCTCAGAATCACACAGCTCATATATGACAAAGGTAGATCTACCTGACTGGAAGGCTAGTCCCCTAACCAATCAGATACACTACCCCAATCCTAGAGTTACACATAGGAAGGAAAAATAAAAGTAAATTCCAAAGGCAAAAGTCTGGAAGAGAATAGTAATTTTTAATGACTCCAGAATTTGAATGACATATTTTATATTTTTATCTAGAAGCAAAAGTCAGTGTGATTTCATAACTATTATTCTTACCCAGACCCCAGTGGTGGATAGACTTCAAACAGTTCATGTAATCAAACTTATATAGAGAGAAATACCATAGATCAAATAGAGATGATCCAATAAGGATGAAATAAAGAAAATAGTTTTGTTTTTCTTTTCCTTCATTATTATGTGCTTTCCTTTCTCAGAAATATAGGAATTAAATACTTATATCTTCCAAAAATTGAATTGCATTGTTTCAAATATGGTTTACTTTATGGGAGACAGTGTGTGGATGGTAAGAAATATTTAATTATAATCTGTATATATCACTGGAATTTTCTTGATGTCATGATACTAGAAGGAAGTTCACTCGAGCCCCATATCCTGATATTCTGAGAATTGGTCATCACAATGCATTTACCAAGTTATTTCTATATGTAAAGCACTGTCTAAGTGCTTGGTTTATTAATCAGATAAAAAACATGTTTTCTGCTCATTAAGTATTCATTCTTGGAAGCTGGAGATAGTGTGAAAATAATTGGATACAAAAAAGACTTTATATATATATATATGTATATATACATATATATGTATATACATATATATGCATGTGTGTGTGATGTGTGTATATGTATACATATATATGTATAGATAGATAGATAGATAGATAGATAGATAGATAGATAGATAGATAGATAGATAGATGATAGATTCTGAAGAGGTGGAAAGTAATCTCTTAGAGGAAGCCACAAGTAATTAGAAAAAGAAATGTTGGGCAAATTATAATAAGTCTGGAAACAAAGGGAAGTCAATCTAAGATGAACTTTAAATGCCAAAAAGAGGACTTTATGTTCAATCCTGAAGGTAAAAGAGAGGCACTGAGAGTTGTTGAATAAAGAGGTGCCATGGTCAGAACTATGTTTTAGGAGAATCATTTTGGCAACTGACTGGTCATTAGGTTGGAATATGGAAAGACAAACAAGGGAGGAACAAAAAGAAGGAAATTAAAAAAAAAAATCAAATTGAGAGGAAAAGTTCCTAAAATGAAATGGTAGTTAGGTGTGAATGAAAATCACACAAAGTCAGGCATAATGGCTGCAATCTCCAACATAACTACATCTTTGAGATCATAGATCCACTGTAGTTTCAGACAGTAACTTCAGTATTATAACCCATCCCCAAGTAGTCTGACATACAAAGTAATCAAAAGAATGAGATAGAGTACAGGAACAAGAGGAAAGAGGTGGCAATTATTCAGTTAATTGAAGCTGGGTTAACTGCACAATTCAGACTTCTTATCTTCTTGACATCACTGCTACTGAAATGTGAACATTGACTAGCTGCCATAAAATTATTGATAAATGAGCATCATAGACAAATATTTTGTTTTACTATAGGATAAGAGATGTATAGTGAGAAAAGGGACTTTGAATATTATTTGGTTTAACAATCTCATTTTGCTGATGAACAAATTGATTTTAAGTGAGGTCAACTCTCTTGCCCAAGGTCATGAAATTCATTAATGACAGTTATAAACAGGTCTAGAAACCAGCTTTTTTGACTTCCAGTTTATTGGTCTTCCAGCTATTAGTCAAAAGAATTTATTTAATATTGAAATTAGTTGACCTTTAAATTTTTGGCAAAATTAGCTTGTAAATCTACCTGATTCTCCCCGCAACCAGGAAGCTTATTTGTGGCCTGTTGAAAGAACTTTTATCAAAAACATACTCATAGGTGGCAATGGATAGAGCACTGGTCCAGGAGTCAGGAGGACCTGAGTTCAAATCCAGCCATAGACACTTAATAATTGCTTAGCTGTGTGACCTTGGGCAAATCACTTAACCCTATTGCCTTAAATAAATAAAATTTTAAAATGCATATATGCTTATGGAATTATTACTCTAGATAGGACTAAAGAAGCCATCAATCCCAACATTCTCATTTTATAGTTAAGGAAACTAAGGTTCCTAAGATTTAAGTGACCTGTCAATAATCACACTACTAATAAATATCTAAGGTGGGATTTAAACCCAACCCTTCTGGACTCTAATTGCAGTTCTTCAATTAGTATATCATATTGTTCCCTCTAGATCATTTAATATAAATTGAAGAAAATAATATCTAGAAAAGAAAAAAGATAAGAGTCCTTGGTGTGGTAGAGAAGGGGGAAAAACAGACATGATAGATATTGAGGAGATAAAAATGACAAGATTAGCATTGGAAAGGAAAGTAGGCTCTGAAAGAGTCAAGCTGTCTTTATTTATGGTTCATCTGTCTCTTTCATTCTAGCTTTGGGGATATTGAGAGAGAAGAGAATTCCTTTTGGGGATAGCAAGAAAGAAGGACTCTGGGAAGAAATTGACATATAGAACTTTCATCTCAACTTTGCTACTGGAGAAACTTCAGAAAATTTTCCCTTTGACTAAGGTCTGGAATTCTTTCAGTTCTCTCTCTCTCTCTCTCTCTCTCTCTCTCTCTCTCTCTCTCTCTCTCTCTCTCCCTCTCTTTCTCACCCCTTTTTCTCTCCCTCTCCCTTTTGCTCTCTTCTAGTTGAACTGGGATATCTCTCTCCCAATGTGTGATCTCATTCATTACACAAACACATACACATGTGCTCACACATGCATGTGTACAGATATCTCTTTAAACATGTAGATAGATGGATAGATAAATGATAGAGAGATAGATGAATGGGTGGATGGAGGGATGGATGATGGATGGATGGAGGATGGTAATTGGATAGATGTCTTGGGAATAAACTTATTATTGAGAAAATTAGGAAAGAGTCCTTGAAAGAGATAACATTTGTGCTAATCTATGAAGGCAAATAAGGCTTCTATGAGTCAAAAGACAAGAAGGAAAACATAAGGCTAATTGTAAGAGATGAGATTTATATACACAAAATAAGTAGAGCAGTTTCTCTAGAGTTTAGGGTGCATAAAGATTTAGAAATGAATGGGCCCTTTTACTAGTACCAGGTATATACTATACATTTCTGTCTTTTTTATCTCTTGCCAAGGAATTAGTCCTAAGGGGAACATTCTCATAAATCCCCCTCAGATATTACTCTTCCAATGCTGCATATCAATCTACTGCATGAAGAGTTTGTCAAATTAGAAGATTCTTTGTTCTTCCATTAGTTTTCATAGATGTTTGATCTGTGCTCCAGAAAAGGTTATATGTGGTAAAGACAGGGAGCAAGAGTACATCAAGTAATATAGTAATTATGAGAAAAATAAGTAAACAAAATACTTCAATTATATTCTATTAAAGAATGTTCCTAGTTCTTTTTTTAATGAGGCAGATAAAATTACATGACATCATCTATGTTCTCAAGGGATATGCAATCTGTAAGAGAAAATTGCCTCCTACCATCTAATTGAAGATAAATCCTTATGTTCCTTTCAATGACTCTATCAACATTATTTCTTTCTTTATCTTTTCTGATATTCCATTATTGTTTTTCCATTTTTATCTCTTTCAGTCAAACCTCAATCACATAAGGATTCAATTATTTCATTATTGTGAATACTTCCTCCATGGCTGCAAATTAAAACCAATCAGTGCTTTCTCATCTTGTATAGTTTTCTCTACATTCTCCTATAACACTATTAACGATTCCTACTTTTCCTGTGTGATTTTGTATAAGTCACTTAACTTCTCTGGATCTCACTTTGGTTATCTATAAAAGGAAGAATTTGAAGTATATGATATTTCATTTTCCTTCCAACTTTAAACCTACAATTTTTATAATGCTAAAAGTCATCCACAAAATAAAGGTCAATTTTTTTTTTTAATTTCAAGGTTGCCAGTGCAGCACTTGAGTTGTCCACCCAGTTCCTTTTCTACTCACTGTATGATTGATTCACCTCCTTTACTAAACACACATATCTTGGATGATATTCCTACAAATTATAAAAGGAACCTTTGTATAATGAAAGTACCTTGTACTTGGCAGAGTGAATATTGATATGAGAGTGACAGTTTTATATTTGAGGCATCATTTCTGTCAGAAAAGTGGAGTTTACGTCTTACTCGATGGTTTAGTCCAACTTCTTTATTTTATAGTTGAAGAAAATAAGGTCTGGAAAATTCCTTACCACTTGGAACTCTCTGTATACTCTCTGCATATTCCTTACCTCTTGGGTCCAGGCCCTTCGCAATCAGAGGTGAGAGATCTGCCTCACCTGCTGCCTCCTCACCATACATCCCTGTTTGGGTCATACTTCTCTCTGATCTCTTGCAGAAGTATTTTAATTAACTAAATACAATGACCCATTTGAACTTCTCAATAGAGTCCTACTCTAAGAAACTCCTTAAATAAGGATTTATATATCTATATCTATATCTATATCTATATACATATGTATATCTCCACTTAGATAGATAGATAGATATAGACATAACACTTATTAAAACATACAGAATTATGGGTGTATGCACAAACATAGAAATATACATATACTATTATATATTTAATATACCCATATCCATAAACACACATGTGTATGTATGCACAAGTGTATGCATATATATGTATATATAGTTTATATATCTAATGATTTTTGCTAAAAGAGTTCTAAATATCAGTTTTGTTACCTGAGATAATTACACAAAAGATAATATCAAGTTAACTTTATAAATAATGCTGTAAAAATAATGCAAATAATTAGTACAATTTTTGTGCATAAGAAAGAATTTGTTGCAATAATAACTATAAGTTATACTTTGGAAATTTCAGTGGCTTAAAGGAAGTCATGTTTTTGGACAAATGTATTTAAGATACACACCCCAATTAATCCTATACTCAATCTACTCAATAACACCAAATAATAGTAAGTCTTTCTATTCTGGGGATTCCATATGTCAAGATTTTTTCTGTGCATTGGGATTTGCACACTACCTGGACCAAAAAATATTCTCAGTTTGTTACCGAAGAGGATTTAGTTAGTCACATCTTTATTAGTTCATTCATGGAAGGAGATGAAGTTTTCAGAATACCATAGGCCATGAGGGTCAACACATAGGATTGAATTATCAAATTATTTTTACACCCACTCACAGATGCACTGTCAACAAGTAGTAAGTTAATAGGTTCAGTAATTAAAGAGTGATGCATTTGACAGAGAATGCATCTAATTCTCCCTTGAAGATTCTTAATTTTTGTCTACTTCATTTCTTTAGATATAAAAGGCTATGTTGAAAACTTTGAGAAACTAAGACCTAATTAGAAAGCCACAAACCTGAGTCAGGGTAATTTGCTGTCCGGAAACAGTTATAACTATTCATCTGAAGTTAAGGTAGGAATATCTTCTCTACCTTGATTAGATTCAGGTTTTGCCTTTAGGGCAAAATAGAAATAACCTCATGTCCTTCTTTCTAGTCTCTGACTTCCTCCCCTAAATTTGTTCTGTGCTTGACACCCCCCTCACTTCTCCTGAAAGCCCCAGTTTTCTTAGGCTACACTGGCAATAGGAGCTTCTTCCTAGAATCCTATCTCTTTGGACCAAAGAGACAAACCCAGAGAAGTAGTGAACCTAAACCATAACTGTTATTCTTCCAGAGTTCTCAATTCAAAAGAAATTTTTATGAAAACCTTCTTTTCATAAGATACATATTAAAGATAGGCAGAGCCAACAAGGTAAATGGGATAGACAGTCACCTGTGTCTGATGGAAGGAAATTTAGATCTCCCCCCAAAAAATACTTCTTCTTGAGTCAGAGCACCTGGGTACTTTAGAAAATACTCAGATGTATAAAAGGATACCAGTCATCAAATGCAATTGAGGAATGTTGATGGTGTATTTCAAAATCGTTACCTCAAAAAAAAAAAAAAAGCAAACAATCTCTGTCCTTAAAGTACTTGTTTTCATTCTTTCTATACTGACCTTGGAAGTAGGGGTTGAGCACACTACAAAAGCATTCATAGTATTGAACTAAATTGTGTTCAATGGAAGACCATGGAGCCTGATGAAAACAAGTCTATAGAAATCAATCTACTTTGGTCTACTTCAGTCATTTCTACATCAAAGTTTTAATTATACAACTCATGAGGAAGTATTTTTATTTTGCCAGTATTATCTAATTCTGAATCTCACACAAAGAACTAAAACAACAAAATTCTTCTGAATATCATTTCTTTTTCTCATTTTTTAAAATATTCATTTTTCAATCATATAAAATTTTTTAAAAGTTATTTTTAAAATACTGAATTATGAATTTTATTTCTTTTTCCACCCCTTTCCATCACTGAGAAGGCAAACAATTTGATATAGGCTGTATGTGTACAATTATGGAAAATATTTCTATGTTAGTCATGTTGTAAAAGAAAACACAGAACAAAAATGTTTTTTTTTTTTGATGTACACTTAAATTCTATCAGGACTTTCTCTGGAGGTGAATGGTATTTTTTTCCATGAACACTTTAGAATTGTCTTCGATCATAGCATTCCTGAGATTAGCTCAGTCAGTCATAGGTGAACTATGTAAAATATTGCTGTCACTGTGCACACTGTTTTTCTAGTTCTGTGCACTTTACTTTGCAACAAATCATGTAAGTCTTTCAGTGTTTTCCTGAATGCATTCTACTTGCCATTTTTATAGCATAACAGTATTCCACCACAATTATATACACCACAACTTACTCAACCATCTCTCAATTTCTATTTTTGGGTTTTTGTTTTTTTTTTTTTGTTTTTGCTGACAGAAAAAAAGCTGCTATAAATATTTGAGTACATATAGATCTTTTTTTATTCTTTTTTTGTGATTGGGATTCTGACTTAGGAATGGTATTTCTGGGAATGCACAGTTTTATATTTTTTTTGGTTTCAGTTTAGATTACTCTCCATAATCACAAATAAAGGTTTTTTTACAGCTCCAAGAACAGTGCATTAGTGACCAATTTCTCCATGTCTCCTTCAATATTTGTCATTTTCCTTTTCAGTCATATTAACTAATCTGTAGGGTATGACACAGTACCTCAACATTGTTGTTCTAATATGCATTTTCCTATTCAATGGTTACTTAGAATATTTTTTTCAAATGAATATAGAATTCATTGAAAACTGCCTGTTGATAACTTTTGATCATCTTTCAATTAGGGAATGACTTGTATTCTTATAAATTAGCTTTAATTCTCTAAATATTTGAAAATGTAGGCCTTTACCAGAGAAATTTGCTGCAAACATTTTTTCCAGATTTCTGCTTTCCTTCTAATCTTAACTATATTGTTTTCTGTATGTGTGTGTGTGTTCACAAACTGTTTTAAATTAATGTAATCAAAATTATTCATTTCACTTCTTATAATGCTCTTTATCTCTTATATGTTAATACACTCTTCTCTTTTCCAAGGATCTCTAAGGTAATTATGCACATATTCCCTATTTTATTTATGACTTCATGCCTAAACCATGCCACTATTTTAATCTTACGTTGGCATATTTTATCATCAACTCCTAGTTTCTGCCATACTATTTTCCAGTTACCTAGAAGTTTTTCTAAATTAGTGCATATTTATCTCCAAAGCTGGGATCTTAGGGTATGTCAAATGCTACATAACTATAGTAATTTATTAATATATATATATATATATATATATATATACATGTAATGTATTTAATCTATTCTTCTGATCCAATACTCTATTTTTAGCCAGTACTAGATTACTTTGATGATCACATTTTTAATACCATTGGAGAATGGTATAGCTACGTCATGTTCTTTCCTTTTTTACTTATTCCCTTAAATATTCTTAATCTTTTGTTCTTCCATATGAATTTTATCATTTTTCAAATCATATAAAATATTTTTGTATTTTACTATGTTATTTAATAAATGAATTTAAGTAGAATTTTTATTTTTATTATATTGCCTTTGAACCTATATAGTTCCTATGAGCAACCTATAAGCAATTAATATTTTCTAACTGTTTAGATCTGATTTTCTTCTATGAAAAGTGTTTTGCAATTGTGTTCATATAATTGCTGGATTTGACTTGGCAGGCAGGCTCCTGAATATTTTTTATTGTTTGCAATTATTTTAAATGGAATTCCTGTTTCTATCATTTGCTGCTGGACTACATGGTAATGTATAGAAATGGCGATGATTTAAGTAGTTTTAGTTTATTTCTTACTATATTAAAGTTGTTAATTAGTTCAACTATTTTTATATTTGTTTTCAGGATTCTCTCAGTTTACCAATCATGTTATCTACAAAGAATAATAATTTTGTTTTTTCACTGTATGTTCTAATCCCTTAAATTTCTTTTTTATTCTCTTATAGCTAAAACCAGCAATTGTAGTAAAATACTGAATAATGGTAGAGATAATACACAATTTACTTCACCTCTGATTTTATTGGGAAGGTTCCTAGCTTATGCCTTTTATAGTAATGTTTGTTGATGGTTTTAGATAGATACTATTTACCATTTTAAGGAAAATATTTATTTCTATACTTTCTTAAGATGTTTTATAAAAAGAATGAGTATAATAATTGTTCCTATAAAAAAGCTTTTTTCTGCATCTATTGAGATAATCATCTAATTTGTGTAATGATATTCAATTAGTTGATAATTTTTCCAATATTGATCCCTGTATTGCTAGGATAAATCCTAACAGGTCATAGAATATGATCTTTATGAAATATTTTTGAATGTTCTTTGCTGATATTTAATTTAAAATTTTTACATTAAAATTCATTAAGGAAGTTGATCTATAGTTATCTTCCTCTGCCTGTACTCTTTCTTGTTTAGATATCTAAACCATATTTTGTAGGACTTCATCTTTGCCTATTTTCCCCTAATCATTTCTACCACATGGGAATTAATTGCTCTTTAAATGTTTCATAGAATTCACTTGTGAATCCACCTGACATAGGTGATTCTTTTTTATAGAACTCATTGAAGGCTTGTTTGATTTCCATTTTCTAATATTGGATTAGTTAAGTAGTCTATTTTCTCTTCTGATAATCTGGCAATATATTTTTGTAGCTAATCCACCTATTTCACTTGAAATGTTAGATATGGCAACACATAATTGGGAAAAATAGCTCCTAATATTAGCATTAATTTCATCTTCATTTGTGGTGATTACAATAATTTTTGATACTAGAAATTTGGTTTTCTTTCTTTTTAAAAACCAAGTTTACCAAAGATTTGTCTATTTTATTTTATTTTTCCAGAAAATCAGCTTCTAGTTTCATTTATTTATTCAATGATTTTTTTAACTATCAATTTTATTGTTTTCTCCTTTGTTCAGTATTTTTAACTTGGTGCTTAATTGGGCATTTATAATAAAATCTTCCTATAGTTTTCTTTAATTCATGTCCAATGCATTTATCACTTTTTATCTATATTATTGATGTAAATAATTAGAAATGTTATTTTTCAACTAAACATTGCTTTGTGTGCATCTATAAATTTTAATTTCTTGATTGTTTCTAACATTTATTTTTTGAGATGGAGGGAAAGCAAGAATAAACACAAGCTGCCCATTTGTATCCTCTTTGCCTCGGGCCAAGACCTTGTGGGATCTTAAAAGCCAATTGGCATTTTCCCATTGCTCGGTGCAAAAGCATCAGGGTGGTATCCTTCATAAAACCTGCAGCAGCCCTGATAGTAGGGGCAAGTTGTAAAAGAGAAAAGATTCACAGAGAAGGGGAGACCCCTGAAACCAAGAGCCTTCCTGCTGGGCTCAACTGCTGGTAAGGTGACTTTGCCAAGAAATCTTGCAAATATCCCAGTAGGACTGGAATGTTAACTTTTCAACCATCCATTATCATTCTAGAGCTTCTTTTTCTCAGTATTCCCTTTTCTGTGTGGGAATAAAACCATCAACAAAAGTTAGTGAACCTATTCTGGAAAGGATGGAGGAGAGAAGGCAAGCACAGTTCTAAAATCTCCTGATCTTTCCCCATCTATTATAGCAAACAAACCTCTTAACAGAAATCTGATCCACAAAAACCAGAAATGAAAGCCAGGAGAAAGAACATTCACCACAGGATTTGTCTTCTGCAGTTGTGGGTGAATCTGGGCATAGAGGGTGGGTCAGCCATGGATGAGCCTGGTTAGTGCAGAAGCCGGGGCAGCCTGAGGGTCAGATAACTGGACCTGTTTGATCATCACCAGGGCTAGACCACTGGGGCTTGGGTCAACTAGGAAGCAGAAGCATTGGTGTTGGTTCTCAACGTCTACAGCTTGGTGACAGAGCTGGGGGGAGAGTTCTGGTGCAGAAGAGCTGCTGACATCATCCCTGAGTTCCTCTGGTCTGGAGGAACTCCCAGTCCATGCATCCATTATAGTTGAAGTCTCTTCCCAGAATAAATACAATCACAGACCTTCTGCCCCAGGCACAGGTGTGTGAGCAGGAGAGGGATGAACTCATCCCAGGATAGACCCCACCACTGAGTGAAGACAAAAGTATTTAACAGCTTCAATCATTCCCTCTAGGCCAAGAGTGAAGGCCTCACTTAAGTTGACAGACACTCCCGAGAAAGCAACCAGCACCTCCTAATGTCCAGTCAGAGAAATTACACACAGTGAATAAATCCTCTAGCAACTGCTACTGGCCAGCTGGAGATATTGCACTCAATGAGTAAAGCCTCTAGGGATTCCAACACCAAACCTCTGTGAAACAGGCCCTCCCCAAGTTAAGGTGTTAGCAAAATGAAGAAAGGTCAGTGGAAAGGCAGATCCATAGAAGAACCTAATTCAGGGAGACCTAGAACCTTTGAGGAAAATATGATCTAGTCTCCAGCACAGAAAGACTTCCTTGAAGAAATAATGAAGGAGTTTAAAAATTGAGTGGAAAATTTGAGAGAGTCAATTAACACCTTGCAACAAGAAAACAAATCATTGGAAAATACAATTGGACAAATACAAAATAAGGATAATTCTCTCAGATCATCAGTTGGACAAATACAAAATGAGAATAATTCTCTCAGATCCTCAAATGGGCAAATGTAAAAAAAAAGAAAATAGTTCTCTAAAACCCTCAATTGGTCAAATGGAAAGCTCTTTCAATAATAGAATTGACCAATTGGAAAGTGAGTTGCAAAAGGTAAATGAAGAAAACTCCTCTCTAAAAAAAAAATGGAGTACGTGGAAACTAATGACTTTATGTGACAGCAAAAACCTCTTAAACAAAACCAAAAAAAAAAATAAAAAAATAGAAGAAAATGTAAAATACCCCATCAACAAAACCACTGAAATCAAGAATAGATTGAGGAGAGGAAACCTGAGAATTATTGGACTTCCTAGAAAACATTGAAGAGAAAAATAAAAAAAAGCCTGGACTTAATATTACAGGGTCTAGTTATAGAAAATTGCTCTGATATCATGGAACCAGAGGGCAATATAGTTATTGAAAGAATACATAGATCTCCTATGAAAAGAGATCCTAAAATGCAAACACCAAGGAATGTTGTGGCCAAATTCCAGAACTATCAAATAAAAGAGAAAATCCTGTAAACAGCCAGAAAGAAACAATTAAAATACCAAGGAGCCACAGTAAGGATTATTCAGGACCTGGTTGCATCACCATTAAGGGATCAAAGGGCCTAGAATGAGATATTCCAAAAAAGCAAAGGAGCTTGGAATGTAGCCAAGAATGCACTATCCCTCAAAGCTGAACCTTCTTTTTCAGGGGGAAAAGATGGATATTTAAAATAAGAGAATTCCAAAAGTTCCTGATGAAAAGATCAGAGGTAAAAAGGAAATTTGGACATTAAACAGGAGTTTCAAAACACACATAAAAAGGTATTAAAAGGGTGGGGAGAAAAAACTGCTATCCAATATGATGAAACTGGCTATATCCTAGCTTGGGAAAAAGATTCCCATAACTCTTGTGAATTGAAATTCTAACAGAGAGAATATGCCTAGCCAGAAGTGATGGACATTCATGACTTATCCATGAGACTGTTATCCAATGGGATGAAACTGGCTATAACCCTACTTTGGAGGAAGACTCTAATAACTCTAAAGAATTGTAACCCTATTAGACAGAATATACTTAGTTAGAAGTGATGGATACTCATAATTTTCTATGACAGATAGAATGATTTGACAACACCTCCTCCTTAAAATGGGGGACAGGAAGGAGACAGGAGGAGAAAAGGGATTGAATGGGTGTAAATCTCATTATATTAAGAGGTACAAAAGACCCATGGTAATAGAGGGGAAGAAAGAAGGAGATGGAAAACACCTAAATCTTCTTCTCATCAAACTAAGCTTAAAGTTAATTTACATACATACTCAGTTAACTTAAAAAAATCTGACATTTCAAGTAAAAAAGGAGGGAAAGGGAGGGGGGATGAAGAAAGAGAGGGGGGGAGAAAAAACTGGAAGTAACAGAAGGAAGGGAAGGGAAAAGGGAAAAAAACAGAGGGAAGACAGCATGGAGTGTAAAAAAGAGTTAGTATTTATAAATTTGAATGTGAATGGGATGAACTCTCTCTTAAAAGTAAGTGAATAGCAGAGTGGATTAAAACCCAGACTCCTGAGGTGGCTAGGTGGCGAAGTGGATAGAGCACCAGCCCTGGAGTCAAGAGGACCTGAGTTCAAATATGGCCTCAGACACTTAATAATTACCTAGCTGTGGGGCCTTGGGCAAGGCTCTTAACCCCATTTGCCTTACAAAAAAATCTAAAAAAAATTCCAAAAAATAAAAACCAGAATCCTACAATATGCTGCTTACAACAAACTCATTTGAAGCAGAGAGATACACACAGAGTAAAGGTAAAAGTTTGGAGCAAAATATGTATTGCTCCAGCTGAAGTGAAAAAAACCAGGGGTAGCAATCCTTATCTCAGACAAAGAAGCTGCAAAAGTAGATAGTGTTAAAAGAGCTAAGGAAGGAAACTATATCCTCCGACATGTACAATAGACAATAAAGTGATTTCAATATTGATTATATATGCACCCAATGGGATAGCATTTAAATACTTAGGAGAAGCTGAAAGAACAACAGGAAGACACAGACTAGTGGGAGACCTCAACCTCCCACACTCTCAGATCTAGATAAATTGAATCATAAAATAAACAAGAAAGAAGTTAAGGAAGTAAATAGATTGTCAGAAAAACTAGATATGATAGACTTATGGAGTAAATTGAATGGGAATACAAAGGAATATACCCTTTTTCTCTGCAGTACATGGCACTTATACAAAAATTGATAATGTATTAGGGCATGAAAACCTAATGATCAACTGCAGAAAGGCAGAGAATACATCTTTCTCAGATCACAATGCACAATGCAATAAAAATCATATGCAATGTTGGGCCAGGGAGATAGACCCAGAACGATTTGGAAATTGAATAACCTCATATTAAAGAATGAGTGGATCAAACAGCAATTTATAGAAAGCATTTATTATTTTATCCTAGATAAAGGCAATAATGAAACAACATACCAAAATCTATGGGATTCACTCAAAGCAGCTGTCGGGGATATATTATATCTTTAAATGCTTACATGAATAAATTAGAGAAAGAGGAAATCAATGAACTGAATGTGCAACTAATAAATTAGAGAAAGAACAAATTAAAGATCCTCAATTAAATACCAAATTAGAAATTCTAAAAATTAAAGGAGAAATTAATAAAACAGAAGCAAAAAAACCTATTGAATTAATAAATAAAACCAAAAGTTGGTTTTATGAAAATACCAATCAAATTGATAAAACTATGGTCAATTTGATTAAAAAAAGAAGAAAGCCAAATTGCTTGTATCATAAATGAAAAAAGGTGAGCTCACCACCAATGAGGAGGAAATTAAAGTAACAATTCAGAATTATTTTGCCTAGCTCTATGCCAATAAATTTGACAATCTAAGTGAAATGGATGAATATTTGCAAAAATATAAGTTGCCCAGGTGAAATGAAGAGGAGATTGAATACATCAACAACCCTATCTCAGAAAAAGAAATTCAACAAACCATCATTGAACTCTCTAGGAAAAAAATCTCCAGAGCTGATGTATTCACAAGTGAATTATACCAAACATTTAAGGAACAATTGGTTGCAGTTCTATATAAACTCTTTGGGAAAATAGTGGAAGACAGAACTCTGCCTGACTCTTTTTATGAAACCAATATGGTACTGATACCTAAACTAGGAAGAGTTAAAACAGAGAAAAAAATTATAGACCTATCTCCCTGATGAATGTAGATGCAAAAATATTAAATAAAATGTTAGCAAAATGATTACAACAAGTTATAAATATGTTAATACATTTTTACCAAGTATGATTCATCCCAGGAATACAGAGTTGGTTCAATATTAGGAAAACTGTTAGCATAATCAATTATATCAACAACAAACCTATTAGAAATTATAATATGATCATATTAATAGATGGTGAAAAATCTTTTGACAAAATACAGCACCCATTCTTATTAAAAACATGAGAGATTGGAGGAATAAATAGTCTGTTCCTTAGAATAATAAGTAGTATCTATCTGAAACCATCAACAGGCATTATATTCAGTGGGGAGAGGCTAGAGAAATTCCTAATAAGATCAGGGGTGAAACAAGGATGCCCATTATCACCATTAATATACAATATTGTATTACAAATGTTATCTTCAAAAATTAGAGAAGAAAAAGTAACTGAAAGAATTAGAATTGGAAAGGAAAAGATAAAACTCTCACCCTTTGCAGATGACATGATGGTATACCTAGAGAATCCCCGGAAATGGTCCAAAACACTATAGGAAACAATTAGCAATTTTAGAAAAGGTGCAGGATACAAAATAAACCTTTACAAATCCTCAGCTTTTCTATATATGATGAGCAAGATACAGCAGGAAGAGCTAGAGAGAGAAATCCCATTCAAAGTAACCTCAGACAATGTAAAATACCTGGGAGTCTATTTGCTAAGGCAGACTCAGAAACTTTTGGAAAACAATTATAAACACTTCTCACACAAATTAAATCAGATTTAAATAACTGGGCAAACATCAACTGCTCCTGAATCGGTACAGCTAATATAATAAAAATGACAATTCTACCAAAACTAAACTACCTGTTTAGTGACCTAACAATCAAAATTTGAAAAAAAAATTATTTTAATGACTTAGAAAAAGTTGTAAGTAAATTCATATGGAGAAATAAAAAGTCAAGAATTTCCAGGGATTTAATGAAAAAAGAAGGTGGCTTAACCCTATCTAATCTAAAATTATATTATAAAGCATCAGTCCTCAAAACTGTCTGCTCTTGGCTAAGACATAGAATGGTAGACCAATGGAATATACTAGGTACAATAGCAGGAAACCTTTATAGGAATCTGCTGTTTGATAAACCAAAAGAGTCCAGCTATTGGAATAAAAACTCTGTCTCTGATAAAAACTGATGGGATATGTTGAAGTTGGTATGGAAGAAATTTAGATTAGACCAACACTTCACACCCTATACCAAGATGAGATCCAAATGGATACAGGATTTAGACATAAAAACAATACTATAAGCAAACTAGAAGGTCAATGACTAGTTTACCTGTCAGATCTATGGAATAGGAAGGAGTTTATACTAAGGAAGAGATGGAGAACATCACTAAAAGGAAACTACATCATTTTGATTACATTAAATTAAAGCACTTTTGCCCAGACAAAAACCATTGTAACCAAGATCAAAAGAAATGTAGTATACTGGGAAACAATCTTTACACTTATTGTTGCTGACAAAGGACTCATTTCTAAAATATACAGAGAACTGAGTCATATTAAAAAAAAATTCCCCAATTGAAAATTGGTCAAAGAATATGCAAAGACAATTTATAGATGAGGAGATCAAAGCAATGCATAGTCATATGGAAAATTGCTCTAAATCATTACTTATTAGAGGAATGAAAATTAAAGTTTCTCTGAGGTAGCACCTCATACCTCTCAGACTGGCTAATATGACCAGCAAGGATAATGATCATTGTGGTAAGGGTTGTGGGAAATCTGGGACACTATTACATCGTTGGTAGAGCTATGAACTCATCCAATCTTTCTGGAGAGAATTTGCAACTATGCCCAAAGGGAAGCAAAAATGTACATACCCTTTAATCCAGAAATATCACTACTGGGTCTATACCCTGTAGAGATGATGAAAAAGGGTCAAAACATCACTATTACAAAAATATTACTAGCAGTCCTGTTTGTGGTGGCAAAGAATTGAAAATCAATAAATATCCAGGAATTGGGGAATGGCTTAGCAAACTGTGGTATATGTATGTCATGGAACACTATGTTCTGTTAGAAACCAGGAGGGATAGCAATTCAGGGAAGCCTGGAAGAATTTGCATAAATTGATCCAGAGTGAGATGTGCAGAACCAGAAAAGCACTGTACACCCTAAGAGCAATATGGGGGCAATGATCAACCTTGATGAACTAGCTCATTCCATCAGTACAACAATCAGGGACAATTTGGGTCTGTCTGCAATGGAGAATACCATCTGTGTCCAGAGCTTGAACACAGACCAAGGACTATTACCTTTAATTCAGAAAATAATAACTGATATCTTATTGTCTGCTATTTCTTATACTTTATGTTTCTTCCTTAAGGATATGATTTCTCTCTCATCATTCTGTGGGGGGGGTGCAGGGAAGTAAGATTAGGGGAAAATAAAACTCAAAATAAATAAAATCTTTGATTAAAAATTATTTTTGGTCTACTCATTAAAAAATTCTTTTAATAATATGCAAAATAAATTTAATATTTTAAACATTTCTGATCTCCACATTTTCTCCCTCTTCTCTTTTCTCCCTTCTCATTGACAAGCCAAGTATACTGGGAAATTTATATAAATGATAAAGGCAAAGTATTTATTTTTGAGACATATTATGAAAAAATAGTAAAAAACCCAGAAATTTAGGGTAAGTAAATTAAAAAGTGTACTTTGATCTATATTTGGAGTTCATCAGTTTTTTTTTTCTGAAGGAGTATAGTATTTCTCACCATACATGCTTCAGAATTGATTATCAAACAATATTGCTATTAGTGTAGGCAGTGTTTTTTGGGGGAGTGGGGATGATGCAAGGGAGTTAAATGGCTTGACTAAGGTCACACAGCTAGTGAGAATCACGTATTTGAACTGGATTTGCACTTAGGTCCTCCTGAACAACAGGATCAGAGCTCTATTCATTTTACCAACCAACTGCCCCTGTATACAGTATACTGGATCAGTTCATTTCACTTTTCTTTGGTTCATGCATTCTTTCCAGGTGTTTCTGAGAGTATCATGTTCTCTTTTCTTTTAGTACAATAGTATTTCATCACAATCATATAAAATAAAGTTCTTCCATTACCTATTCATAAACATCTACTTAATTTCCAATTATTTACCACTGTAAAAAGAACTGCTCTAATTATTTTTATACATAAGTTTTTTTTTAATCTGTTAATAATAGACTAGGAGTGCTTTGGCTTGGTCAAAGAATATGCAGGGTTTAAGCCTTTGGGCATAGTTCCAATTTGCTCTGTAGACTGGTTGAATTAGTATTCAACCTTACCAACAAAGCAATGATATATATAAGTTTTTCCACATCCTCTCCAACATTTGTCCTTTTTCTTTCCTGTCATAATAACCAATATGTGATAGGTGTGGAGGAATGGTTAAGTAATTTTTAAATTTGCATTTCTCCATTCAATAGTGAATTTGAGCATTTTTCTAAAGACTATTAACAGATTTAATTAATTTATCTTAAAACTACCTGTTCTTAGTATTTGATAATTTATCAATAGAGGAATATATAATTTCTATAAATATTTATTTTCCTTTAACTGAGAAACTAGTTGCATTTTTCACAGTTGTGACTGTTTTTTTATTTTCTTTCATAATATTCCCCCTCATTTATTATATTCTCTCTTTCTCCTTTTGCTGTCCATTACTGTTTTGCTAATGACTTTTACCTCCCCTATCAGCATCCCATCCCTTTCTTCTTTTGTCTCCTTCTCTTACTACATTACTGATAGTAAGATAGATTTCAGAATGTAACAGAGGATATATGTTATTCTCTCTATGAGTCAATTCTGATGAAAATTCATGCATCCCCACCCCCAAAGTCCCATCATCTCCTCCACTATAAAAGTTCTTTCTCACCTCATTTATGTCAAATAATTTACCCCATTCTATTTACCCCAGAGCATCCCTGTTTCTAAGCCCAAATATTTTGAATATCATCCTATCATATTGAAATAACATCTGTGCCTTCAGTTTATTTATACTCCATTTAAAAGAACTAATAACAATTTCCCAGTGTAAAAACTAAACATTTTAACCTTATTGGTTGCCATGTCATTTTTCTTTACTTTTTATATTTTTATAATTTTCTTGAGACTTGTATTTGAAAATCAAATTTTTTTTCAGTACTGATCTTTTCATTAGAAGTACTTGAAGAGCTTCTATTACATTAAATATCCTTTTTTTATCCTGACCAATTATATTTAGTTTTACTGGGTAGGTGATTTTTAGTTGCAATCCTAGCCACTTTGCCATTTCAGCTATCACATCCCAAGCCCTAGCTATCAAATGCCAAGCCCTCTGATTCTTAAAAGTGGAAAATGCCAAACTTTGTGACATTTGAGATTTATTTTCTGGCTCTATGCAATATATTCTCTTTGAACCTATGAGTTCTAGGTTCTGGAAATAATATTCCAAGCTATATTCATTTTGAGATCTCTTTCAGGAAGCAATTATTAGGTTCTTTCCATTTCTATTTTTCCCTCTGGTTCTAGAATAACAGGGCAATTTTCTTTGATACTTTATTAGAAAAAGGCTTTCTAGGTTTTTTCTAATCATTGCTTTAATGCAATCTGATTAATTCTTAACTTATTTCTCTTCTGTCTATTCTTTAAGCCAATTGTTTTTGCAATCAGATAATTCACATTTTCTTTTTTTAATTTTTGATTTTGTTTTATTTTCTCTTTGTGCTCATAAAGTCATTAGCTTCCTCTTTCTCAATTCTAACTTTTAAAGAATAATTTTCCTCATTGAGCTTTTTATCTCTTTTTCAATTTGGCAAATTCTGTTTTTTAATGAGTTCTTCCCTTTAGTGGATTTTCATGCCTCTTTATTACTATTTAATCTAAATTTTTTTAAGGTATAATTTACTTCTTCCATTCTCTCATTTCTAAGAGCAATGTTTCCTCTATATCTCTTACATGGTTTTTAAAATATTTTCTGAACTCTTTCCTGAGTTCTTTTTTGGATGTAAGACCAAATGCAGAATTTTCTTTGACGCTTTGCTTGTAACCATTTTGACATTGCTGTCTTCTTTTGCATTCATGTTTTGAACTTCCCTTTTACCATAATTACCATAAATTCCTATACTTATGTTTTTCTTTTTCTTTCTTTCTTTCTTTTCATTCATATGCACATGTATATTTTTAAGCTACAAAATTTCTTTCCATCCTCCCTTCCCACACCCCTTCCTTCAACAGCAATCAGGTTAGCATTGTACTACAATTTTTTTTTTTTTTGCTTTTTCAAGGCAATGGAGTTAAGTGACTTGCCAAAGACCACATAGCTAGGGAATTATTAAGTGTCTGAGGCTGGATTTGGACTGAAGTCCTCTTGACTCCAGGACCAGTACTCTATCTACTGCACCACCTAGCTTCCTCTGAATTACATACTTTTGATATACATGTTTACAGAGTAGTAATTTTTGGTATGATGAATTACAATTAAGGGAAAAAGATAAATAAGAGATAATGCTTAAAAAGTGTTCATCAGATTCTGAATGATGTGTGTGTGTGTGTGTGTGTGTGTGTGTGTGTGTTATTTTGTTTTGATTTTCTTCCTCTGGATGGGGATAGCATTGTCCATAGTCGGTCTACTATGGTTGTCCTAGCTCTCTGAACTGCTGAAAGGAGCTGTTCCCATCAAGGGTGCTCATCTTATAACATCTTATTAATGTGTACATTATTCTCTTGCTTCTACTCCCTCTTATACTCTTTTTTGTTATAGTTTCTTGCTCATTTTCCCAATATATTTCTTGACTTTTAGCATGTTAAGGTTGGACTCAGCTCACAGGTTGGAGAGAATATTATTCCCATCTTCAGTTTCTTTTGTTCTGTTGTTTTTAGAGAGTTCTGAGAGTCTGTGAGTTTTTCAATCTCCCAAAGTCAAATGATCTAAGGTCTGATCACTGCTATCTTGACATGTATTTGTGAGTGTTCACAAATACGGTTTTCTGTCCTGGAGCTGTAACCATGGCCCTTATTCTCTTTTGTCTGGGATCTCTATGGTGCCGGTTACTCTTTGCCCTGTAACTGAAATCCAGAACCAAGTGCAGTCAAGGCATTAGAGTCCTCCAGCCAGGGTTTCAATCGTCCCCTGTAATGTCCTTCTGGCTAGTTATCTGATCCCCTTAACAATCTTTTGATTAAGAACTTCAGAAGCTCCTGCTACAGATTTTGTTGCCCACAACTCTGCTGCTCTGCTGTTGTCTTACAATAGGTATGGCCTTTGGACTACTTTGTACAGGGATTCAGGTCCTTGGAACCTTAATGGTTCCCTTCCTAACTCTGAGATAAACTGTTTTTGTCAAATTTTATTTGTCTCAGACTGGAATTTCATCTGATCATTTGTTGGCTTTACTGCTCTACAATTCATTTTGAGGAATTATTTAAGGTTATTTGGAGGTGGGAAAGGTGAAAGCCTGTACTATCTCAACTTTTATGCACCAGAAAGGGAAAAAATTTAATAGATAATTTGTTTTTTGACTTCTTTGTGCTTAGATCTGTGAATTAATTTATCTCCTTAGCCAGCCCGAATTTTAATTTTGACCTCTGCTTTTTTTCTATTGTGACTTTGGCCAAGAAATTGTCTCGATAGGAATTATTTTATTCTTCTATAAAAATGAAGGGGTTGTACCTGATGACCCATATGGTCTCTTTCAAATCCAGATCCAAAAATCCTCCACTCACCCTCCACAGTCTAATAAAAGTATAATGAAAGTATAAAATTACTTCTTTAAAGGGGAAAGTGGAAGGACCATCAAAAAATACAAAGAAAATGCTATAGCGATGAACAGAATAGTGACAACAAATCCAGGGAAAGAATTCATGTAATATTTTATTGAGCAAGTGGTATTTGAGTTCAGACTTGATGGATAAGAAGGAATTAAAATGACAGAGAATAGGTATGATGATGTAAGGCATCATGGTCAAAAGTAAATGTCTTTTTCTGGGGAATCTAGGCATAATTAAAGAATAGACAATGATAAAGAAGTGTCACAATGTTTATTAGCATATATATATATATATCATGAAAGGAAGTCTTAAACACAAACCATCCCTGTTCAGGTTATCTAACCTATATAACACTCAACATTCAGGTATTGGGAACTATATTCTTTAGTGCTATATTAAAACAATATTCAGATGTATGAATGACTTCTGGAATCTCATTTTTCCATCTTTTTTTGGCTTGATAATTTCATGCTTGGAGATATATTACTGATTTTGATTTGTGAAAATTTAATTAATTGCTCAAAAATAAATGACCATAAGTTGATGGATATTTGAGAACTCTTAGTATTTCATAACTATGGAATCATGAGCAAGTCATTTAAAATCAACTTCCTTATCTGTGAAAATATGGATAATAACTATTTAATTAAAAGTTGTATATAAATCTTAAAATACTTAAATGGAAATCTACTACTATTACTACTGCTGCTACTGCTGCTGCTGCTACTACTACTAGTACCAGTATGACTACTAATGCTGGACAGCATGGTGGTTGCCCTGAATTCAGTAGGGCCTACAGACTTGTGTGTCACTCTGTACAAATCCTGTTTGCCTCAGTTTCCTCATCTGTAAATTGAACTAGAGAAAGAAATGGTAAACCAATCTAATATCTTTGCCGATAAAATCCTAATCAGGTCATGAAAAGTCAAACATGATTGAAACTAATGAATACTACTGCTACTACTCTAACTTAACATTATTAAATACTATTAATAAAGTGATGAAGAAAATGTAATAGTACTATTAAAAAATGAAGTAACCCATTCTTAAATTCTTAGGGCAAAATAGTGGCTATGAATGAACTGTGTCCTCATTTTGATAAGCTCCAGTAAGTCAGAACTACTTGAACTCTACAGAAATCCTATAAATAAGAGCCCTCTGTAATCTTTAGATCAGTATCTCCTGACTTAAGTCAATTTATATACTGGCTTTTCTTCAAAGAAATAATCCACTATGAAGATGCTTTTCTTTATCTTTTTGCTGCTCTTCTATGGAATCAGTATTATACCAGGTAAAACAGAGATCTCACTTGAATGAGTTCAATTCTGGGTGGGAGAAGGAACCCAAAAATTGCAGTTAAAGGGAAGGGAAACAGGAGGTTGACATAAGCCTTTCATCTGGTAACAATTATTTAACTGTTATGAGATACAAAGTATTGTAGATGTGATCTGACATGTTTCTATTGCCATATACTGTTAAGAAATTGCTGACTTAGAATGACAGAATCCTATATAGATTCATCTTTGGATTCTCTGGTCAACAATATATGAATATATATTTTTTTTATTTTTGTAAGACAATGGAGTTAAGTGACTTGCCCAATGTCACACAGCTAAGTATTATGTGTCTAAGGATTTGAACTCAGGTCCTTCAAACATCAGGGTGCCACTTAGCTGCCCCAGAATATAATTAAAAAAAAATTTTGGCTTTAAAATTTGAAGCCAGATGAATTTCACTGACTCTTTATATTTTAGCTATGACTCTTTTCTCTAGTCTAGAAACCACAAGGCTTTATAGTGGTTGTGGTTTTTCATATGAGGGGTTAACAAATTGTATATTTTGATAAAATTGGATTTTACTAAATTTAGTTGTGAAATTTTCAAATGAGAACAAATGAGAACATAGAATGTTGGAGATAACAAAGTTCTTAAGAGACTAGTCCAGTTTTCTGTGCAAGAAATGAGAGCATAGAGACACAAAGAGATTAAAGGACTAAGATCAATTACAGCTTGTTAGTATGACTGGACAAGTCTACAAACAATTAAAAGTTTTTGAACTAAGTTCTTTTGCACTTTGCTTCATATGGATGTCAAAGTGTTATAATAATATTAATAACAATAATATTTTTCACAAACTTTATTCCTGGTAAAAAGACTGATTTCTTTAGACAGTATTCAGCTTTCACCTTCTTAGAGTCTGTCACCTTTTGTCAGTAGGTGGGAAGTCTATGACTCTTTATTTTGTCCCATGTTAATTATAAACTCAGGGAGACAATTATCAGGATGTTGGGAGACTTTTCCTGCCCTCTTGCTTAAAATCCAGGAAGAGATAACAATTAATTGGATAATTTTATAAAATGTTGACAGGTTTTGAGGAGGAGGTGGGAAACTTATACTTATGCTACCTTCATTGTTGGGTCACCAAGGAAATTAATGATTTCTTTTATACTTTGTTTTTGAATTAATATGAGTACCATAAAGACCTACACCTATAGGTTAATGGTAAATTTCAGAGAATAAAACATGTCTATCCTATAATTTCAATAATTTTATTTAACCCTATATTTTTTAGATTTACAGGTTTTAGGGTTCACATGGGTAACTCACAAATTTGACCCAGATGACCAGTCAAAAAATGAAAATTTAAAACAAAAATTAAAAAATTAAAAAAGCCAACTCTTTGGGCAGATGACCATGAATTGGAGTATTTTACTCAATTTCTTGGTGTTGTTTTTCACATACTACTCATCTTCCTCACATACTCATACAGATATTATCAGAAATAATAGGTAGGAATAAAGTAATTTCTTTGTTATGGAGACAACCAATGAAGAACAACTACAAAAATGGATAAATCTCCCCTCTCTCTTGTACTTCATCATATAGCAGGTGTGTCCAACCTACAAGCTGATAGGCATTCAAATGGGTCACTTCTAATTAGTTGTAGTTCTCTTTGCAGTTGTGGGTTCTATTGGATTCATTAATAGGTATTGAATCTTTTATGCAACCCTTGAGGCATTTTTAATGGACAATATGACCTAGGGAAGTAAGAAATTTGGACACCTCTGATATTGCTTGATAAAAGTATTCCTTATTTATTCAAATGGCACCTATTGGACACAAAACCTAGTCTTAGGTTTTGAAGGAGATGCTAAATTTTTATAAAAAAGTTCATTGATCCTCTTGGACCTTGCACTCTAATGGAAAAATATGACAGTGTCAGAAAATGGAAAGTGTATCAAAACCTCCCCCATCACTAACAATTTGTTGGATAAATCCCACAGAAATTTATTTTTTTATTTTCTGACCCAGGAGAATGGATAAGACTTCTTGGATGAGGAAGCCTTTAACAGGCAACAGATTAAGAAAGTATTTCTAAATTAAATGAAATTTTTTGAGGAAAGTGTTTTTGTAAGGGAAGTACATTTTAACACAGTTTACTATATATGCTATTTAAGAAATATTATGTTAGAAAGAGATGAAGGTGCTAAGTTTCAAAGAAAACTAATTTCCAGGCAAAATAGTTTGAAATTTTCTTGGCAGGCAATAAAATGCCAGTAAAGATTATGGAGCAAAGAAGTAATAAGATCAAAACTGTAAGAAAGAAATATCATTTTAGCAGCCAGAAAAAGGGTAGAATAAGAAAAGAAAATAAATCACAGTCAAAAAGACCTTTTTGTGAAGCAACTGAAATAATGCAGAAAGATGCCAATGTGGACCTGTTCAAATGTTTTATCACTGGACACATTGTGATGTCTCATAGGGCCATAGAAAAGAAATTCATTTGAAGAAGTTGTGGAGGTGGAATCAACAGGATATTTCATTCATTTATTCATTCATTCATGTATTCAACAAGTGGTTTTTTTTCAAGTATCTACTACATAGACTTACAGAACTGTAGTTATTCTCAAGACAGATACAATTTTTTAATGCATAAACTCTTTTTAGCTATTTATGTACTTTTCCATTTATTTTTCTAAAAAAAATACAGGGCTTTCCACATTTCAACTGCTCTGACAGTGTTTAGCAGGCTCCTACATTTGCTGACAATCAAAGCAGACTACCAGAAGAGAAAGAATATGAAGAAACACATATTTCCTCCTTACAACTATGAGTATGGAGGAGAGGGTGGGGAGTATATGGAGGAAGGGGAACACTTGAAGGAAGGGAAATATTCATGTAGATATCTCCTGATTTCTCCTTCTCCTTCTAGTTGTCCACAGTCCCTTTTATTAAAAAGAGAGGTAATAAAATCTCAGCAAATTCTTCCCCATACCATTTTTTAACTCTTACTTGATACCATAGCATCTTTTTTTAGGTTATTTTTTTGTAAGGCAAATGGGGTTAAGTGGCTTGCCCAAGGCCACACATCTAGGTAATTATTAAGTGCCTGAGACTGGATTTGAACCCAGGTACTCCTGACTCCAGGGCCGGTGCTTTATCCACTGTGCCACCTAGCTGGCCCTTACCATAGCATCTTAATTTTACAGTTGACACTGTCTTAAAAAGAATGTTTGTCTCTGCCTAAGATTGCATTGTGATAGTTCCAGGGCTAGACTTCTGACTCCTAAGTCTTAGGAGTCAAGTCTCCTAAGTCTTAGGTTTTAAGACAATTAACTTAGTCTCATGAATTGCAAGAGATATAGATTTCAGAAGAGGAAAAAGTCACTTATGACTGGGTGGCCAGGCAAAGATTCACTGAAAAATTGTTTGAGTGAACTTAATTTCACAGAGTAAACTGAAATTGTATTTTTTTAGATACCAAAATTAGGAGAGAGTATTCCAAGCAAAAGAAATTGCCTAAGCAAGAAATGAGAAAGGAAATCTCATGTGTAAGGAATCTAGTATGAAAAGTCTAATTTGTGTGGCTGTGGGTAATGGGAATTTGAACAGCAGAAGATGAAACTTAAAATGGCAATTTGCATTCATATTACAGGAGACTAGAATGCTAGGAATATTGAATGGAGAAATATTGAAGATTTTTGAGCAAAGATCTCATTGAAATGATGTTCTAGCAAAATTATTCTGCTGTCAATATGAAGGTCAAATTAAAGAAAAAGAAACTGGAGATTATCACAATGTCAGAATGAGATAAGGAAATCAACAAGGGTGATGTGTGCATGAATAAGTAGAACAGGAAAAATTTGAGCCCCATCTCAAAAGAATAATTGGTAGTGTATGGTGACTTCTAATTAGAATTGGAATTGAATGAGAAGTCACTTCTGATCCCCAGATTTTGAACCCCATGACTGCAACAGTGGTGTTAATATTTTCAGAGGGAAGTCAGAAGATTTGGGGGTTTGGTGGAACATAAAGAGTTAGCCTTTATAACCATTTAATGTGAGCTCTTGATGAGAGAAGCCTAACTAGTAAGTTGTGTGGAAATGTGGAAGTGAAGTTCAGGAAAGTGATGAGTATCAGAGATAAAAATAAAGAAGTCATTCACTTAGAAGAAAGATTTAAAACAATGGAATATCTATATCTATCTATACATATTGATAGATATAGATTATAGATACAGATATAGATAGATATAATTATATATATATATATATATATATATATATATATATATATATACAAACTATAACCCTTAATGAATTTGAACTAAAAATGAAATAACGAAAATGAAGGTTATACATGAAGGATTTTTCTCTAAGATTTGGCCAGAAACCTACAGGTGAAAGACAACCTTAAAAATGTCAACTTTGATACAAGGTTGTTTTTTTCAGTTTTTTGCAAGGCAAACAGGGTTAAGTGGCTTGCCCAAGGTCACACAGCTAGGTAATTATTAAGTGTCTGAAGCCAGATTTGAACCCAGGTACTCCTCACTCTAGGGCCGGTGCTTTATCCACTACGCCACCTAGCCGCCTGGATACAAGGTTTTTGAGAAATATTTATACAGAAAGGACAATAGACATCAAACTGAATTAGACAACCAATGAGATTTCATATAGATGGCATAGTTATATAATATGATCCTCTCTCTTAAGTTATAATATTTGCTTCAAATTCCTATTGATAAGAATCCTACTGACACTGGAGAGGGAACACTGACAAACAAAGATAGGATTTCTCTCTTCTCATCCAAGCTCTATCTTATTTTGTAATTTGTTGACCCAGGTTAAGGAATTTATTGGTGCTATTATAAGGTCAGCTCATTATGGAAAAGAGCAGGTCTTAACATGGTAAATTGACATTTTTTACTCACAGAGAAAACATATAGATTTTAAAACTTTTACATAGAAGCTGAGGAACAACTTTTTTAAATCAGAAATATGAAGTTTTTCAAAGACATTAAAATTTGACTACATATATGTATGTGCTTATGTATTTATGTATGTATGTATATGTGTGTGTGTGTGTGTGTGTGTGTGAAGTTGCCAAGGAAAAGAGTAGAAAAGAGCAATATAATTCCAAATATAGATGTTGGAGAAAAAGATACTGTCAGGAATTTTATGTCACATGAAGATCATTTGAAAGAACTAGGGATATTTGGTTGATTTAAAAGAAAGATTTGGGCATTATGAATGTCTTACTTGTTCTACTTTACAAAACTAGGAAAAATGATAGACATGAAGAGATGAATTTAGATTTGTGGATGGAAAAGCTTCTTACCTATGAAAATAGCTCCTGTAGAAATATTAAAAAATGGAATAAACTCCTTTATAAGATGATTAGTTCCCATCCCTGGAGATATTCAAGCAGAATTTTAGTTTTTCCTTGGGTATATTATAGATGGAATACTTTGAAGTTTATAAGTTAGGATAGTTGATCTCTGGAGTAATATTAACTCTGAAATTCTATAATTATTGTTCCTTAAGAAGACATGAGATGAGAGGCAGCTAGGTGGTGCAGTGAATAGAGCACAAGCCCTAGAATCAGGAGAACTTGATCAAATCTGACCTTAAACAATTAATAATGGCTTAGCTGTGTGACCTTGGACAAGTCACTTAACCCCATTGCCTTAAATAAATAAAAACTAAAAAAAAAATAAAAGATGTGAGATGAGAAGAGAATCCCAATATAATGTCACTAAAACAAAAAGAGTAATTTCAAAAAACGGTGGTCAATAGTGGGAAATACCACAGATTTTTTTAAGCAAAGACGTCAAGGATGTTAACACCAACAGGAGAAGAAAATAAGGCATTCAGAGAAAAAAGAATCCTCAGGGGTGACTTAATTCAATCCTATCATTTTACAGATAAAAATACTGAGACCAGGAGAGGTTCAGTGATTTATCCAAGGTCACTCAACAGGAATAATTGTACCAGAGTGAGATTTCATCCCTATTTATATAATTTGTTATATCTTCTGAAACTTACACATCATTCTGCATGGAAATTTCCTTTTAGGTGTAGGTAACTGGAAGGTTT
Organism: Macrotis lagotis; assembly: GCF_037893015.1. Lineage (NCBI taxonomy): Eukaryota > Metazoa > Chordata > Mammalia > Peramelemorphia > Peramelidae > Macrotis > Macrotis lagotis. Next base: position 31,560,252 of record NC_133662.1, on the reverse strand, counting down.
TACTTTCTAAAAACTACTCCATTTAGAATGCTAGTATAGATAAATACATTAAGCAACAAGAATTTAAGTAGTTGCAGAATTTAAGTACTTGCTAGGTACTTGTGAGACAAATAAAATAAATAAAATAATCTTTACTAATAAGGATTTTACATTTGAATAGGGTAAAATATATTCTATCTTTTAATCTACAAATCAATCAATTTATCTATCTAGCTAACATTAATTGATACATGGAAATGTATTCAAAGAGCTTAACTACAATGTAGTTTGGGATTGAAGACAAGAGGTCTAATAATCTCATTTCAGTCCACTGTTAGTGGAACAAAGTTAGACTTAAATCTAAATGAAATGTTTTAAGCAGTTTATCGTGAAATTTACCTAAGTAGTTGAAATGCTATGTTCTTTGAGGAACCAGGCCAACTGAACCACAAAGTACTTTACATATCACAAATTCTGTTATCCAAAGCAACCTGATACCTCCTGGAGAAGAAAAGGATGCTGAAGTCCTGTAGTTCTGGAGTTTTGGATTGTTTCTGTTTACACATTTTCTATATGTGGCCTCATTCCCAGGTCCTCATAAGTTTCTACCCACTATTCCCCTATGGACTTTCTATGTACTTGTAGTACTCTGGTTATTTGGGGAAATATTTATGCCTATAAATTTTGCTATACCATTTTAGTAAATGTTTTGCTAAGAGCTAAATGAGTCTGCTAGGTGATTGTGAAGATAAAATACATAGAACACATTGGACAATCCCAAGAACTCTGAGAATACTAACAGTTTTCCCTCTATGAAACCAACATTCCAATGGCTTTGAGAATGAGATTAGTTGAGAATGATACCCATACATCATTTTATTTTATCTTCACAGAAGTCTGTTATGTAGATAAGAACATTATCTTTGATAAATGAGGAAACTAAAACTCTTCTCTCTGTAAAATGTATACACGTAAATATTTTAATGTATACACATATACATATTTATACATATATATGTTTATGCTCAGTTATGATGGTGGACAAAATGTGTATAATTATATATTCATTGTGTCCACTTTTAAAATGTAGGTACATTGAAAGGATTGTTTCTTTTCATGTATTTATATCTAATTGCACAGTTCCTGTCTTATGGTACCATTTGTGAGCATCAGAGACAGCGGCCGAGAAACAGATATAGAGAGAGTTGAAGAAACACAAAAAGAGACATAGAGAAAATGAGAGAAAGAGAGATAGATGGAAAGACATAGATAGAGAGATGGTAGAGAGAAAGTTAATTAATTTGCCCATTTTTTGGCTACTAATTATTTTAGACATGATTCCAACCCTGGTCTTCTTGACTCTGTGTCCATCAATGAGCCTTTTCGCTGTTATTCTGTATTTCTCCTTTGCCTTTATAACTTTCTACTTTGTATCATTGTTATTTCCTTGAATTTTCACCATTTCCCCTAGAACATTATATATTCTTTGAGGTCAAAGGCTCTATACATTATCACAGTAAACTCAACCTCTATAGCAATGTCTTATATCTAAAATATATTAATTTGATGTCCCTTGAATTGAGTAGGAGGCAAATGAACTACTTAGAAAATTTTCTAATTAAAAGAAGCCTCAAAGAGACTTTACAATATAGATTCTGAAATAAACAATTTCCTTGAGTGAAAAATGAAAGGGTTTTACTTGATGTTTTCTGGGAATTCATAATTTGATTTAAAAAAAAGGTGATTGTTATTTAGCCTAATCCCTCATTCTTTTCAGATGAAAAAATGGAAACATGCTATGTTTAAGTAATTTGGATTCTAGTACTCCTTTAATTTTCTACATGTTATTTATCTCATAAATTTCCATGATTCAAAAATAAATTATAAGCCATAATTTTAATAAAAATTATATTTTCATGCAAAAAGCAATAGTAACAGGATGGTGCACAATATATGGAAAGAGCTTAAACTTTGAACATAATAGATGTTTAGGCACCAGTATTTTCTTTTTATTTTTAAATTTTGTTTAACTTTATTTCAATTCTTTATTTATTTAAGGCAATGGAGTTAAGTGACTTGCCCAAGGTCACATAACTAGGCAATTATATGTCTGAGGCAGTATTTGAACACAGGTCCTCCTGACTCCAGGGCCAGTGACCCATGCACTGTGCCACCTCGCTGTCCTTAGAATTTTTTTTAAAACAGTAAATAGAACTGGAAGAAATTGCCAAGCTTTACAGGAATTGCCTTGCAAATGCAAAACTAGCAATTGAGAACCCAAGTCTCTTGTATTTCAGATCACATCATATGACCTCTAGTCCATTAGCTTTAGGAAATTCATGTTGCCTTTAGATTAAAATATAAACTGCTTTCTTCTTTTTAAAGCTATTCGTAAAATATATGCAATGCAATCTCATTGTTAATTACTCACCCTCCTGAACTCAATGATGCAGCCAAACTGACTTTTTCTTGATTTCTCATACAAGGAATCCCATCTTCCATCTCCTTATTGTTGTACTGGCTGTTTTTCATTGAGGGAATAAACAAGTCTTACCTGTACCTCACACAATTCCATCTTTCTTTTAAGGTATAACTCAAACACCACTTCTTACGTAATGATTTTCTGCCCATGATTCCTTCTAGCTACTAGTGCCATCACTTTATTAATTACTTTGACTTTATATTTATTCTCATTTCATTTATTCCACATGCATGCATATATTATATTATGTATATACATGTCTATATATTATATGTAGCAACATTATGTTTACAAGGCCTTCCTTCCCTCTTTCATTAGCATGACTCCCGAAGTTAACTATCTCAATTAAGTCACTTGTATGCCTTGACCTGCCATCCTATCTTGATAATTAAAAGATCTGGTTCACCCATACCATTTCTCTACATTACTTCTTTGTCCAAGCTGTCAAATACAGATATAAGTAGACATGAGTCTGTCAACTTTGGTCACTACAAATACATTCAGTATAATTTATGTCCTTACACAGTGAATTTTTCACTTTTCTCTATCTACCATAATATACAGGGTAGCTCTTCTAAAATTTCTCTCTATGATTCACCCTCTGCCCTCCCACTATAGTTTTTCTGTGTCCCTTCTTATTTGATCTTTCCACAACTTTACTATGAAGAATGATGCCACCTGTCATAAGAGACCTCAACTCTCATCTTACAAATCTCAAAACTATTCTTTGTTTTCACCTATCTTTTCCAATTTACTTCTCTGCAACTCAGTTTCCTTAAGTATGAAATGAGAAGGCTTATATAACTAGATTACTTCCTAATTTGATCAGATTACATATTATCCACCTGTAAATCTATGATTTGATTAGTTTTTTATCCAGTTTCAGAAAATAATCTGGTTCTCCTCCATGGAAATTCTTTTTAACTACTCATACATTTGATCACAATCCTTTCTGATTCTACTAGATTCTTCTCCAATCAGTAATTTTCCCCATCTATTATTTTTAATCACTCCCTAAAGATAGGATATTTCTCCATTATTTCCAAACACAGTTTGTTCTGTCTTATACATTAAGAAAGCTTGCATTGATCCTGGCATTTGTCTTCCATATGACAGCTCTTCGAATATATGAAGATAATAATCATGGGTTGCTTAGGTCTTCCCTTCTCTGAACAAAATTTTTCCAACTGATTGTTATGTTATTATCTTCAATTCTTTCGTTATCCTCTCTAAAATATCCTTAAATAATATGTTCTTTCTCAAAAGAAATGTGCAGAGCAGAGTGCACAGCTATATGTGAGTTATCAACAGGTTAGAATATAGCAAGACCTCTTCCTTTGCTTTAGACACCATTATACTATTGAAACTCACAATAATGTTGATTTCCATGTTATATTATAACTTATGTGAAACAATCAATTGAGTAAAACTCCCAGGACTTGTATACAAAAATTCCTATCTACTATTCTTACTCCACTCTAAATGAAAAGTAGATTTTTTGAAATCTATAGAACTTTACATTTATCAATTTTTAAGAAATTAATATTTTTAAATTTGATCTATAATTATTTTTAAATATATTTTTTCTAATCTCTTTTATATAGGTTGTTAATACTTTCTCCTATTTTAACATAGTCTACAAATTTTATAATCTTTTTATGCCTCTCTCCATCTGTCTCATGGTAATGTTAAATGTCTCAGGCCAATCTGAGATATACTACAAAAAATTTTTATTTCATTTTACTAAAACCAAACATCAAATAAAACTACATATGACAATAATTACAATATTCCTTACTCATAGTCCCACACCTTTACAATGATATGAAGGTGACACACTTTCTCAAATTTGCTTTATGACAAAGTTTGTATTCCCTTAAAACTTAAATTCAATTTATAGATTACACTATGTATAAAGATAAGCAGATATAAAGTTAATATGAAGGATAGAATACTAACAACTAGATTTATAAGCCAAAATTTATGACAGTCTTTAAAGAAGCTAAGGATTCCTAGATGTGAACATAGGAGATAGTAGATTCTAGAAAGTGGAAAGCATAATGTTAGGAGATGGCATGCATAAGATGGTAAGCATGCATTTTTGAACTCTTGTACTTTATTTGGTCAGGAATGATGTTTTATTTTTCATAATATCAATAGTTGTTTCTTTATGTATTCATTTATATATCACCTTCTTTGCCTTGTAATTATTTATATAATAAGAATAATTAACATTTATGTAGCTTCTTTTGGGTTTGTAAAAGTTTTATAGACACTATCTTACTGATATTCAAAACAATGGAAATCTGATATCCAGTATATAGTTTAACCTTCCTGCAAGTGATTCAGAGGTGTAACTGAAATAATAAAATTGGAGGCAATCATCAAGAGAAAAGGTGTATCAAGGTCACTGAATTATGAAAATTAATGTAGTCAGTCTCTATGGAAGGTCATAGAGATTAGAGGAAGGGAGAGTGGTGGAGACACAATTCCATGAGGCAAGTTTTAGTCACCATAATTTGTTCTAGACATTAAAGATAAGATAGCTAGATTTGTAATATTTAAATATATAGACAGTGTCTCAGCATTGTGGAACTACACAATTAGACATTCCATATCAGACTTTCACTGTTAATATGTCATAGGTTAAAACATGAAATTAAATTAGAACTTTGGGGGAGTTTTACAGGAGCTTTAAATGACAGGTGAAGGCCAGCAGACAACCAGAAAAGGTTTAGTAACTCAGAAATATATTAAATATATGTTTAGTATTACGTAAAATAAATGTATTTTATCTTTTCTCTGGTTAAATTTTATGTAAATTTGGTATATCACAAAGTTATTGTGCCCCAAAAATCTGTGATGTAGAAGGGATACTATGTAGATGAATTATGATAAATAATAGGAATAGTATAAATCTGAAATTTGTATTCAAGCACACATATGACTCTTGCCAATAGATTTTGAAAATCTATTTATAAGTCAGCATGTTTTATGAAATAGAAGACTGACTTGGCATTAAGATGATCTGAGTTCCCATTCTGCTTTGAATACTTACTGGCTATGGGACCTAGGAAAATAATTTATGCTTCATATGCCTAAACTTCCTCATCTGTAAAATGGACATAATTATCTTAAAGATTCCTCCCAACTCTAGATCTATGATCATGATATGAACAATTATTTTTTTTGGTGGGGATGGAGTTTGGGAGATCAATATTGGCTGAAACATGGAGGCTATCTAAGAGAACCTTGGGCAGGCTGATGAATGACATAGAAATACTCCTGACATATCAAAATGAGGAAAAATAGAAGGAAAAAATGAATCTCTGCCATTGTCCAAGATTTTGCATTAAAGTTGAATTTGTGCTTTGATATACTTTTTTTTCTTTAGAGAAACTATTGCTGGGTTAGTAATTCCAGCTGTTCTTTCCTTTTTACAGCAAATGGAAAAAGAAGAATACTCAGATTTGGTGACTATGATTACAGCAAAAAATGCAGACTAATGAAGGGCATCTGTAGACAATTGTGCTCTGAATATCAAACTAGAGTTAGTTATTGCACAAGACCTTCAACAGAGTGCTGTATTTGAGGGCAGAAGATAAAAGACTAAGGAATCCAGAGATGAAAACAATAAATCTTGAATTTAGAATTAGAGCTACAATCTAAAAAAGTAAACCTGAATAATTTTCCAAACAGCATCTGTGTTTTTTTATCTCTATAATATAAAGGAAATAAAACCTAACATCACATTTTTCACCACTTGATTTTCTTTCTTGTGACTGATGTTCCCACAATCTTCTCATGCATTGGCTCCCCAGATGACATATTAATAATCTGTTTCAAAAGCAGAACCTCTAGTATAGAATGTTGTAATGTCCATTAGATCATGATTAGCTTCACATAATCATGCAAAGAGGGAGAGGAGGCAAAGTGTACTTCTGTGAGATTCTATTATTCAAATGATGTATTTTCATTTTGAAACAAATCTAAAGTTATTGTGGCATGCAATGATATGAAACATTGACCTTCTCAGGTAGAGATTTGATAGATTATGACAGAATAGGGAGTAAAAAGTTTAAGTGAAAAAAGAATAAATAATTTGGTAGACTATTTACAGGTCAGAGTTTAATTCTGACCTTACCCTCAAATTAATAATTACATTAGTAGTCGAAGTTAGGATCAGAATAGGTTTGGAGAAGGAAAGAATACACCTAATGGTTACTTCAAAAGGCTCCCTAAGTCAAATTCCTAAAAGACACCATGACTTTAGGGAAAAGGTGAGAAAGAGATAGGATCATCTTTGAGTACTCAATTGATCACTAGTTAAGAATAAAATGCTTTGCTTCCATGATCACTGATCATAGTCCTTTCCCAATTTCTCAAGTCTTTTCTACCTTAGTTTCCCTTTGTCACTGATGCTTTTTAAAATATTACTGGGTTTTAATTCAGGAAGTATGTAATAGTATCATAGATCTATAGCAAAGAAGTGATAAGAGCTGGTTTCAACACTGCCAGTCTCCAACTCTCCTGTTGGGAGATGACTTTTATAATATGTAGAAATCTTACTCTTCCTAAGTTGACTTATACCTGGACACACATGCATACACACACACACACACACACACACACACATATATATGCATATATGTATACATGAGATATATATAGTGCATATATATGCATAAATATATGCACTTGTATTCCACTGATAATCTCTTTAAGCTAATTTATTCAAGTCTTTGAAATTTCTTTTTGGATTGGATTATGTGTATCAAAGACATATGTGATATCCTTTTTGTCTGTCAGCATGTGATGTACAGTGAAAAGAGCAATAGCTCTGGAAACAGAAACGCCTCTTTTTTCAGTCTCTTTTCCCTTGTGAATAGGTGAATCTGGGTAAGGAGAAAACCACGTTAGAAGACAAAAAGTAGAGAATGTTTTATATTTATACAATTTATTAATGACATTGAGCATACCATGCATAGGGATAGTAATGGAAATCAATTTAATTGGGAGAAATATTGGGCAATGAAAGAAAAGTTGGATGGGTAAAGTGAGATCAGAATATTGAGATTTTGAAAATCTTGACAGAAAAGTTTAGAACTGAAGTTTGCTGTATACTACTATACTATAAGATTTCCTCTATGCAAATTAGTAAGAATGGAAGGGAGGGACTTAGTTGAATAGCAAACTTTCTGCAAATAATATACTCATAGGTTATTATTTTCTAAAAATATTATTGTCTATATTTTACTGGAGCTGTCAGATGGCTTTCTGCCATCTCTTTCACTACCCCCCTATTTTGGGATGTGTCCTCTTGCCTCAAGTTCATTTGTATCTCCTATGATGTGAAGCATGAAATGAAAATTTCGGGTATTTTTCTTTAATGCAGCTGACAAAGATGCCTTCAAGATCCTCAAATGCAAGAAGCTTTTGGGAAAATGTAAAACGAATTGTGAAAGTGATGAATATGAATTTGGCATGTGTATTAAATGGAGGCTTCAATGCTGTATATAACATCTGAGATGAAGCATCTACCTGCCTTCAAAGCAGAGAGTTCAAAACACTTCAGCAGAAATTCATCTTGATAAAGCATCTATACTATGAGCTTCATGAAAGCAAGGATCATTTTTATATCTCTGTATTCCTTATAATTCTAATGTAGTACCTTCCATATGGTAGGTGCTCAATAACCAATGTTCATTAGTTGTTGATTGACAAGTCACTTTCTGGAATCTAGATTCCATAATCTGTATCCATAAAAAAATAAAATAAGCTACCATTCAAGTTGCTGTTTCACATGCATAATTTTTCTTATACCTGTTTCTCAATATGACTCAAGCTTTAGACTCAAAAAAGAAACATAAAAGAAACCCAAAGACCACATTTTTCTTTTTATCCTTATCTGACCAAACCTTGACATAAATTATTTGACTTTCTTTATTCCTTCCATTGTTATCAATAACATTTAAAGTTCACTGAGTTCTCTGACTTTCTTTAAGTATTTCTCTTTCTGAATTTTTCTATTCAGTTTTCTCTTCTGATCAAAGTTTACCCAGGGTGGCTAAGTGGCACAGTGGATTGAGCACCAGCCCTGGAGTCAGGAGTACCTGAGTTCAAATCTGGTATCAGACACTTAATAATTGCCTAGCTGTATGATCTTGTGCAAGTCACTTAACCCCATTGCCCAGCAAAAAAAAAAAGAATAAATAAATAAAATAAAAATTAAACTTTCTCTATCTTTATGCTCCCAAACTCTTCCATCTCCTCTTGGACTTTGCCTTATTAATTGTATTCTATTTTTAATTTCACTTATCATTTCTCCTTTTTTAATTAATTTTTGTCTTATTCAAATCCTTTCAGCTGTCATCTGCTTTGAACAGTCCTTCATTTGGACCTCTTGTCTATGTATGATCCCATTTGCCTTCCCATTTTCATTTTCAAAATTATCATGAGTGGTTTACATTTACTAATGATTCTGTTTTCTTAATACTCATAATGCATTTTTCGCACTCACAACTCCACTCATCTCTCAACACCACTATACCTTTATCAAGAATCACTCCTTGACTTTCTGTCCACTGAGCATTCTTTTCAAGGGTTTCATGCCCTTAAATTAATTTGTTTCTTTGAGAATGAGTTCAAGGTGGTTTTAGCCAAAAACAATAAAGTTGTGATCTGAACTAACTCCCAAGTAGTTCATCCTCATTGATGGCCTCTCTTCTAAGTTCTAGTCTTAAATGTACAACTGCATGCTAGGCACTTTAAATAATACTTACTCATTTATGATTTTATTAATTTATCAATTATGATCATAGGTAATGCCTGTGTCTCTCTCCTTTCCATTGTTCTCTTAATAAAAAAGTAAAAAAACACCCTATAATAAACATGCATAGAGCAACAAGACAACTTCTCACAATGACCACATACAAAATGTTTGTTTCATTAGACATTTCCATTTTAAGTTCATCAACCTCTCTGGCAGAAGGTGAATGTTGTGTTTCATTTTAAATTCTCTGTACTCATGCTTAGTCACTGAAGTAAAGATTCCTAAGATTTACATGGCTATTTTATTTTCTATGATGTTGTCATTTTGTAAATTGCTCTCTTAATCATACTTCTTTTATTAATTATGAGTTCATAGAAGTCTTCTCAATTTTCTTTGAAGCTATACATTTTGTTAGTTTTATGATAAAACACTATTATATTATTTTCATGTCAGAGTGTGGTTGCCCTATTCATTTCCAGTTTTTTTTGTTAAACATTTCTTCTTAAATGTCCTAAGAACAACTGAAATTCAGGTGCAAAGAAAAAAACCTTCATTACACCATCTTTCTGTTAAATTTTGCCTTCTGATATTGTTATCATTCACCACTCTTCCATAAACTTCATTTATTTTTGTTTCTCCTCTGTCCTTTGTGCAAGTTCTCTAATGTTACAGAATCTTCTCATTTTAGAGTAGAAAGGAAACACTGGCAATATCTGATTTGATCCATATTTAAAATATGAGGAAAATAATAAAGGTCATTGGCTTGCCCATTATTGTAAACACCTACATTTTTGTAAGTGATTGTTTATTGATATTCAAGACTCCTTTTTGCTTAAATAGTGATGATAGAGTTATTGTGCATTCTACCTGTAGGGTACCCTTTTATTTCCCACTAACAATTTAGCCATTTCAATGGTTCCATTTAGAAATAGGCTAGATTTCACTAGATTTCACTCATTTTAGTATAATTCTATGTGTGATGCCTATAGTAAAGAATTATTTCTGAATTTTTTTACCTAATTTTCATGTCTTCTGATATCATCTATCAATCAACTTGATTTTTTTAAGTAAAAGTTAATTTTTGTAGTAAATTTGGTTGTATAGCAATTGTACTTTGTTAATATCATATAGGTTTCTATTAGAATGCTATTATTGTATCCTTTTAGCTTCAAGAGTGAGAACTGGTATCCCATAGGTTTTTAATTCTTCTAATCATATTCTTTACATGACTTCAGGATGATTGACTTCAAGGTGTCAATGTACTTCTTAATCTGCATAGCAACAGTTTTTGTCTTGATTGTATTATACTCAATTTGTCTTGCCTAGAGAATGCAATTAATACATAACATTCAACTTAGTGGTTTGATTTGACATCTGCATTCAAGTTCAAAATCTTAAGTTCATGTTTTTCTTGGTACATATCAAACATTTTATATTTATCGAATCTAAATGAGATTTTGATGTCCCTTGTTTGATGTTTCTACAAGGTATTAAAACTCGTTTAATACATTTGTGGTTTTTTCATAAGACATATCATAGCATCATATCATATTATAGTGTCTTCATCGTCATCATCATCATCATCATCATCATCATCATCATCATCATCACCACAAGCACCAACACTACAACCACCAGCATTTTACACCTTGAGCTTCTGTCAAATGAAATACTGCATGTGACAGTACTTTTGTTGAAATAATTCTTTATAAATGTATAAACTATTATTATCAATTACAACTGTTAATATTTATCATCCTAAATCACACGCATATGACCTTACACATAAGATATATATGATACATAAGTTAATCAAATGCCCCTTACTTTTGTTTTTTTTCCTGCAAGTTACAAAAGTTATCTAAAATATTTTACTGTAATGAGATAAAACAATTACCACACAACAGTTAGTCATTACTAGAGTGTCTTCTTTTATTGTTTTTGAAAAGATATTTGTTGATAAAAATAAAGAGGTTTTACCTTTAGAAGTCAAGATATTGATGTCAAAAGAAGTAGGATTAATGTAGGTGGATGTAAGAATTAGATATAGATTGATCTGGAACCTAAGAAAGAAATCATATAACTATGGAGAAGACCCATTCAGAGGCTGATAATTAAATACTCTGTTGCCATGGGATTTCACCTCCCCTATGGCACCCCTGGCCTCTCATCACCTTACTATTCTGTTTCGCCACTAGGTGGCAGCACGTGGTTTTTGATGTCTATTGCTCTGTCATCATTCTTACATAATTTATTTATTACTATTATAGCTGTACCTGAGCCTGAAGACTCCCAGTTTCCTTTCTCTATTCTCCGAATATGTAGCCAATGATTTCTAAGTGTTTTTAACAATTTTGCTAAGTGTTTCTGGGAAATAAAAAGAGATGAACCTAATAGGCAAGTAAAGTGACAGAATTATACAGATCTAAATGAAACATAATCACACATCGTATTTTCATATCACAAGGAAAGGGAACCCCGGGTATTTTAATTGATTCCCACTTTCTTGACAATTTTGTTGCCAAAATTAGCATCCTAAACCTAGATTTCTAGATCCCTAGATTTCTAATGTCATTTTATAATATGCCTTACTTTATTCCCCAGGTGCTTATTCTCTCCACATAACCCTCTATTACCTGACATTTATTTCATATACATTTACAGAAACTAACTTTGTAGATATTTAACTATGTACAATTATTGTCATTAATAAATTATCAGTCAAAAAATACCACAGTTATTAAGAGTGCTAGATCCTTTTCAAGCATAGGTGATATTAAGAAAGTTAGAAGACATGTATGAATAGGCTACATACAGGCAATAAAGGAAATAATCTGCAGAGGGAAGGCATTTGATTTAAGAGAGATTAGTATCATCCTCCTGTAGAAAACAGAATTTTAGTTCAGACTTGAGGGAAGCCAGGGAAATCAGGAGTCATTTTATCTATGAGCATTACTCAGTGCAAATGCCTCCAGAGTCAGAAGAATGTCTTGAAGAAAAAGATTGTTTTGGAGTTTCACTTCGTTTCCCCAATATTTATTACTGGATCTCATCTATGATAGTAATTTTTATAAGTTTTTGCAAGGCCAATGGGGTTATGTGCCTTGCCCAAGGCCACACAGCTAGGTAATCATTAAGTGTCTGAGGCCAGATTTGAATTCAGGTACTTCTGACTCCAGAACAGGTGCTAAATCCACTGCGCCACCTAGCCGCCCCTATGATAGTCTTTAAATAAATGTTTATTGGCTTATTGACTGATAAATTCAAAAGGTTATTTTAAAGTTTATTTAGTTCTTAAGTTCTTAACTTTTTCCATTACAATGGATCACTTTGGTAAATTGATAAAATCTATGTACTCTTTATTCTAATAAAAATGTTTTTGAATATGCATAAAAAGGAAGCCAATTAAATTGAAATACATTGAATGAATATATCTTTGTTTTTCATCATGTTTCCTTCATTTGTTTCCAAGAAATTTCTGTCTAAACATGTAAACATGTACAGACATCTATATCCAGATTCTTTATCATCTTGGTAATGTTTGAAGTTCCTGAAATCAAAATTGGTCTGCATTCATGAAGAAACTCAGACAGACTTAACTACTTTGTCAAATGTCATTACAATTACTTAGTAATAGAGTTTATACACAAACCAAAATTCCAAATCTAGGGCTTATTTTTTAGTATAACATGCTGTCTCTTCAAAATAGATTTTTGTGTCAAATTTTTGTTTACTAGCTATTGTAAATTCAGTTTGTCAAGACAACCATGTATCCCTTCTCTTAAAGAAACTTGTTTTAACTTTATATCTGGATGTGAAAGTCCCATATCCAAGACTAGAATTGTTTACTTCTTTCTTCCTCCTACCCCTACTGTCCAACAAAATATAATCCTTTCCATGTGATTTATGTCTGCAGTGTACTTATTCTTTCACTTCTCCTAGAGCTGCTACTAACAGTTCCAGTCTTGGCCTTCCAGTATGACCTCAAGGACATAAGTTCAAATCCTACCTTTGATAACTATTTTTATGGCAATGAGCATTTCTCTTAACCTTTCTGTCTTGATTTCCTCATCTATAAAATTAAGACAATGTGACCTATAATTTCTACCTTACAGGTCTGTTGTGAAGTTCAAATGAATAATATATTTAAAGCACTTTTCATTTTTATACTTTAGCCCTCGATGTCAATGGGTATGAATTATTTTTATTTTAATTAGTAGGCTTTTACTTTCTCTTCTTCTTACAGAATAATGGGGGAGAGATAAGGGTGAAATATGAAAAACAAAATCCTTGTGACAAATGTATATAGTCAAAAAAAGCCAATTACCAAAAATATGTTTAATTCGCTTATTTTAGTCCCACTAGATTATAAGTTGCAATCAGTCTGCTAGAGTTATGGTTAGCCATTGTGCTACACAGAGTTATTAAGTCTTTCAAAGATGTTCCATGGTGGTATAATATAAAATGTTCTGCTGGTCCTACTCATTTTGCAGAAATTTGTAGCATCTTCTTGAGTTTCTCTAAAACCATCCATTTCATCATTTCTTATGGCATCACAGCTTTTCATTGTAATTATGAACCATACTTTGGTCAGCCATCTCTTCCTTTATGTTTACTTCATATTTTCTACCACAAAAACAATTATAAATTACTTTTCAAACATCAACTTTTCTTGGTGGTGATTTTATTTCTCCTATGTAGACTATCTTCTAACTGAATATTTTGTGGTCCCAGGACAATGCAGCTATGATGGTTTTGTCAATTTGACTTTCCTACTGATCATGACTCAGATTCCCATTTGATAAAAGGACCATAAACTACTAAGTTAACCATTAGTCATATAAAATGCTATTTAGGAAAAGGGAACAAACATTTATTAAGTGCTTTCTATATCTCAAGTTATTTAACAATGTGGCTGTGACCTTTACAAGGAAATTCCAAAAGGAAAAGAAGAACAAAATAGAATAAGAGGTAAAAGCATGTAATTTGACATCCATTTCCTTTTAATTCTTGGTTTATGTTTAGATATTACCAAAGGGCTCGTACATTGTCAGAAATAAAATATTTAACCAAAACTCATTCTCGTTGTTTTAACTTAATGTATAGCAATAACAATAAAACAATTTCAGAATAAAATTAGTCAAAATTAAATAGTTCTCTTTGTCAAACCATAATCAAGAATTATTTGCTTGTTAAGAAACACTAAACTAGAAGATCTCTTATATTTGACAAATAACTCCTAATGATACCTTACTAGATTTTGATGCATTAATGCTAATAGGAGAGTTACATGAAGTCAAATAAATTCACTAAATTATACTAGGCTCTATCCATCTCTGAAATTGACACTGAGTCATCATATTCTTGTGGAGTACAGATATATTTTAGAAGAAAGCCATATTCAGAACTTCCACTCATTTTCTGTGGATCATTTAATATTGGGATGATTGAGTTTTTCTCTACATATATCATTGCAACTTCAGTTTAATAGAAATAAGTTTTAAAATAAATGATAAGGGAAATTTCCAAAAACTTCCAGCTTTTTATGATATAAAGATTAAAAAAAGATTTTAAAATCTAGTCTCAACCTAAGAATTGCACCCTGAAGCTAATTTAAACTAGGCAGTAAAAAACATACTAGAACAGAAGACAGAAGAAATGGGTTTTTTATGCCTAGCTAGGTAGATGATTTTGTCCAAACAACATCACCTATTTGGACTACAATTTCTTCATCTAAAAATAGTAGGAGAAAGAGTAGACTACAATTAAAAATATAAATATTGACCTTTTTGGTTTAATTTTGCATTGTTATTTCTCAAGAATTCTGTATTTTAGTGAAACTCCAAATAGATGTAATTAGCATTACCTTTCTTCATTTGCACAGAGTTGTTTGTGTCTATGCATGAAGGATTCATCCAGACATTGCTCTGCATCTTTAATCTTCTGTGCAGGAAAGATATTTTCTTAAGTTAAATGGAAATATTTCATTATTTTTAATTTTGAGCTATGGTCACATGCAAAACTCAAGCCCTTGTTCTTGACCTTTAAAAGAAAGAGCAAAAATAGATAGCAATGGAGAAAAACAAAAGTAAAAATCACATATAAGAGAAAGATATTTATATATATGCACACATATACATAAAGATCACTAAATACATGCATTGATATCTATATAAACACACATGTGTATGTGCATATCATCTATCATATATATATATATATATATATATATATATCACATCAAAGCTATATATAGCATCCATCGAGAGAGAGAGGCAGACAGACAGACAAACAGACAGAGAGACAGAGAGGAGAGATAAAGACAGAAAGAGAAAAAGAAACACAGAAACACATGGTGGGGGGGTAGTACACAGAGAGACAATTTGGTAAACTTTTTAAGTTCTATGGCCCAAATGGAACTGCTGATCAATGAAATGGTGTTTCACTTTTCTAACAATTTTAAATGTGATTGTGAGTTAAAGGAGTTGTCAATCCCTAATTGGTTTGAGAATAGATGATTTTCCCAGGTAGAGAGTGGTGAGGATAAGACAGAAAACTATAAGTAGAGAAGTGGTACATTTTTTCCTAAATGTAATTATATTTTGAAAAACTTCAGTCCTTAGTTGTACATCATCCTCAACCTATGGGTTTTCTTTCATTCATCTGCTTCCCAGTCTGATTTCTCTTAGTCATTGAAGAATCTACTCTGTAAATATTAAATACCTTGGTATATGAATCTGATCAATCTTTACATACATATTGTAATGTGATATTATTGAATTTGTTTTTATACATGAGCACTACAGTAGTTCTGTTATTTTGCCTTATTTTCAAGAAAATACAATTACTTAAGATTTAAATGTGTTATTATGGTAAATGATGGATTTATATAAATTGAAACATATCAGCAGGGGTTGAAAAACTGAAGTATTGACGAGGAGAAGAAACATATTCTCTCTAGAAAAGAGCTATTCTTTAGACCTCAAATGATTTAAGTAAAAGAAGTTATTATTTCTTAGAGAAGAACAGTGTCAATGCAGGTTGTAGTGAACCAGTCTCTGAGGAGAGAAGATGGGTGTACATCTATGATGAGATGGACTGACATTGTGGAATCTATGTAAAAGTATATGTCACATACTCACTATGTTTTGAAAGTTCTTATTACATAAGAAAAGAAAGTAAAGGAAATAAAACCCAGAGAGATGAAATGCTTTGTGAATATAGGGTTGAATCTAGTGTGATTATGTTTCAAAGTCAAAAATTATATTTCTGATTCATGGGATATATCTGAGATGCATTCCCTCCTCATCTCTGCTTCTGAGAATTTTTAATTTTCTTCAGGGAACAGTTCAGTTGCTATATCTCTCCTTATAATACTTAGGAGTAAAATTTTAAAAATTATACTACATTGTCAATCAATAAGTAAATATATATTAAGCAACTAGGAGCAGCTAGGTTATACAATGGATAGAGCACTAATCTTGCAGTTAGCTGTCAGGAATTCAAATCCAGCCTCAGATATTTGATCCTTACTACTTGTGTGACCTTGGGCAAGTCACTTAACTCCGATTGCCTTTCATCTAGGGCCATCTCCAATCATCCTGATTCTTTTCTCACCACTGGATTCAAATGATTCTAGAAGTGACACTGATGACTTAGTACAGAAGCCCCTTACTCAAATCCAACTCATGTGCTTGTCATATCACTTCATGGATATCATGGTCTTCTTTGTGGATGAAGGATAAACATCTAAGCAACTACTCTTTACCAGGCATTGTGGAGAAAGTAAAGAAAAATCTTATATTCTTGCTTCAAGATCTTGTTCATTATAATCCATCTTCAACAGATAAGAAAAGTGATTCTCCTTAACAGAAGATTTGGCTATGTGATTCTAATACTAAATTCCAATGGTCCCCACCTTGCCTCCAAGAAAAACTTTAAACTCCTCTGTTATGTTTTTAAAATTAATTTGCTAATTTGGCTCTCATCCATCTTGCCAAACTTGTAATTCCTCCCCGCCTCATATTATGTGATGATTCAAATTTACCTCTGTCCCTCACTCACAATATTTCATCATCTATTTATTTGAACAAGTTATAACTCTCATGTATTCTCATCTCAGTCTGTTAGAATCTTTCAAGATATAGGTCAAGCCCCTCCTGATCCCCAAAATCTTCTTTCATCTTCTTAATATGATAGTGTCTTCCCTTCCAAACCACCTTATGTTAAATGACTATTTATCTTCTTATATATTTTTCTATAGGTAATTGTTACCTCACTGTTAGAATATAAGCTCCTTCAGAGTAAAGACTGTTTCATTTATTGTTTATTTTCCCATTTTCTCTGTTCAGCAGAGTTTCTGACATTTAAGGGACTGTTAGATTGATAATAAAAAGAGATAGGTTCAGAGAAGACAGTGGTGGCACTGACACTGACAGAATGGAAATAGATAGCCACAAATTATATCATTTTAATTGTTGATGAATGAGTAAAGTGGGGGAAAATGTGTGTGTGTGTGTGTGTGTGTTCACAAAGAGGAAATAGGTACATAGTGCCCCAGACTAATTAATTATCAGCCCAGGCTGTGTATATATATATATATATATATATATATATATATATATATATATATATATATATATATATGTATATATATACATATATATGTATATATGTATACATATATACATATATATGTATATATATATACATATATATTTATATATCTTAGGTCTCCATTTTATGTATGGTAACTTTTTTAGATAAATATCTTTAATATTCCTTTGAAACACTTTCATTATTTTCATAACAACATTATTTATTCAAAGAAAAACAAAGCAGGTACTCTTTGTTCTTATTTCTATCATTACAGTCATTGATATTTTTCTTCTTGTACAGCCATAGTAATTAAGGATTTTCTTTTGTTTTTCCTCATTTACTCTTTTAGAAGCTTTGGTAAGCTATGATGTAAGCAGAGATTATAGAAAAATATATCATTATACATATTATAGCAATATATAATAAATGATACATAATATACAAATATTATAAATAAGCTAAAAGTTTTTGCTTAGGTCATCATCATAATTTTTTACTATAGTGCAAAGACCCTTTTTGGTAGACATTATGTTGATCCTGGTTCTGTTCAACACTGACCTAACCTTGTCTCTCTTACCCCCTACAGAGACTGTACTAGTAATAGTAGTTGCTATGGTCCCTATGCTGTGAAAAAACCTTCAGATAAGAGGATCTTGAAAGTTCTTTTGATGGGAGTTTTTCAAAATTGAAAAATGTTTGCTGGGGACCACACTAACACACTACTAATGTCAAACTTTTCTTTATGTATGAAGCAAAAATATCTTTTTAGTCTAGATGGTCTACAGAGAAAAGAATAAAGTACATTAGCATCCCTCAATGCTTGATAACTTTGAATATTATCTGTTCTAGAGAATAGGACTTTTCCATGTGAAACTATTTTCCTTTTATTATGAAGAAACATCTCCCTTGAAATTTCAGCTGCTCCCTAGAATCTGCTTCTTCTTTAATAAGGTTTACCAGTCATCCTATAGTCTGCCATATCTAAAAAAATGAACTTTGAAATCATAATCATAAAGAGTTATAGAAAATTTGGGGATTTGAGAGGAGAGGAAAAAAGCTGAGGAATTATACAAGGAAGTATCCAAAGAACTTAGAGATCCTGTAAAAAAGTCATTAATTATTCACCTATTATAAGAAAAGTATTCTCATATGTGAGCCACCCATATGGAGCAGTCATGTAATATTAGGGGCTCTTTTTTATAAGACCAGAGGAAAGATTTCCTAGATATAACCTTTGAAATAGTTTGTAAATTGAATTCAACCCGGGGTGGCTAGGTGGTGCAGTGGATAAAGCACCGGCCCTGGAGTGAGGAATACCTAGGTTCAAATCCCATCTCAGACACTTAATAATTACCTAGCTGTGTGGCCTTGGGCAAGCCACTTAACCCCATTTGCCTTGCAAAAAAGCTAAAAAAAAATAGAATTCAACCACTATTTAAAATATTTAATTTTCTAGATAAATATTATCTTTGTATTTTTGTCAGAAAATTATATATGAATATTTAGGCATATATTTTATACATTTTCTTGCCAGTTCAGGAATAAAATTCTAA
Organism: Macrotis lagotis; assembly: GCF_037893015.1. NCBI lineage: Eukaryota > Metazoa > Chordata > Mammalia > Peramelemorphia > Peramelidae > Macrotis > Macrotis lagotis. The sequence continues at coordinate 31,540,868 of NC_133662.1, read as the reverse complement.
CAATTTTTATTATCTGTCTGCAAAGTTTTCATTGTGCTATGAAAATATTCTTTTGTTATGTTTTAGTTATACAAGGCAGAGGGGGTTAAGTTACTTGCCTAAAGTCACATGGCTAAGTAAGTATTACGTGTCTGAGGTTAGATTTATACTCATGTCCTCCTGACTCCAGGACTGGTGCTCTATCCACTGTGCCACCTAGTAGCCTCTGCATGAAAATATTCTTTACAGGTTGTTTGAGGATTCTATAATATACTGATTTTTATTAGATATTTTATGTGACTTTGGAATATAAATAGAGGTACATAAATATTCTGCAATGGTAACATTGCTTATATGCAAATTGTTGCCACCACCACCATTACCGCTACAACCAGCAATAACAACAATGACACACGCAGAAAAAAAAATGAATTGAAAATTCTATTAAGAATGCTTTGTGAGGTGGCTGGATGGTGCAGTGGAGAGAGTGCTGGCCTTGGAGTCAAGAGTATCTGAGTTCAGATCCAGACTCAGACATTTAATAAATACCTAGCTGTGTGGCCTTGGGCAAGCCACTTAACCCTATTTGTCTTGCAAAAAAACTTAAAATAAAAAGAATGCTTTGCTCTGAACTTCCAGATAAGACTGTGGAGAGAAGTCAGGAACTTTGTTAATTTCTCCTGGTTTTCCCTTGGGAAAAGACATTAATCAAATCTCTTAACAGATTTTGGAGTGAAAGAACACACAAAAGAACATGGTGGAGCATCTTCCAGCAAAGTCTCTCACAGGGAAATGTGATTGAACTCAGGGCAGACAATAGATATCCAGTAGTCTGGGTGGCAGGGCAAAGCAAGAACTAACCTGAGGTCCTCAGCTGAGGGGGATCTTCCAGTGTAGGCTCTCAAAGTACAGACTTAGGTTGGCTGTGTGGCAAATAAGCTAGGAGAGCTTCAACACAATTGCCCAAGACCCCATTCATCCAACACAGCCAGTCTGGTTGACTCAAATCAGATGGTGAGCCCTTGGCATTCCTAGTCTGGAGGTCCTGGCATTCTCAGAGCAGACAGCAGACAGATGTTCCCACCATTCTGAATGATCCAGCACTGGTGATCCAGAGAGAGACTCTGTGGCTTGAATAACCCCTTGAACTCCCTAACCTCCATTGTCCCAGGCCAGTAAGCAAGTCTCTAGCGTTCTCAACACCAAAGTTCTTCAAGGTAGTGCCCTCTCCAAACAAAAAATATCTTGGAATAGAGCACAGTAACAAAACCCAAAATGACTAAGAAAGGTCAGAGAAAAGCAAGATCTATTTAAAGTTACCTTAGCGATAAGAATGTTCCAAGAACTATCTCAGAAAAGGAGGGCAGAAGTGATACTATATGTCAAACCTTGGAGGAGAATATGAATTGGTCTCCAGATCATAAAGACTTCTTGGAAAAGTTCAAAAAGGTCTTTAAAATCTTGTAAAATTTTGGAAAAGAAATGTAAGAAAAAATAAACATCTTGCAACAAAACGTGACAGAAGAAAATAAATTCTTTAAAAATACATTTGAACAAATGCAAAAAGAAAATAATTCCTTCAAAAATACAATTGGACAAATGAAAAAAAGATAATAGTTTCTTCAAAAATAAAGAAATGATCAAATGGAAAAGGAGATGCAACAGTTAACTGAAGAAAATAATTTCTTGAAGAATAGACTGGGACTAATGGAAGCTAATGACTCCCTAAGACACCAAGAATCAAATAAACAAAATTTTAAAAATGAAAAAAGAATAGAAATTATAACATATCCCATCGGTAAAACAATTGACCTGGTAAATAGATACAGGAGAGATAATTTAAGTATTATTGGACTACTTATAAGTCATGACCAGAAAACCAGAAAACAAATAAATAAATAATTGAACTTGGAGATAATTCTTCAGAAAATTGTCAAGGAAACCCCCCCTCCCCCAACATCTAGAACCAGAGTGTAAAATTTTCATTGAAAGAATCTACCTATCACCTCCTGAAAGGGATCCCAAAATGAAAATTCCCAGGAATATTGTAACCAACCTCCAAAATTATCAGATCAAGGAGAAAATCCTACAAAAGGCCAGAAAGAAGCAATTCAAATTCTAAGGAGTCACAGTCAGGATTATACAGACACAAGACTCAATTCTCCAGCAAATAGTTAGTTTTCAGGAGAAAAAGATGGTCATTTAATGAAATAGGTGACTTACAAATTTTCCTGATGAAATTACCAGAGCTGAACAGTAAATTTGATCATCAGGTAGGAGACTCAAAGTATACATAAGGGAAAAGAAAAAAGACTGCTATTCAGTAAGATTAAATGATTAAATTGTTTGCATTCTTACCTGGGAGGAAGATTCTGATAGATCTTGAAAATTGCAATTCTATTAGAGGGAGTATATTTAGGCTGATAATAAGGACATAAGTTGATATTTATAGAATGATTTTAAAAAATTAGGGTTGAGAAAAGCAAGAAGCATTGTAATGAGATGGGAAGAAAGGGAGGCAAAATCATATCACAGTTGAGAGAAAGAAAGGAGGCAGAGAGAACTGCTTGAATCTTACTTTCATCAGATTTGACTCAAAGAAGGAAAAATATATATACTCAGTTGGGTTTAGAAATGAATCTTGCCATTATATTAGAAGGGCGGAAAGGCAGGGACTGGAAGAAGGAACTTATAGAATGGAGGGAAGGAAGAAAGAGAAAAAGGAAATGGGGAGTGGTTGATAGAAGGTGAGCAGATTAAGGGAGATGTTATTCAGAAGCAAAACATTCATGTGTAGGGATAGGGTGAAAAGAGTGGGAAAAGGTACAGAGGGTAATTACCATGGATGGTAATAAAGAAATAGTAATACTAACTGTGAATGTGAATGGGATGAACTGTCTCATAAAACAAGTGGATAGCAGAGAGGACACCAGAATCTTACAATATATTGTTTACAAGAAACACATATGATGTAGAGAAATATACACAAAGTAAATGTAAAAGGTTGGAACAGAGTATATTATGCTTTGGCTGAAATGAAAAAAAAAGCAATCCTTAACTCACACAAAGCAATTGTAAAATTAGATCACATTAAAGGGATAAGGAAGGAAACTACATCCTCCTAAAAGGTACCATAGACAATGAAGCAATTTCAGTACTAAACATGTATGCAGTAATCAGTTTCGCATTCAAAATTTTAGAGGAGAATTTAAATGAGTCCCAAGTAGACAAAGACAACAAAACTCTACTGGTAGGGGATCTCAAACTCCCTCTCTCAAAATTATACAACTCTAACCACGAAATTAAAAGAAGTAAGTTAAGAAAATGAATATAGTGTTAGAAAATTTAGATATGATATATCTCTGGAGAAAATTGAATAGATATGGATAGAATGGAATATGACTTTTTTTATCTGTAGTACATGGCTCCTAATCAAAATTTGAGTATCTATTAAAGTCTACAAACCTCATAATAAAATGCAAAAAAGCAGAAATATTAATTACATAATTTTCAGATCGTGATGCAGTAAAAATTATGTACAATAAAAGGCCATAGAAACAAATATTTACAATTAATTAGCAATTAAATATCCTAATTTTAAAGAATGAATGGATCAAATAACAAATCATAGTAATAACTTCACCCAAGACAATATAATAAGGAAATAACAAATCAGAACTTAAGGAATACAGTCAAAGCAGTTATTAGGGAAAATACTTCTCTAAAGTCTTAACTGAATGAAATAGAGAGATCAATGAAGTGGGATTGCTACTAAACATGTTAGAGAAAGGACAAATTAAAAATCTCCAATTAAATAGTGAATACTAATTCTGAAATTGAAGGTGAAATTAATTAAAATCAAAAGTAAGAAATTACTGCAGTAATAAAACTGAGTTGGTTTTATTAAAAAAGCAATAAAATAGATAAACTCTATCCAGAGTAAATTATCCTAATTATCCAATTAGGTTAAAAAGGAAAAAAAACATATTACTAGTATTAAAAATGAAAAAGGTGAATGCAGCGCCACTGAGGAGGAAATTAAAATAATAATTCAGAGATATTTTACTTATCTGTATTGCATAAATTTGACAGTCTGATAAAATGGATGAATATTTACAAAAATTATAAACTGACTAGATTAAAAGGAGAGGAAATTAAATACTTAACCCCATCTTAGAGAAAGAAATTGAACAATCCATCAATGAACTTCCTAAGAAAAACTCTCCAGGTCCAGATATATTCAAAAGTGCATTCTACCAAACACTGAAGGAATAATTAGCTTTAATTCTATGTAAACCATTTGAAAAGAATATGTGAAGGAGTTCTGTCAAATTCCTTCTATTACACCAAGATAATGCTTATACCTAAACCAGGAAGAGTCAAAACAGACAAAGAAAATTATAGACCAATGTCCCCAATGATTATGGATGCAAAAATTGTAAATAAAATATTAGCCATACTACAAGTAATCACTAGGATAATATACTATGATCATGGTTCAATATAAGGAAAACTATCAGCATAATTGATTATATCAAAGACAAAGAAATTATATGCTTATTTCAATAGATACTGAAAAAATTTGACAAATTGCAGAACCATTTTTATTAAAAACACTAAAGAGCATAGGTATAAATGAAGTTTTCCTTAAAACACTAAGCAATATCTATCTAAAACCATCAACAAACATTTTATGTAATGAGGATAAGCTAGAGGAATTCCCAGTAAGATCAGGAGTGAACTAAGGATGCTCATTATCACCACTATTATTCAATATCATATTGGAAAAATTAGCTTTAACAATAAGAGAAAAGAAATTGAAGGAATTAGAATAGGTAATGACAAAAAAAGCTATCTCTCTTGAAAGATGTTGTGACGTTATGCTTAGAGCCTAGAAAATCATCTAAAAATTACTCAAAGCAATTAGCAATTTTGACAAAGTTGCAGGATATACAATACGCCCACATAAATCATTAGAATTTCTACATATTACTAAAAAGAAAACAGAAAGATTAAAAAGAGAAATTCAATTTGAAGTCACTAAAGATAACATAAATAATTGGGAGTCTACCTGCCAGGGAAAACTCAGAAAACTATATGAAAATAACTAAGAAAATGTTTTCAAACAAATAAAACCAGATCTAATAACCAGAAAAATGTCAATAGTCCAAATTATATAATAAAAATGATATTCTACCTAAATTAAATTGTTTATTCACTGTCATACCAATAAAATTTCCAAAAAATTATTTTATTGATCTAGAAAAAAATAGTTACTGAATTCATATGGAGGAAAAAAATGTCAAGAAAAGTAAGAGAATTAATGAAAAAAATATGCTAAGGAAGGGGTGCCTAGCCATACCAGATCTCAAATTATATTCTACAGCATCAGTCATCAAAAGCACTAGCTAGAAATAGAGTGGTGAATCAGTAGAATTGATTAGATGCAAAAGAAAGTAATCTGATGTTTGATAAAGCCAAAGAGTCCAACTCCTGGAATAAGAATTCATTCTTTGACAAAAACTACTGGGAAAACTGAACATAGACTAACATCTCACATCCTATACCAAGAAAAGTTTGAAATCAGTACATAAAGGATTTAGACATTAACATAATATCACTTAGAAGAACAAGGAAGAGTTTATCTATCAGATCTTTGGAAAGGGGGAGCAGTTTGTGATTAAAGGATAGAGAATACTATAAAATGCAAAATGGATGATTTTGACTACATTTAATTGAAAATTTGTGCACAAATAAAAGACATGCAACCAAGATTAAATGGAAGGCACTAAAGTGGGGGAGGAATGTGATTGTTTCTGGCCAAGAATTCATTTCTAAAATATACAAAGAACTGAGTGAAATTTATGTCTTCCCCCAATTGGTGAATTGTGATAGGATATGGAGAGGCAAATCTTGGTTGAAGACATTTTTTTTATTTTTTATTTTATTTTTTAAATTTATTTTTATTAAAGATATAATCTCAGTTTTACAATTTTTCCCCCAATCTTGCTTCCCTCCCCCACCCATGCATGGAAATCACTCTGTTGTACATTGATCCAAATTGGGTGTGATGAAAGAGAAATCAAATCCTTAAAGAAGAGAAGTCTAAGAGATAACAAGATCAGACAAGAACATATCTATTTTTTCCTGAATTAAAGGGAATAGTCCTTGCACTTTGTTCAAACTCCACAGCTCCTTATCTGGATACAGAGGGCACTCTCCTTTGAAGACAGCCCAAAATTGTTCTCAATTGTTGCACTGATGGAATGAGCAAGTCCTTCAAGGTTGAACATCACTCCCATGCTGCTGTTAGGGTGTACAGTGTTTTTCTGGTTCTGCTCATCTCACTCAGCATCAGTTCATGCAAATCCCTCCAGGCTTCCCTGAAATCCCGTCCCTCCTGGTTTCTAATAGAACAATAGTGTTCCATGACATACATATACCACAGTTTGCTAAGCCATTCCCCAATTGAAGGACATTTACTTGATTTCCAATTCTTTGCCACCACAAACAGGGCTGCTATAAATATTTTTGTGCAAGTAATGTTTTTACCCTTTTTCTTCATCTCTTCATGGTATAGACCCAGTAGTGGTATTGATGGGTCAAAGGGTATGCACATTTTTGTTGCCCTTTGGGTATAGTTCCAAATAGCTCTCCAGAAGGGTTGGATGAGTTCACAGCTCCACCAACAGTGTAATAGTGTCCCATATTTCCCACATCCCTTCCAACAATGAACATTATCCTTTTTAGTCATATTGGCCAATCTGAGAGGTGTGAGGTGGTACCTCAGAGAAGCTTTAATTTACATTTCTCTAATAATTAATGATTTAGAGCATTTTTTCATATGGTTATGGATTACTTTGATCTCCTCCTCTGTAAATTGCCTTTGCATATCCTTTGACCATTTGTCAATTAGGGAATGGCTTTTTGTTTTAAAAATATGATTCAGTTCTCTGTATATTTTAGAAATTAGTCCTTTGTCAGAATTATTAGTTGTAAAGATTGTTTCCCAATTTACTACATTTCTTTTGATCTTGGTTACAGGGTTTTATCTGTGCAAAAGGTTTTTAATTTAATGTAATTGAAATCATCAATTGGTTTTTGGTGATGTTCTCCAACTCTTCCTTAGTCATAAACTGCTCTCCTTTCCATAGATCTGACAGGTAGACTAGTCCTTGATCTTCTAATTTGCTTATAGTATTTTTTTTATGTCTATGTCCTGTAACCATTTGGATCTTATCTTGGTAAAGAGTGTGAGGTGTTGGTCTAATCTAAGTTTCTTCCATACTAACTTCTAATTATCCCAGCAATTTTTATCAAAGCAGAAGTTTTTATCCTAATGGCCAGACTCTTTGGGTTTATCAAACAGCAGATTACTATAATTATCTCATGCTTTTACAACTAGTCTATTCCACTGATCCACCACTCTATTTCTTAGCCAATACCAATCAATTTTGATGACTGATGCTTTATACTATAATTTTAGATCAGGTAGGGCTAGGGCTAAGCCACCTTCTTTTGTACTTTTTTTCATTAAGCTCCTGGAAATTCTTGACTTTTTATTTCTCCATATGAATTTACTTGCAATTTTTCTCTAACTCGTTAAAGTAGTTTTGGGGAATTTTTATTGGTAGGGCACGAAAGAGATAGTTTAGTTTTGGTAGAATTGTCATTTTTAATATATTAGCTCTACCTATCCATGAGTAGTTGATATTTGCCCAGTTATTTAAATCTGATTTAATTTGTGTGAGAAGTGATTTATAATTGTTTTCAAAAGATTCTGAGTCTGTCTTACCAAATAGACTCCCAAATATTTTATATTGTCTGAGGTTACTTTGAATGGGATTTCTCTTTCTAGCTCTTCCTGCTGTTTCTTGCTAGATATATGTAGAAAAGTTGAGGATTTATGAGGGTTCATTTTATAACCTTCAACTTTGCTAAAATTGCTAATTGTTTCCAGTAGTTTTTTTAGATGATTTCTTGGCATTTTCTAAGTAGACCATCATGTCATCTGTGAAGAGTGAGAGTTTTGTCTCTTCCTTCCCAATTCTAATTCCTTCAGTTTCTTTTTCTTCTCTAATTGCTTGATGCTAACATTTCTAATACAATATTGAATAGTAGTGGTGATGATGGGCACCCTTGTTTCACCCCTGATCTTATTGGGAATGCCTCTAGCCTCTCCCCACTGAATATAATGCTTCTTGATGGTTTCAAATAGATACTGCTAATTATTTTAAGGACTAATCCATTTATTCCTACACTCTCTAGTGTTTTTAATATGAATGGATGCTGTATTTTGTCAAAAGCTTTTTCAGCATCTATCGATGGAATCATATGATTTTTGATAGGTTTGTTGTTGAAATAATTGAGTATACTAACAGTTTTCTTACTATTGAACCAACCCTTCATTCCTGGAATAAATCCTACTTGATCATAATGTATTATCCTAGTGATGGGTAACCATTTTGTTAAGATTTTGTTTAGGATTTTTGCATTTATATTCATCAGTGAAATAAGTCTATAATTTTCTTTCTCTGTTTGAACTATTCCTGGTTTATGTAACAGTACCATATTGGTTTCATAGAAAGAGTTAGGCAGAGTTCTATCTTTCCCTATTTTTCCAAAGAGTTTATATAGGATTGGAACCAATTGTTCCTTAAATGTTTGGTAGAATTCACTTGTGCATCCATCAGGCCCTGGAGATTTTTTTTAGGGAGTTCAATAATGGTTTGTTGAATTTCTTTTTCTGAGATAGGGTTGTTTAGGTATGTAATCTCTTCTTCCTTTAACCTGGGCAACTTATATTTTTGTAAATATTCATCCATTTCACTTAGATTATCAAATTTATTGGCATAGAGTTAGGCAAAATAATTTCAAATAATTACTTTAATTACCTCCTCATTGGTGGTGAGTTCACTTTTTTCATTTTTATACTAGCAATTTGGTTTTCTTCTTTCTTTTTTTAATAAAATTGACAAGAATTTTATCAATTTTATTGGTTTTTTCATAATACCCACTTTTGGTTTTATTTATTAATTCAATAATTTTTTGCTTTCTATTTTATTAATTTATCCTTTTATTTTTAGAATTTCTAATTTGATATTTAATTTGGGATTTTTGATTTGTTCTTTCTCTAATTTTTTTAGTTGCATGTTTAGTTCATTAATTTCCTCTTTCTCCAATTTATTCATGTAAGCATTTAGAGCTATAATATATCCCCTGAGAGTCACTTTTAATGAATCCCATAGGTTTTGGTATGTTGTTTCATTATTATCATTACCTAGAATAAAATGGTTAATTCTTTCTATAATTAGTTTTTTTGGTCCACTCATTTGTAAAATGAGGTTAATCAGTTTCCAATTTGTTCTGGGTCTATATCTCCTTGGCCCAGTATTGCATAGGACTTTTATTGCATTGTGATCTGAGTAAGATGTATTCACTATTTCTGCCTTTCTGCAGTTGATCATTAGGTTTTTATGTCCTAGTATATATTCAATTTTTGTATAAGTTCCATGTACTGCAGAGAAAAAGGTATATTCCTTTCTATCCCTATTCAATTTCCTCCATAAGTCTACCATATCTAATTTTTCTAGCAATCTATTTACCTCCTTAACTTCTTTCTTGCTTATTTTATGATTCGATTTATCTAGATCAGATAGCAGGAGGTTGAGGTCTCCCACCAGTAGGTGTCCTGCCTATGTCTTCCTGTAGTTCTTTCAGCTTCTCCTCTAAGAATTTGGGTGCCATCCCCCTGAGTGCATATATATTCAATATTGAAAGGACTTTATTGTCTATGGTACCTTTTAGGAGGATAAAGTTTACTTCCTTATCTCTTTTAATGCTATCTATTTTTCCTGTTGCTTTGTCTGAGATAAGAATTGCTACCCCTGCTTTTTTTACTTCAGCTGAAGCAAAATATATTTTGCTCCAACCTTTTACCTTTACTCTATATGTATCTCTCTGCTTCAAATGAGTTTCTTGTAAGCAGCATATTGTAGGATTCTGGTTTTTAATCCACTCTGCTATTCGGTTATGTTTTAAGGGAGAGTTCATCCCATTCACATTCCAGGTTAGGATTACTAAATCTTTATTGCCCTCTGTGCTATCTTCCCTCAGTTTGTATTTCCCCCTTCCCCCCCCCCTTTATCCATATTCACCAATCTTTTGTTTCTGAATAACACCCCCTTCAGTGTGTTTGCCCTCCTATATCACCCCTCCCCCTTTCTTTCCACTTTCCCTTTTTCCCTTTTCCCTTCCCTTCCTTTTGTTATTTCCCCCTTTTTCCCCCATTCCCCTTCCCTTTCTCCATCCCCCCTCCCCTTTTCCCCTTTTAATACTTGAAAGGTTAGATGTTTTATAAGTTAACTGAGTATGTGTAGGTTGACTTTAAGTCAAGTCTGATGAGAAGAAGATTCAGGTGTTTCTCCTCTGCTCCCTTCTTCCCCACTATTACCATAGGTTTTTTTGTACCTCTTAGTGTAATGAGATTTACCCCATTCAATCCTCTCCCTCCTCTCTTATCTTTCCTCTCCCTCTTTTTAAGGAGGTAGTGTTTTTTTTAGATCATTCTATCTAAATCATAGAAAATTCTGAGTGTCTGTCCCTTCTAGTTCAGTATATTCTATCAAATAGAGTCAAAATTCCTGAGAGTTATTAGAGTCTTTCTCCCAAGTGGGGTTAAAGCCAGTTACATCCCATTAGATAGCAGTCTCATGGTTAGGTCCTGAATGTCCTTCATTTCTGGCTAGGTTTATTCTCTCTGTTAGAGTTACAATTCTCAAGATTTATGAGACTCTCCCCCCCCCATGCTGGGATTGCATTTTTTCCCTTTTACTGCTCCCCCCTTTTTTTACCTTTTCATGTGTCTCTTGAACCTCCTGTTTGATGTCTAAATTTTCTGTTTAGCTCTGATTTTTTCATCAGCAATTTTTGGAATTCTTCAATTTCATTAAATATCTATCTTTTTCCCTGGAAGAGAAGTGTTAGCTTTGCAAGAAAGTAGATTCTTTGCTGCATTCCAACCTCCCTTGCTCTTCAAAATATCTCATTCCAGGCCATTAGATCCCTTAAGGTTGATGCAGACAAGTCCTGCATGATCCTTACTGTGGCTCCTTTATATTTAAATTGTTTCTTTCTGGCTGCTTGCAGGATTTTCTCTTTTATCTGATAATTCTGCAGTATGGCCACAACATTCCTTGGTGTTTTCATTTTAGGATCTTTTTCTTGTGGGGATCGATGTACTCTTTCAATAACTACTTTGCCCTCTGATTCCAAGATATCAGGGCAGTTTTCCATCACTAGATCCTATAATATTAAGTCCAGGCTTTTTTTCTCTTCAATGTTTTCAGGAAGTCCTATAATTTTCAGGTTGTCCCCTCCTTGATGTATTCTGGAGGTCAGTGGTTTTGTTGATGAGGTATTTTACATTTGCTTCTATTTTTTCTAATTTTTGATTTTGTTTAACTGACTCTTGCTGTCTCATGGAGTAATTAATTTCTGTAGACTCCATTCTTTTTTCGGGGGAGGAGTTTTCTTCATTAACCTTTTGCAACTCCTTTTCCAATTGGTCAATTCTACTTTTGAAAGAACTTTCCATTTGACCAATTGAGGTTTTGAGAGAGTTAATTTCTTTTTGCATTTACTCATTTGAGGATCTGAGAGATTTATTCCCATTTTGTAATTGTTCAGTTGATAATCTGAGAGATTTATTCTCCTTTTGTGTTTGTCCTGTTCTGAGGTTTTGTTTTCTGGTTGCAAGGTATTAATTGTCTCTCCCAAATTGTTAAGCTCCTTCCTTATTTCTTCAAGGAAGTCTTTCTGCACTGGAGACCAGATTGTATTCTCCTCAGAGGTTCCAGGTCTCTCTGAGTTAGGGTCTTTCCCTTCCAGGAATTTGTCTATGGATCTACCTTTCTGCTGACCCTTCTTCAATTTGCTAAGACCTGAGATGGGGAGGGGCTGGTTCACAGGGGCTTTGGATGGCTAAAGGCTTTACTCACTGAGTGCAGTTTCTCTGCCTGGCCAGTAGGAGGTGCTGGTTGCTTTCTCTTGAATGTCTGTCACCTTGGTTTAGACCCTCTCCCTTTCCTTGAAGGGAGGAGTTGGAGCTATTGAATTCTTTTGCCTTCAATTAATGTTGGGCTTTACCCTGGCCTGAGGTCATTCCTCAGCTGGGCCGGTTCTGCTCACACACCTGTGCCTCAGGCAGAAGTAGTTTGCATTTGTCTGTTTGGGAGGAGGTCTGAGCTCCAATGGGACCAGAAGAGCCCAGGATGGTGTCCACAGCTCTCCTGCACCAGAACTCTACCCCCAGCCCCGTCCTCAAGCTCCAGGGGGACAACACCAACAGCAGTGCCTCTGCTTCCCCGCGGACCCAAGCCCCTGTCGTCAAGCCCCACCACTGATCCAGCAGGTCAGCCTCTGGGGCCCTGAGACTCCCAGTTCCAATTCAGCTGTTAATCTGGCTGATCCAGGGCTGATCCTCCCTCTGAGCCCAGACTCACTCACCCGAATTTGGCCAAAGGTGCTGCCAGAGACAAATCCTGAGGTAGATGTTCTTTCTCCTGGCTTTTTTTCCTGGGTTTTGTGGGTTGGATTCTTTTAAGAGGTTGTTTCATGTGATAGATAGGGAAAGATCAGGAGACTTTAGAACTGTGCCTATCTTCTCTCCGCCATCTTAGTCGGATGTCCCTTACCACTTTTTTCTATCCCCACTAATTAATACAGTTCCTGTTACATATTAGGCATTTGGTAAATGCTTAGTGACTAATGTTTGACGTGAAGTTGAATACGTGAGATTGGAGGTCAGTCTAGAGGTTAAGTTAAGATTGGTATATTTGAGAATAATAAGTATAGAAAATTTAATACATGAGAACCAATGAGGTCACCAAGTAAAGTCAAATATAGAGAGAAGAAAGCAAAGTACAGATTCCTATGGATTACTCATGGTTAAGAGGAAATGATCTCAATGAGGATCTGTCAAAGTAGATTGAGAAGGAGTGGTCATATAGGAAGGGATAGACAAGAAAGGATAATTTCCTCAACTAATTAAAGAGAAGGGAAATTAATAAAGACAGGGTTATTAACAGTATCAAAGGACATTTGATTCTTTCATGACCTTAATAGAGCATTTTGTCTATAAGCCTTCATTTCTTTAGCAATAAAACCAGAATTTTAAAATGAACAATTTCTGTATTTTATCAAGCATTCAATCTTTGACACTATGGTTTTTTCATACTGCGTTTGGGTCAAGGTGAATGAAGAGAGGAATACAGAGGAGACCTTATTTACCAAATGAAATCTCGGAAATCTATAGATATCCTTTATTTAATCCTCCCCATAACATTTCTAGTATATATTCATTTTACCTTTCAACATCTTGTTGATCACTATTAAAAAAATTCTAATATCCCCCTTTGGAAATCTGTTCCACTTGTGTAAAGTTCAAATCATTAAGAAGTTCTTTACTGTTGTTTTATTTCTGCCTAACATCAAAACCAACATCTAATGCCTTGTAACTTCCATCTATTTTTCCAATCTCTGATTTTAGGGAATCAACCAAATCACTCATGATAGCTTTTAAGATAATTAAAACAATTGTCCCCTCTTATTCTCATTACTATCTCTCTCTCTCTCTCTCTCTCTCTCTCTCTCTCTCTCTCTTTCTCTCTCAGCATTCACTCTCTTAAACATCACTTAATTCCTTCAAATTGTCTTTTACATATTCTCTAGTCCTCAGCAACAGCACACAGATTTAGAAAATACCCATTTAACATTATGTTTTCTTCTAGTTCCTTACTAGTTCCTTACTTTTCTTCTAGTTCCTTTGTGGGTCATATTTGACACTTCTGTTCTCTCTTGCTTAGGTTTGTGATTGACTGAACTCTTAACCTTTTATTGGCAGCAGTAATACCCAGGCTTATTCTAATCCAAGTGGCCATCTTGTGATCACTATCTGACATAAAGGTAGCTAAGTTTGGGATTGTATGTCTTTAAATAAATAAGTTGACTCTATGACCTAGTATTCTTGAGAAGAAATATACCAGGTATAAGAACACCTATATCTTCACTCTTGACATCATCAGGTATGTGATTTTGGGCAAATTATTTATTTTTTACTTGATTCTCTAATTTATAGAATGAGGGCATTGGAGCGATACTCCTATTTTTAAAATCCTATGATTCTGCATTTTTTAGGTTCTGTCATATCATCATGGGTTCATTTGGAAGGCAGTACATTTGTAAACAGAGGGGCAGATTAGAAAACCTTAGAGGTGCTATGTACCTGACATTTCTTTTCTGCTTGAGTCTCAGCATCACTTTTTTTTGGAAATATATGGTTTTTCTCCCCTCACCTGTATACTTTAGGATTTTAAAAATAATTTTATTAATAATGATTAATTTACAAATTTTATTAATAATCCCTTTACTCTAATCTTATTCTCATTATATTGTATCTTCAGAAACTCTCATTTTTTGTTAATTTGCATTAGCATTTGCATTAAAAACTAGTCAATAAAGGTACAATAATCCTATCTGTTACTTTGTTGTCAACAAAAGGAAAGATAAGATATAGTCTCTACATAAGATCTTTTACCCTAGTATTAAAATAAGTGAAATGACACTCATGAGAGGATAAAATTTTTATTTCAAAATTTTTGCTAGATCTGTAATTTTATTTGTGTAGTGAACTCCTTGGTGTTATAGTGAATAGAGCACCAGCCTTGGAGAAAGGAAGATATGAATTCAATTATAATGAGAAACATATTAGTTGTCTGACTTTGGGCAAGTAATTTTAGTTCTATGTTTCTCTGTTACCCATTTCTAAAATGGGGGAAGAATGAATGAGAAAATGAAATGACTCCACTATCTTTCCCCTTCTTTCAGTGTGTTTCTCTTTCTAACTTCTTAATTAATTATTTTTATATTTTACTCCATCATATGTAACATAGATACCTGTTATCTGTCTATATATGCTCCTAACTGCCCTAATAAGGAGAAAGTCCTTGGGATTTCTAATTATCTTCTTCTCATATAGGAATGTAAATAATTTAACTTTGTTGAATGCTTTATGATTACTCTTTTCTGTTGATCTTTTCATGCTTCTATGGAGCCATGAATGTGAAAAGTCCAATTTCATATTCAGCTCTTTTCTTTTCATCAGGAATGCTTTCCACTCCTCTAGTTCATTGAGAATTTACTTTTATCCCTGAAGGATTATACTAAATTTTCTAGGTAGGGGATTCATGGTGATAATGCCAGTACCTTTGCCTTCCATTATATTATGATCTAAGACCTCTGCTCCTTTAACATAGCTATTGAATCTTTTTGTCTTATGATCATGCATACATGTTATTCAAATTGTTCCTTTCTAATTTCTTGCAACATTTTCTCCTTAACCTGGAAGATCTGGAATTTGGTCCTATTGCTCCAAGGAGTTTTCATTTTGAGCTCTCTGTCAGAAGATGAAGAGTGGATCATTTCAGTTTCTATTTCATGTTCTGATTCTGTGATATTAAGATATCTTTCCTTGATAAATTTTTGAAAGATGATGTCAGACTCTTTTATGAATAATATTTTTCAGGTAGTTCAATAATTCTAAAATGATCTCTCCTCAGTCTATATTTCAGATAAGTTATTTTTCTCAAAGGGAAATCTCAACTTTTCTTCTATTTTTCCTTTTGTTTTGATTTTGTTTTATCATTACTTGCTGTCTCATGTAACCATTAGGATATACTTGCCCGATATCAATTTTTAAAGAATCATTTTCTTCAGTGAGATTTTATAGTTTTTTTCCCCATTTGATCAAGGAATTATATTTAGTAAATTTTTATATATCTTTTTCCATGTGGCCAATTTTGCTTTTTTTGGAGATGATTATTTCAATTCATTTTTGTGATTGTCTTCCCATTTAGCCTATTTTGTTTATAGGTGTTATTTTCTTTAGTATTTTTTGTGCTTTCATTAACAAACTGTTTACGCCTTTTTTCTTATAGTATTGTCATGGTTTTTCCCAATTTTCCCTTGACTTCTCAGATTTTGGTTTTAACATTCTTTTTGAGCTTCCAGGAATTCTTTTGTAAATCAAAATCTATTCACATTTTTACTCTGAGGATTGAATGCAGTTTTATCTTTGATATCTTTCTCTTAATTTGTAGTTTGATCTTTCCATTCATTATAATAATGCTTTATAGTCAGATTCTTTTTGTTTGCTTGTTTATATATTATTATTTTAGCTTGCTTCTTGATTTATAACTTTATGTTAGAATTGAACTTTGCTTTCAGGATAAAGGGTACACTTTTTGTAGTTTTAGGTTTACCTTGCAGCAGCTCTCAAAGCTAACTCTGGGGATTTATACATTTTCAAATATTTTGAGGTGATATGATCTAGAAAGGAGAATGGTCACTGCTTTCCTGGACTATTATATGATTCCTGAGAGACAACAAGCTTTTTTCCCCATCCTTTAACTCTGATCAGGATGTGCTTGATCAAGCTTTGATTGATCATTCTCATACTGTCAGTGTCATGCCTGCATGGAATCAGACCCAGATCTGTATATGGGTAATGCGACAGACCCTTGTATCCAGTGATAGCAAAGGAACCCACCTGTGATAACCTACTGATGAGTTTCCTAATTCCTTCATCTGTTGTGAATTGAGCCTTCTTGAAGCAACTGCTGCATCTGCAGATTTGGTCTCTCCCAATGTCTGCTATTGATTTTCTGGGAAACAGATTGCCAGCAACCAGCTATGTTTCACTCCTTGCCTGGGGTGACAGGCATTTCCTGACAACTCTCTAAATTGTCTTGATCAGGAAAATTTATTCACCCTATACTTGTTTTTTTTTCTTTTTTAGTGAGACAGGAAATTCTACCACTCCAGAATTCATTCTGAGGTATTATTTAAACCTATTTGGAGGAGAATTAGGAATAGTTCAACTGAAGCTCTGACTTTTCTTCACTATTTTGACTCTCCCTCCAGTGAAGTTTTCTTCTGCTACTTCAAATTGGAGTGGAGATATCCTTTAGTTCTTAGATGCAAGTCCCATCATTCACTGTCTCGGAGAATCTTTTCAAATATCAAAATACTCTTTAACTTCTAAGGAATCATTTTCTCCTGTTACTGTGGGATATATATATATATACACATATATGTATATATATATATATATATATATACACATATATATATATCCATTTCATTTAGATTATCAAATTTATTGCCATACACTTGGAAAAAATAACTTTGGAATTATTATTTTAATCTACTTCACATTGATGATGAATTCAACCTTTACGTTTTTGATACTGTAATTTGGTTTACTTCTTTCTTTTTAAAAAAAATTAAATCAACCAAATTTTAGCTGTTTTATGTTTTTTTATAAAACTCCTCAGTTTTCACTATTATTTTAAAGTTTTCTTTCTTTTTTTTAATCTCTGCTTTGATTTTCAGAATTTCTACTTTGATATTTAATTGGAGATTTTTATTTTGCTCTTTTTCTAGCTTTTACAGTTTCATGCTCAATTCTTTGAACTTCTCTTTCTTTATTTTATTCTTATACACATTTAGAAATACAAATTTTCCCCTAACAACTGCTTTGACAGTATTCCAAAAATTTTAGAATATGGTCTCATTATGTTATCATTGCTTTAGATGAAATTATTTTATTTAGTTTATGCTTTTTTTATTTTTATTTAAGGCAGGGGAGCTTAGTGACTTGCCTAATGTCACAAAGTTAGATAATTTTTAAGTGTCTTAGGCCAGAATCGAATGCAGGTCCTCCTGACTCCAGGGTCAGTGCTCTATCCACTGCACCATCTAACTACCCCCATTAGATGAAATTATTAATTATTTCCATGATTTGTTGTTTGATCCACTCTTTCTTTAAAATTAAGTTCTTTATTTTCCAATTAATTTTGGTCTATCTTTTCATGACCCTTTATTTCATATGGCTTTTATTGGATCATGATCTGAAAATGATGCATTTAATATTTATGCCTTTCTGCATTTGATTGTCAAGTTTTTTATGTTTGTAAACACTAGGTCTATTTTTGTGTAGATTCCAGATAATGCAGAAAAAGGGCTCATTCCTTTCTATCCCCAATCAATTTTCTCCAAAGATTTAACATATTTAACTTTTTTTAAAATTCTATTCACTTCCTTAACATTTCTGGTTTAGGTTGTGGTTGAATTTATTTAATTCTGAGAAAGGGAGGTTGAGATCCTCCAGCAGTATGGTTTTACTGTCTATATCTTCTAGCAACTCATTTAATTTTTCATCTAAGCATTTGGATTCTCTACTTCTTGATGTATATGTTTAATATAGATATTACTATGGAAGCATTTGAGTAGATGTAGTTTTCTTTCTTATACTTTCTAATGAAATCTATTATTGTTTTTGCTTTGTCTGAAATTAAGATGCCTACCTCTGCTTTTATCACTTCAACTGAAGCATAATATATTCTGCTCCAAACTTTTATTTTTAATCTGTTTTACTTCTCTTCTCCAAATGTATTTCTTTTACACAACATATTGTAGGATTCTGCTTTTTAATTCACTCTATCTGATCCTATTTTATGGGAGAGTTCATCCCATTCACATTTGCAGATATTATTACTAAGTCTTTATTATCCTCCTTTTTAATTTCCCGCTATTTGTATTTTTCTTTCTCTTTTCACCCTATCCCTCCTTACTAGTGTTATTTTCTGAATACCACCTATACCACTTCTCTCAATCTACCCCCTACTATAAAATCCCTCCCTTTTCTTTCCCCTTTCATTTTTTACTTTTCTCCTACATCTTCTTTCTTTCTATCAATCTCTCATTCCCTCCCCCTGTCTTTTACCTCCAAATGCCTTGGGGGTAAAATAAACTTCTAAATCCAACAGAGTGTATGTGTTATTCTCTTTTTGAGTCAAATCTTATGAAAGTAAGATTCAAATAATTTTCACCCCTTCCTTTTTTCCGTTATTTGTCCCTCTTCATGCCATGAAATTTATCCTAATTTGCCTCCCTTTCCTCCTATTCCATTACTTTTTTAATGTCTTGTTTTAAATTTATTGCATCAAAATCAACTTATGTCTGCCTTCAGTTTAAGAATTATCTCTCTAAACCAGTTACAGTTTTCAGGAGTTATGAGTATCTTTACCACATCTAGGATATATGCATTTCAATTTTATTGAATAGAAGTCTTTCTTTTCCTGTTTACCTTTGTATCTAAATCTTGAGTCTCCTGTTTGAAGGTCAAATTTTCTGTTTGGCTCTGTTTTTTCCAGCAAAGAAATTTGAAAGTCACCTATTTCATTAAATATGCTTCTTTTCCCATGAAATGGTATGCTCAATTTTGCTGGATAGTCAATTCTTGGTTGTAATAAAATATCCTTTATATTCTGGAATGTCATATTACAGATCCTTCAATATTTTAATGTTGATACTGCCAAATCAAATTATCAAGACTGTGGCAATTTAAGTTGCTTCTTTCAGGTGACCTGCAGGATTTTGTCCTTGATTTGATAATTCTGGAATTTGGCTACAATATTCCCATGCATTTTCACTTTGGGATCCCTTTTAGGAAGAGATCAAAGGATTCTTTCAACAACTATTTTGCCTTCTGATTCTAGGATAGAAGGGCAATGTTCTTTTTTAATTTCTTGAAAGGATGTTATCCAGGGTCTTTTTATGATCATAACTTTCAGGTAATCCAATAATTCTTAAATTGTCTCTTCTGGATCTATTTTAGGTCAATATTTTCCCTGAAGAGTTATTAACATTTCCTTCTATTTTTTTTCATTTTTCTGATTTTACTTGACTGATTTTTATGTCTCAGAGTCAGCCTTCATTTTTATGAGTCTGTTCTTCAAGAAATTATTTTCTTCAGTAACCTTTACTATCTTCTTTTCCATTTGATGATTCTATTCTTAAAGGAAGTGATATATTTTCCATGTGTTTTTACATTTGTACAATTGTATTTTTAAGAATTTTTCTTTTTTGGGGTGGCTAGGTGGCACAATGGATAGAGCACTGGCCTTGGAGTCAGGAGTACCTGGGTTCAAATCCGACCTCAGACACTTAATAATTACCCAGCCGTGTGGCCTTGGGCAAGTCACTTAACCCCATTGCCTTGAAAAATCTAAAAAAAAAAGAATTTGCCTTCTTCATTCAATTTTTATGCTTCCTTTTGCAAGATATTAAATTCATCTTCCATTTCTTTACTCAATTTTTCTACCTCATTTTAAAAAACATTTTTGGGATCTTCCAAGAAAGCTTTTTTGGACTGGGAACTAATTCACATTCTCCTATGCAGCTTCACATGTCGGATTTTTTCTGACATCCTCTAAGCTGGTCTTTTGACCATCCCTATCTCCAAGGTAACTTTCTATATTTGCAGCTCTTCTCTGACTTTTCTTACTCATTCTGAATAAGCTGAGTAGTTATACCAAAATTGTTATGTTGGGAAAAGAACCTATTCTAGACCTTCTGTCTTGAGAACCCTAGAGGCTTACTCAGAAGACTAGGCTGTCATAGTTCTTTGTCTGGGTTTAGAGTGTAAGTGGCTTTACTCACTGTGTTGAAGCCTTCTAAGTTAGGAATGCTGTCTGATTTGGGGTGCCTAACTCAGGTGTTCTGGTTTAATTAGTTTCTGGTGTGCCTGTGTTGGAGCACTCTCAGATGACCTGCTGTTGCAGATCTCTCCTATAATTGAGAAACTCCCGATATTCTCCTCTACATCCCTCTGGCTGTATGCTGGATTTCAGTTCCCTGTCTAGGCACACTATGACTCCACTTGAGATAGATCTTCCTGAAAAATAATCCATTCTATTCTTTTATTGTTTCTGTCACTCTAGAATCAGCTTAGAGGCTTAATTATTCTTGCTTCTGAGGGAAATCTGGAAGAGTTTGAGGCTTTTCTCTGTTATCTTGGCTTACTTAGGGGAAATGCTATATGTTTATTCTTCCTCTTCCTCTGTCCACACTGATTCTTTATCTTTTTTTAGGTTTTTTGCAAGGCAAATGGGGTTAAGTGACTTGGCCAAGACCACAGGGCTTGGTAATTATTAAGTGTCTGAGGCCGGATTTGAACTCAGGTACTCCTGACTCCAGGGCCAGTGCTTTATCCACTGAGCCACCTAACTGCCCCAGATTCTTTAGATTTTGATTCCAATTTACTACCTTCTTTGATATCAGTGAAGGTTTTGTTAACACTGAGTTGATCCAGGCTGCCCAGCACTTCATATCCTGCATCAAGTCCTAGTACCTTCCCAGACATTCTATGCTGAATCAACAATTTTAGCAAAGAAGAAATACAGTTAAATATAGTTGAAATCATTAGTCTGCTCAAAAGAGCAGATTTGTTCAAATGATCTATTAATCATAAGATTCATTTGAGCTAATACCTACCTACACACACACACACACACACACACACACACACACACACACACACACACACAAACACTTTTTTCTTCTCACATACTAATAGCCCTCGAAAAACAAAAATGGATTTAAATAAAAGAGACAAGGAAAGAAACCACATCTTACTAAAAGAAATCAAAGACAATGAAGCAATATTAATACTAAACTAAGGTAGAACATCCAGATTTCTAAAGAAAAATCCACATTAGTTCCAGGACAAAATACTAATCGGGGACCTCAATTTTCCCCTGTTATAACTAGATGAATCTAACTACTAAACAAGAAAAATTTTAAGAAGATCAATTTAGTTTTCTAGCTCATGAAATATTTTTGATTGCTTGGTTGGTATGGAGCTGAAAAAGTGTATTAATTAAGTTGGATTTTAATTTTTGTTACATTGCCTTGTCTTACCCGATGGGATTCTTTCCTTATATACATCTCATTATTGTCATTCTCTTTGACAAAATTATATTCATTCTATGACTTGTTCTTTGACCCACTGAATCTTTAGGATTAGATTATTTCATTTCTGATTGATTTTTAATCTATCTTCCCCATTGCCTTTTATTTAATGTTATTGTTTTTGTATCATTATCTGAAAAAGCTGCATCTAATATTTATGACTTTCTGCATTTGATTATGAAATTTTCATGTCATTTTTTATGTAGATGCTGTGCACATGGTGAAAAAATGGTATAATTCTTTGTATCTTGTCTAACTTTTCAAAAATTCAAATCACTTTCTAAACATTTTTCTTATTTATTTAGTAGTTAGATTCATCTATTTATGAGAGGGGAAATTTGAGGTCCCCTACTAATATTTTGTCTTGTAACTAATGTAGATTCTGCTATAGAAATCTGGATGCTCTACTTTTTGATACAAATTAGTATAGAACTGATATTACTTCATTGTCTTTACTATTTTTAGCAAGATGTGGTTTACTTCCTTATCTCTTTTAATTAGAACTATTTTTGTTTTAACTTCGAAATTAAGATCACTACCTCTCCTTTTTTTATTTTTAATTGAGCTGAAAGATAATAGATTCTGTGCCAGCCTTTTTTTTCTTTTCTCTGTTTGTGTGTGTATTTAAGCGTGTGCTTTGAGTTTGTTTCTTGTAAAAATGTATTGTAGTATACTAGTTTTTATTCTATTCACTATCTGCTTCCATTTCATGGAAGAACTCTTCCCATAGAATTTACAGTTATGAGTACTATGTATTTCTCTGCATCCTCTTTATCCCCTGTTCATTCTTTTCTCTCTCCTTTCACTTTGTTCCTTCTCACCAGTGTTTTGCTTGTGACTACCACCACCTTCCTCAATCTATCTCTGCTTCTGTCAGACTTCCCTACTTTTTCTTGTTCTCCTTCCTTCTTACTTATCTATAGGTCAGTATAGCTTTCTATACTGAACAGAGTTTTTGTTATTCCCTCTTGCAGTCAAATCTGACGAGAGAAAGGTACAAACAATGCTTTGTCCTCTGTCTTTCCCTCTACTTTAATACATAATTTTTGTCTCTTCATGGAATATAATTTACTCCTATTCTGACTCTTCCCTTTTTCTTTTCCCAGAGCAACACTCTTTTTCTAATTTTATTTTTTTATATAAGCCCATCAAAGTCAACCTATGCTTGTATCTTCTAACTGCCATAATGGAGATATATTTTGTAAGATTTAGAAGCATCACCTTCCCCGTGTAGATATGTAAACTTTTTAACCTTATTAAATTTTTTTTTCTTTTTTTCTTTACCTCCCTATAATTCTATTGAACTTTATATTTAAAAATTGAATTGTCTTTTCATCAGGAAAGATTGAAAATTCCTTATTTCCCTGAAAATCCATCCCCGCCCCCGATAGATTGTCTCAATTTTGCTGGGTAGCTGATTTTTTCCTTGTAATCCAGATTTATTGGCCTTTCAGAATATCATATTCCAAGGACTCTAATTTTTAAACAGAATCTACTGCAATCTTGTTCTTTGGCTAGATGGTAATTGAATTTCTTTTATTTTCTAGCAAATTACAGTATTTTTTCTTGAAATGAGAGTTTTGGAATTTGACTAATATTTCTGTGAAATTATATTTTGAGATTTTTTTAAGAGGCAATTGGTAGGTTTTTTCTGTTTTTATTTTACCCTGTGACTCTAGAATTGTATATATTCAGTGTTCCTTCAAAGCTTCTTGAAGATACTATCCAGTTTCTTCTTTTGATCTTGACTTTCAAATAGTGCAATAATTTTTTTCAGTTTTCTTCTTTGAACTCATTTAACATGGTCAACTGTTTTCCAATAAAGCTATTTACATTTTTTCTTTTAAAAAATTTTCTTTGATTATTAATCTTTCATAGTTATTAACTTCCATTTTCTCAATTATAATTTTTAAAGAATGATTTTCTTCAGTTAGTTTTTGTTTCTAATTTTTGATTTGATCAATTCTATTTTAAGGGTTAGTTTTTTTGTTCCATTTGGTCAAATCATCTTTTTAAGGAGTTATTTATTTGAAGTTGATTATTTTCAGAATTCTTTTTTATCACTCTCATTTATTTCTTTTTCTCAGGTACTGTTGGCTTTGTTTATTTTTTAATCGATTGATTTACTTTCATCCATTTGCACAAGTATATTTTCAAGTTGCAAAGTTTCCTTCGACCCTTCCTTACCACCTCCTGGCCCTCAGTGTCAAACAGGCAGTGTAGAATTTTTTACATACGTATTTTGATAAACATGTTTAAAGATTAATATTAGTTAATTTTAGTAGGAGAAATTAGGATTAAGGGAAAGAGATACAGAGAGATAATTTTTTATAAAGTTCTCATCAGATTCTGGAAGGATTTTTTAGGAGGGTATGTCTGTGTGTATGTGTATATGTGTGTGTATGTGTGTTTATGTATTTGTTTTGTTTTCTTCCTCTGGATTGGGATAAAACAGTTGATGGCTGATCTAGGACAGTGTCTGAGCTCTCTAGACTACTGAAAGGAGCTACTTCCATTACAATACTGTTTCTGATGTGTACATTATTCTCTAGGTTCTCTAGGTTCTACTCCCTTTGCTCAGATTCAGATCACATAAGTCATTCCATACTTCTCTGGCCATTTATGGTTTCTTATATAACAATAGCAATCCATAGGATTCATGTACCATAACTTGTCTAGCCATTCTGAATTGATGGACATCTCCTCAATTTCCAAGTCTTTTCCACTACAAAAAGACATGCTATGATTATTTTAGAATATGTAGACTTTACCCTGTTTTATACGTTCTTCTGGATATAGAATTAGAATTGGAATTGCTAAGTCAACGGGTATGAACAGTTTTAGTGCTTTTATTGTTCTTCCAAAAGGTTGAATCCATTCACAACTCCACCCACAACACATCAATGCCCCAATCCTCCCACAACCTCTCCAACATTGACGATTTTCCCTTTTTTCCTCATCGTGGCCAATCTGATAAATGTGAGATGATACCTCAGAGTTGTTTTAATTTGCATTTCTCTACTCAATAATGATTTGGAGCATTTCTTTATGATCATATATTACTATAATTTCTTCATTTGAAAACTGCCTGTTCATATCCTTTGACCATTTATCAAAAGCGAAATGACTTGTAACCTTATAAATTTAATGCAATTCTCTATATATTTTAGAAATGAGAACTTTATCAGAACTCCTAATTGTGAAGATTGTTTCCCAGCTTTTTGCTTTCCTTCTAATTTTTGCAAAATTGATTTTAATTAGTGTAAAAACATTTTAAATTTAAAATAGTCAAAATAATTTATTTTTAGTTTAAATGTGCTCTAATTCTTGTTTGGTCATAAATTTATTCCCTATCTAGAGATCTGATAGATAATTTCTTGGTCTATTAATTTATCTTTGATGTCACTCTTTATTTCCAAATCCTATTCACATTTTAATGTCATTTTGATAGAGAGTATGAGATGTGGATCTATGCCTACTTTTTGCCATAGTATTTTCCAGTTTTCCCAACAATATTTGTCAAAAAATGAGAAGCTGATGTCTTTGGGTTTCTCAAATAGAAGATTGTTATAGTCATTTACTGTGACTTCTTTTGAACTTATTCTAATCCATTGTTCCATTACTCTTATTCTTAACAAGACAGTTTGGATGACTGTTGCTTTTTAGTATAGTTTTAAATCTGCTACAGCTAAGTTAACTTCCTTTAGATTTTTTTTCATCATTTCCCTTTCTATTGCCATTTTGTTGTTCCAGATGAATGTTGTTGCTGTTTTTGGTAGTTCAGTAAAGTAGTTATTTGGTAGTTTGATCAGTATGCCACTAAATCAATAATTCAAGTTGGGTAGAAATTTTATTTTTATTATATTAGCTCAAGCTAATCATAACGCTTAGACATTTTCCCACTTATTTAGGTCTGATTTTATTTGGGTGAGAAGAGCTTTATAATTCTGTTCATATAGGTTCTAAGTATGTATTGGGTAGAAGATTTCCTAATATTTAATGCTATCTATAGTTACTTTAAATGGAATTTCACTTTCTATCTCTTACTCTTAGGCATTGTTGTTCATATATAGAAATGCTGATGATTTTGTGGATTCATTTTAAATACTGCTGCTTTGGTGAATTTGATAATTGTTTCAACAAGTTTTTTAGATGATATCTTCAGGTTCTCTAGGTATACCATCATATCATCTGCAAAGAGTGAAAGATTTGTTTCCTCATCACCCATTCGGATTGCTTCAATTTCTTTTTCTTTTCCTATTGCTAATTCTAATATTAGCAATTCTAATACTATATTGACTAGTAATGGTGATAATGACCATCCTTGTATCACCTCTGATATCACTGAAAATACATCTTGTTAATACCAATTATATATAATATTTGTTGACATTTTAGATAGTATTTATTATTTTATGGAAAACTCCATTTATTCCTAAACTTTCTAGTGTTTTTATTAGGAATGGATGTTGTATTTTATCAAAGAATTTTTCAGCATCTATTGAGATAATCATATGATTTCTGCTAGTTTTGCTATTGATAGGTTCAATTAGGTTGAGTGCTTTTCTATTATTGAACCATCCCTGTATACCTGGTCTAAGTCTAACCTGATCATAGTGTTTTATCCTTGTAATAACTTGCTATAGTCTCATTTCTAAAATTTTATTAAATATTTTTTCATCAATATTCATTAGGGAGATTGGTCTATAATCTTTTCTGTCTGTTTGAGTTCTTCCTGGTTTAGATATCAGTATTCTGTTGCTGTTATAAATGGAATTTGGCAGAACTCCTCTCACATTTTTTAAAAAGTATATGTAGAATGAGAATTAATTATTTTCTTTATTGTTATTTTTTAATTTATTTTTTATTTTCATCCCTTTGTACATGCATGTTTCCAAGTTACAAAATTTACTGCCACCCTTCCTTCTCACCCACCTCCTTGCAGAAGGGAAGAGTCAGGTTAGCATTTCAAATACATATTTTATTAAGCATATTAAGTTTATAAAATTAGTAATTTTGGCATAAAGAATTAGGATTAAGGGATAGAGATATATAAGAGAGAATTTTTTTATACAGTCTTCATCAGTTTTTGTAGGGTGTTTTTCTTTGCTTTGTGTTTTTTAATTTGTTTTTCTTCCTCTGGTTGGAGATAATATAGCCAATTTCAGTGTAATAGATTTGTCCTAGCTCTCTGGACTGTCAAGAGGAGTTGCTTCCATCAAGGTTGTTCATCTCATAATATTATTGATGTGTATATGGCTCTCTCTTGGCTCTACTCCCTTTGCTCACCATCAGATCCAGTAAGTCATTCCATGCTTCTCTAGAGTCCGACCATTTATGGTTTCTTATAGAACAATAATATACCATAGTATTCATGTACCATAACATGTTTAGCCATTCCAAATTGATGGGCATCCCCTTAATTTCCAATTCTATGGCACTACAAAAAGAACAGCTATGAATATTTTGGTACATGTAGGACTTTTACCATTTTTTTCAGTTTCTTCAGGATATATTTCTAGAATTGGAATTTCTGGGTCAAAGGGTTTGAATGGTTTTATTGCTTTTGGGGTATAGTACCATATTGCTCTCCAGAAAGTTTGAATCTGTTCACAACTCTACCAGAAATGCGTCAGTGTCCCAATCCTCTCACATCCTCTCCAACATTGATCATCTTCCCTTTTTTCGCATCTGGGCTAATCTAATGACTGTGAGATAATACTTCATTGTTGTTTTAATTTGCATTTATCTAATCCATAGTGATTTGAAGCATTTTTTCATTTGATTATATATATATATATATATATTTATCTTTAATTTATTCATTTAAAAACTGTGTGTTCATATACTTTGACCATTTATCAATTGTGGAATGTGGAATGTGTGAACTTTTAAATTTTATAAATCTGATGCAATTCTCTATATATTTTAGTAATGGAACTTTTATCAGAACTCCTGATTGTGAAGATTGTTTCTCAGCTTTCTGCTTTTCTTCCAGTTTTTGCAGCATTGAATTTATTAGCACAAAAACTTTAAAATTAAATATAGTCAAAATAATTCATTTTGTAGTTTATAATGTGCTCTAATTCTTGTGTGGTTATAAATGTACCCCATTTCTACAGATTAGATAGAGTATTATTTTATCTATTAATTTATCTATAGTATTGCTCTTTATGTCTAAATCTTGTACCCATTGTGACTTTATTTTGGTATAGATTGTGAGATATGGATCTATGCCTAGTTTTTGTCATACTATTTTCCAATTTCCCCAACAATTTTTGTCAAATAATGTGTTCTTATCTAAGAGACTGATGTCTTTGGATTTGTTTACTGTCGATTGCTATAGTCATTTACTGCAGTTTCTTTTGAATCTTTCCTAATCCACTGATCCATTACTCTATTTATTAACCCAATAGTTTGGAGACTGATATTTTATAGTATAGTGTAAGATCTTGTAGAGCTAGGCTACTGTCCTTTACATTTTTATCATCGGTTCCCTTGCTATTCTTGACCTTTTACCACTCCAGATGAATTTTGTTACTATTTTTCTAGCTCAGTAAAGTAGTTATTTGGTATTTTGATTGGTATGGCACTGATTAATTTAATTTTTTTTAAGGTTTTTGCAAGGCAATGGGGTTAAGAGGCTTGCCCAAGGCTACACAGCTAGGCAATTATTAAGTATCCAAAACTGGATTTGAACTCATGTACTCCTTACTCCAGGGCCAGTGCTTTATCCACTATGCTACCTAGCTGCCACCAGTAATTTAATTTTTGTAGAATTATATTAGTTCAGCCTAACCATGAACATTTGACATTTTTCCAGTTATTTAGATCTCACTTTTTATTTGGGTGAGGAGAGCTTTATGATTGTGTTCATATAGTTTCTGGGTTTGTTTTGGAAGGTAGATTCCCAAGTATTTAATGTTATCAACAATTATTTTAAATGAAATTTCTTTCTATCTCTTGGGCTTTGTTGTGCATATATAGAAATGCAGATGATTTTTGTGGGTTTATTTTACATCCTCCTAGTAATTAAATGTTGAATAAATATTTGGAAGAATTCACTTGTAAATTCAT
Source organism: Macrotis lagotis (assembly GCF_037893015.1). NCBI lineage: Eukaryota > Metazoa > Chordata > Mammalia > Peramelemorphia > Peramelidae > Macrotis > Macrotis lagotis. Next base: position 31,511,939 of record NC_133662.1, on the reverse strand, counting down.
CTGGATCTGGAGACTTTTTCTTAGGGAAATTATTGATGGTATTTTTTTTTCAATTGTTTGGAAATGAGGTTATTAAGTATTTTATTTTTGCTTCTGTTAATCTAGGCAGTTTATATTTTTGTAAATATTCATCCATTTCCCTCAGATTATACAACTTCTTGGGATACAGTTCAGTAAAATAGCTCCAAATTATCCCTTTAATTTTCTCCTCATTGGTGAATTGTTCACCTTTTTTGTTTTTGATACTAGTTATTTGGTTATCATTTTTCTTTTTTTTAAATTGAGTTAACCAATGGTTTATCTATTTTATTGACATTTTCATACAATAAAATCATCTGAGTTTTATTTATTAGATCAATGGTTTTCTTGCATGCATTTTTTTAGGGTTTTTTTGCAAGACAAATGGGAATTAAGTGGCTTGCCCAAGGCCATGCACTAGGTAATTATTAAGTGTCTGAGGTCAGACTTGGAGTCAGCTACTACTGACTCCAGGGCTGGTGATCGATCCACTGCGTCACCTAGCTGCCCTAGCATGCAATCTTATTAATGTCTCCCTTGACTTAAAGAATTTTTAAAATTGTAATTAATTGGGAAATCTTTAATTTGTTCTGTTTTATAAGATTTTTTTTTGGTTGAATACCCCATTCTTTGATCTACTCATTCTCTATATTATTTAGATAGGCATTTAGAGATATAAAGATCCCCCTCAAAACTGCCTTGGCTGTATCGCAAAAATTTTGAGATAATGTCTCATTTGTGACATTTTCTTTTATATAATTATTTATTATTTCTATTATTTGCTACTTAATGCACCCATTATTTAAAATTGTTATTTAGTTTCCAATTACTTTTCCATTTGTCTTTCCAAGACCCTTTAGTATGTGGAAAAGGAAATAAAAAAGCTCTCCGAAGAAAATAACTCCTTCAAATGCAGAATGGAACTAAAGGAAGCTGATGACTTTGCAAGAAATCAGGAAGAAAAAACTCTTTAAAAAAGCCAAAAAATAGAAGAAAATTTGAAATATCCCATTGGAAAAACTGACCTCTAAAACAGATCCGGAAGAAATAATTTAATAATTATTGGGTTACCTGAAAGCCACAAACAGGAAAAGAGCCAAGACTTCATTTTTCAAGAAATAATACAGCAAAATTGCCCTGAGATCCTAGAAACAGAGGGTAAAATAGAAATTGAGGGAATTCACCAATCACCTCCTGAAAAAAATCCCAAAAGAACTTCCAGGAATATTATAACTAAATTCCAAAACTCTCAAATCAAATAGGAAATTCTAAACCTGCCAGAAACAAATAATTCAGCTACCAAGGTTCTGTAGTCAGGATTATACAGCATCTGGTAGCATCTGCATTAAGGGCTCAAAGGAGTTGGAATATGATATTCCGGAAGTCCAAAGAGCTTGGTTTACAACTGAGAATCAACTACCCAGAATAACTGAACAGCCTCTTTCAGGGAAAAAGATGGATTTTCAATGAAACAAGGGACTTTCAAACTTTCCTATTGAAACAACCAAAACTGAACAGAATGTTTGATCTCCAAGTACAGGACTCTGGTGAACCATGGGGGGCGGGGTGGATGAGAAGGACTAACTATCAGGAACTTAATGATATTGAACTGTTTATATTCCTGCATGAGAAGATGATATTGATAAATCATATAAATTTTCTCATTTATATGAGCTGTTAGCAGGAGCATATATAGACAGGACACAGGAAGGAGCTGAATATAATGGCATAATATAGGAAAGAGATGGAGTCAATGAGTGATAAAAGAAAGTATTGGGAGTAAGGAAAGGAGATGAAGAAGCCAAGAAATTTCACATAAGAGTCAAGAAAAAGCTTTGTCAATGGAGTGGAAAGGGGGAAGGTAAGGGGGAATGAGTGAGGCTTCATTCTCATCAGAAATGGCTTAGAAAGGAAATAGCATACACACTTAACAGGTGAGGCATTCTATCGTACCCTAGAGAAAATGAGTTGGGCTGGGATAAGGTGGAATGGGGGAAGAGAAGGGGGGAATAGGTGATAGAAGAGAGGGAATATTGAGGGAGAGGGTACTCAGGTACAACACACTTTTGGACAGGGCCAGGATGAAAGGAGAGAGAAAATAGAATCAATTAGTGTGGGGAGGAATAGAGTGGAGGTACAGCTAGTAATAGCAACCCTGGGAAAAAATATTGAAGCAACGTCTCTGGTGAACTTATGATTAAAGAAAGCAACTCACCCCAGAAACTCTCTCTCTCTCTCTCTCTCTGTCTCTCTCCTTGAGGTTTCTCATCTTCTTGGGGGGAGGGGGGTTTATGTTACTCTTATAACAACATTATTGTAATAATAGTAATAATAAATTAAAATCCACTTCCAAAAATAACTTCCAAGAAATATGATCTTTAAGAGTAACTAGGTGGTGCAGTGGATAGAGCACCAGCACTGGAATCAGCTTGTACCTGAGTTCAAATCCAGACTCAGACACTAAATAATTGCCTAGTTGTATGACCTTGGGCAAGTCACTTCACCCCATTGCCTTTCAAAAACAAAAAACAAACCACAAAAAGGAATGTGACCTTTATTAGAAGTCCTAGTTGTGAAGATTGTGTCTCAGCTTTCTTTTTTCCTTCTAATTTTGGCAGGATTGATTTTATTATTTCAAAAACATCAAAATTTAATATCATCAAAATCACTCATTTTCAAGTTGATAACATACTCTGTTTCTTATTTGGTCATTAATTTTCCCCCTTTCAAAAATTTGATGTGAGTACTTCTTGGTGTCTCCCTTTATGTCTAAATCCTGTACCAATTTTGACTTATTTTGGTATAGGGGTGAGATGCAGGCCTATGCTTAGTTTTTACCATATTATTTTCCAGGTTTTCCAACAATTTCTGTCAAATAGTGAGTTCTTATCCAGAAGCTAATGTCTTTGTGTTTGTCAAACAGTAGATTACTGTATTTATTTCCTACTGTTTTTTTGAACCTATCCTAAACCAGTGATCCATTACTCTATTTATTAACTAGTACTAGGCAGTTTTGATGATTGCCACATTATAGTCTAGTTTTAAAACTGGTAGAGCTAAGTTATCTTCCTTTACAGTTTTTTATCAGTCCCCTTGCTATTCTTGATCTTTTGTTTCTCCAGATGAATTTTGTTATTTTTTTCTAGCTCAATAAATTAGTTATTTGGTAGTTTTATTGGTATGGTACTGAACTTAAGTTGGGGAGAATTGTCATTTTCATTATATTGTCTTGACTTAACCATAAGCATTTGATATTTTCCAGTTGTGTAGATCTAACCTTATTGCAGTTAGATGTGTTGTAATAATTGTGATGATAATGTTTCTGGATATGTCTTGGGAGGTAGATTCCCAAATTTTAATGTTGTCTATAGTTAATTTAAATGGATTTTATCTTCCTATCTCTTGGTCTTGGGCTTTGTTATTTATACATATATATATATATATATATATATATATATCTCAATGCTGGTGATTTATGTGGGTTTATTTTCTATCCTGCTATTTTGCTGAATTTGTTAATTGTTTCAAGGAGCATTTTAGATGAATTTTGGTTCTCTAAGTATACCTCATTGCTAATTCTGATTCCTTCAATTTTTTTTTACTAGTGTTAACATGTCTAATACTATCTTGAATAGTTATGGTGATAATGGATAGTCTTGTATCACTCTTGATTTTACTGGAAAATGCTCTGAGTTTATTCCCATTATTTACAATATTTTTGCTGGTTTTAAATAGATTCAATTTATTATTTTAAAGAAACTCCATTTATTCCAAAATTTTCTGGTATTTTTAATAGGAATAGAAGTTAATATTTTATCAAAGGCTTTTTCAGTATCTATTGCAATGATTATATGATTTCTGTAGGTTTTGCTGTTGATATGTTCAATTATGTTCAATGTTTTTCTAATACTGAACCATCCTTACCTACCTGATATATAATTACTATCTGAACATTGTATATCATCCTTAGAATAACTTGCTGTAGTCTCATTGCTAAAATTTTATTTAATATTTTTGCATCAATATTCATTAGAGAGATTGGTTTATAATTTTTCTTTGTCTATTTTAGTTCTTCCTGATTCAGGTATCAGAACCATGTTGATGTCATGAAAGGAGTTTGGCAGAATTCCTTTCTCTCCTATTTTTAAAATAGTTTATGTAGAATAGGAATTAATTGTTCCTTAAATGTTCGGTAGAATTCACTTAGGAATCCATCTGGACATGGAGACCTTTTTTTTTAGGGAATTTATTGATTTTTTCTTCAATTTCTTTTTCTGAAAAGGGGTTATTTAAGTAATTTATTTCCTCTATTGTTATTCTGGATAGTTAGAAGTTTTGTAAATATTCATCCATTTCATGCACGTTATCCAATGTAATGGCATACAGTTCAGCAAAGTGATCCTGAATTATTTCTTTAATTTCCTTCATATTGGTGGTGAATTCACCATTTTCTTTTTTGATGCAGATAATTTGGTTATCTTCTTTCCTTTTATCAGAATAATCAAAAAGTTGTCTGTTTCATTGACTTTTTCATAAAACCAACTGTTTTATTTATGAGTTCAATTGTTTTATCACTTTTAATTTTATTCATTTCTACCTTGATTTTCAGAATTTCTAATTTGGTATTTAATTGGTGATATTCAGTTTGTTCTTTTTCCTAGAGTTTTTAGCTGCATACCCAATTCACTGATTTCTTCTTTCTCTATTTTATTCATATAGGCATTTAGAGATATAAAGTTTCCCCTCAAAACTGCCTTGGTTGCAGCCTATAAATTTTGTTATGATGTCTCATTATCATCATTTTCTTGGATATAATTATTGATTGTTTCTGTTATTTGCTGTTTGATCTGCCCATTGTTTAAGATAGTTATTTAATTTCCAATTAGTTCTTGGTTTGTTCTTCCATGATACTTTATTGAATATAATTTTTATTGAATCATGGTCTGAGAAATGTATATTTATTATTAATGCCTTTCTGCATTTGATTAAAAGGTTTTTGTGTCCTAGTACATGGTAAATTGCAGTGATGGTGCCACGTACTGACAATAAATGTTATATTCTTTTCTCTCCCCTTTAAATTTTCTCCAGAGATCTATCATTTCCAAGTTTTCTAAGATTCCATTCACCTTAACTTCATTCTTTTTTATTTTGTATTTAGATTTATCTAGTTCTGAGAGAGGGAGATTGAGGCCTCCCATTATTAAAGTTTTGTTGTGTATGTCTCATTTTTAATACACTCAGCTTTTTCCCTAGAAATTTGAAAGTCTTACCATTAGGTGCATACATGTTTAGTAATGATATGGCTTCATTACCTGTGGTGCCCTTTAAGATGTACTTTCCTTCCTTATCTATTTTAATGAAATTTATTTTTCTTTTACTTTATCTGAGATTAGAATCGCTACCCCAGACTTTTGGGGAGGGGTTTGGTCTTTTCAAGGCAATGGGGTTAAGTGATTTGCCTGTGGTGACACAACTAGGTAATCATTAAGTTCCTGAGGCTGGATTTGAACTCAGGTGCTCCTGACTCCAAGGCCAATGCTCTACCCACTGTGCAACCTAGCTGCCCAAACCCCAGCATTTTTACTTCCTCTGAGGCATAATATATTTTGCTCCAATCTTTTACCTTTACCGTATTAGTATCTCTCTTTTTCAAGAGTGTTTCCTTTACACAACATATTGTAGGCTTGTGGTTTTTAATCCATTCTGCTGTCTTCTTCCATTTTATAGGACACTTCATCCCATTCACATTTACAGTAAAGATTATTATTTATGTATTTCTCTCTATCCATGCTATCTTTCTTAATTTACATTTTTCTCTTTTCTTTTATTCCACCTCACCAAAATTTTACTACCTGTCCACTTTGACTTTTCTTTCAAAAATTTAACTTTCAGTTTATTTTCACTTATACCTTCACCTTTGCTTTTATCAGTCCCTTCTTCCCTTATCTTTTCCTTTCCCAATCTCCCCCTTACCTGTAGGTTAGTAAGATTTTTAAATCGAAGTGAGAATGCATCTTCCTCCCTCTGGGCCAAATCTACTGAATAGAATTTCCTAAGCTTTCACATTCTCCCTTTTTTCTTTCTAATATTATAAATCTTTGTCCCTCCCTCTTCCCTTGGTTTTATTTATTGCTCTAATGCTACTAATCAAGTATCATCAGTTGCAGTTTGATTACCATGAGAAGTTGTTTGCTTGTTAATCAGAATTTACTCAAATTGTATCAAAGCATAACTATAATCATTGTTACCTTACCCCCCTTTCCAAGTATCTTTCAAGTACACACAATCTTCCTCAAGATCCAATGTATCATCCAAAGCCATATCATTTCTTGAACTATTTGTGCCCTCACCACCAGGCCTATTTTCTCTGACACATTTTCCCCCCTCCACATCTCCCTTCCAGAATCCAAGTACTTAACCCCTTGTTAAGTGAAGCATAGGTTAAGTCAAACCCTAATCTTATTAACTGCAAGAATGTTACAGATCTGTAAGTACTGGGAGGCTCAGGATGTTTTACCTGAGAACTTTACAAATGATTGAAAGCAACAGAGATTCTGGCTCTGGTCCTTGGAGTTTATGATGCTTAGAGGGCTCTAAGTACTGGGAGACTCTGAAGGTCTCATCTGAGAACTTTACAAATGATTGTAAGTTATAGATTCACTGACTCATGTTCTCAAATTTATGATGCCCTCATTAGATGAGGTTCTAAGCATAGTAGAATTAAAGTGGGTCAAAGGAAAATGAGATACTTAAATTAAAAGTTAACACTCCTGCTTTTCATTTGGCCTTTTTTTTCAAATAAAGTAATGTTATATTGGACCTCTTCATTGAAGACCCAATTATAACCATATCTTTTTGATTCATTCTCTTCAATTTTTTTCCTATGCTTTAATTATGCTAAGAGAAGTAAAGCTTTAAAGAATTAGCTGTGCTATATCTTCTCTTTTAGGATTGTATACAATTTTATGGTCTTGGCCAACATTTGTTTTGTTTTGTTTTTTCTTTCCCCTTTTCATTGACATTTTTTATGCACCTCTTGAGTCCTGTGTTTTTTAATTGAATTCTCTGTTCAGTTCTGTATTTTGTGTCAGGAAATTTTGAAAGTCCTCTGTTTCTTTGAACATTGATATTTTTCCCTGACAGTATATGATAAATTTTGCAGGTTAATACACTTTGGGTTGTAGTTCCAAGTCCTTTGCGCTCCAAAACATGCTATTCCAGTTCTTCTGATCCTTCAGTGTTGAGACTCATAGGCTCTGTGTGAGTCTAATTGTGTTTCCTTTGTATTTGTATTGTTTTCTTTTTGCCACATGCAATATTCTCTCCTTTATTTGAGCTCTTAGACTCCTTGGAGTTTTTATCCTTGGGTCTCTTTCTAGAGAGGTTTTAGGGATTCTTTCAATAATTATGTTGTGATCTTGTTCTATTAGATTTGCACAGTTTTCTTCCATAATTTCCTGCATGATGTTTTCAAGGTTCTTTTTTTGATCCATGCTTTCTAGTAGTCTGATGATTCATAGATTATCTCTTCTGGATCTATTTTCCAGATCATTTGTTTTCCCTTAAAGGTACTTTATATTTTGTTTAATTTTTTTCAGCCTTTTTATTTTGCTTGATGGAATCTTATAGTCTTGTAGATTCATTGTTTTCTATTTGTCCAATTCTAATTTTTATGGCTTAATTTTCTTCAATTAGCTTCTGTGTTTCCTTTTCCAATTGGTTATTTTTACTTTTAACAAAGTTGATTTCTTTGGTCAATTTTTCATAATTTTCCTGCATGACTATCATTTCTTTTTTCCATTTTTCTTCTTTCTCTCTTCTTTGGTTTTTAAATTCCTTTTTAAGCTCTTTGATAATCTTTTGTATTTTAGTTCAATGTATAGACTATTTTGATACTTCCTCTGTGAGTGGTATTTTCACTGCCTTCTTCTTCAGACATGGCATTGTCATCATCTTTGTCTTCAAAGTAGTTTTCTATAGTGATTTCTCCTTTAGCTTTTTTGCTCAACTTTGTTGTCTGCTCCTGGGGTATAGGCTGTGTAGATCCAAGTTTTTTTGTTGTTGTTTTTTCCTGGGGCTGTGGGTCTGATGCCTGACTTGTCATTGGCCAAATACTGCCTTTGCAGTCCAGGTCTTGCCTTTGCAGATTTTTTCCCTCCGTTATATCCATGTTTGGACTTAACATTGATTTGTTCCTGTCTTAGTCCTGTCTTTTGCCCTGGTATTCTCAGGGTTCAGACTTTGTTTTGGGTTTGGATCATCCCTACTGGCTTGCCATTTAGCTGCCAATACCTCTGCCATTATTAAGTTTTTGGGTCCTGGGTTGCATTATGGTTAAAAGCCTCTCGCTTCTTTTCCTGCTTTCCTGCCTCATGGACTTTACTTACCCTGTTCCCCCATAGAGACAGATCTTCACTGAAGATCCTCCACAATGTCTACAGTTGAAAACCACTTTTCTTTCTCTTGGTGGGATCTCTAGTGTGAATGTTAGAGTAGGGGCTTCATTTATCTTTGGTAGAGAAAAAATCTGGGAGGATGCAAGCTTCATACTGCCATCTTGGTTCCTAGGATTTTTCCTGAAGTTCTTGCTTAGCAAACTTCATATTGACCATTCCTCAGCCCTTTGCAAAACTGCTTCATCTCTCATAAAAATGATCATATTCAAGATAAGAATATTCATTAGAATTCTGGCAAGAGTTTTACAGCATTAACTAAGGGAGAAGTCTCCTGTGATTGTAACAGGGCAATCTATTTCATTTATCCTCAAAGAGGTAGACAATAGAGACATCTTGTAACTTCCAGGGGAATACCAACAACCTTGCAAATAGCATTTGACATTTTTATGATTAATTGACTCCTTGTCTTATAAATTTCAGTTGTATAGAAAAAACCATAAGTGCTTTACCAAACAAGTGGAGCCAAATGGCATTCTAAAGCTCTTCAGTTGGTACTTAAACTAAGGAGAGATTGGCTTTAACCAAGGAATACTGTCAGTGTCTTTTGCATTTGCTGATTTTGATTTGTTGAAAACATTAAGGAAGTGTTCAGCCCATCTCCAATGAGATGAGGTTCTATTGATTTGTCTTGAAAATTATTCTTTTTTGCAGATCTAATGCCACTTCTTATTAGGACATACAGAAAAGATTACTTGTATGATTTATTTACAATGATTTGAACTTGGACATGAAGATCATGTTTCTCTGGATGCTCCTTTTGTTAGAACTTCTCATATTGAAGTGTTTGGATAAGAACCTTATGTTCTTTTTTCCCTTTCTTCCTCTTTTGCTATGGATTGAAGGACATCTGGTTTTCCTAGCTATCAATATAATATATTTCAACAGTCATATATTCACATAAAAGAAAGGAATGGGGTAAGTTGTTATCTCAAGCCTGCCTACCCTTGGGTCTGCAATTGTGGCACTGGTACACCAGCATGCCTTTTATAAAGGGTATGAAAATATGTTAATGTATGGGAGGCTTTCTCTTTATTCATATTGCACTATACTTGTTTTAGCTTCAGTATGGAGATATTTAAGACATCCACAGGGTCATGATCCATAGACTTAGCGAGTCTTGCTTTATCTATGGAAATAGATGATGAGAAATGTGTCCTAGACTCTAATGTCTGTAGTTATACCCCTAAGTGTTTTTTTTTTAAATTCTAATGATCTAAGTCTTCTTAAATTTTTGATTTACTAAAGTACTGTACTTGGCTATTTGCAGTGTTTTCAAACTAAGTGCTTCTGTTTTGTGTTCTTAATTTTAAATTCTTGGTACAATAGAAGCTGCAAATGTGTGCCAATTTATCTATGAAAATGTAGTTTTGTATTCTGATGAAATCTAGATTAAAATGAACTTTAAAGTTATTTTATAAAAAAACAAAAAGAAAAGTATTCTTTTTTCTTTTCTTTTTGAAAATACCATTTTATTTTTCACAATTACATTTCAAGACAATTTCTTGCATCCATTTTACAATGGTTTTTAAATTGTTTCCCCTCTCTCCCCCTCTCACCTTCCCTCTTCTGAAAATGTTAGGTACTTTGATATAGTTAATTCATATGCTATAATAGAAACCATATTTCCATATTAGTCACGATTTTGAAAAAATAAACAAATCAAAAGGAAAAATGAAAAAAAGAATAAAGTTGAAAATGTTCAATCTGCATTCAGAGTCTAGAACTTCTTTATTTGGATGTGGTTAAGCTTTTCCTTTGTGATTCCTTTGTATGTTTCTTAGATCATGGAGCTGCTGAAATGATTTGAGTAATTACAAGGTGATCATCATCACATTGATACCTTCAGATTGTATGATTTTGCTGGTTTCACTCATTTCAGTTTTTTATCAGTTCACATGAGTGAGTTTTTCCAAGTTTTTCTTAAATCTGACTATTCATAATTATTTATTGCACAATAGTATTGCTTGGCATTCATATATCACAACTTGCTCATTTCCCAATTGATGAACATTCCCTCAGAATATTGCCACCATGAAAAGGACTGCTATAAATATTTTTGCTTGCCTCAATTGACAAATAGTCAAAGGATATGCAAAGGCAATTTACAGATGAGGAGATCAAGGCAATCCATAGTCATTTGAAAAATTGGTCTAAATCATTATTTATTAGAGAAATGCAAATTAAAGCTTCTCTGAGGTACCACCTCACACCTCTCAGACTGGCCAATATGACTAAAAAGGATAATGTTCATTGTTGGAAGGGTTGTGGGGAAATCTGGGACACTATTACATTGTTGGTGGAGCTGTGAATTCATCCAAACTTTCTGGAGAGCAATTTGGAACTATGCCCAAAGGGCAACAAAATGTGCATACCCTTTGATCCACCAATACCACTACTGGGTCTATACCCTGAAGAGATGATGAAAAAGGGTAAAAACATCACTTGTACAAAAATATTCATAGCAGCCCTATTTGTGGTGGCAAAGAATTGGAAATCAAGTAAATGTCCTTCAATTGGGGAATGGCTTAACAAACTGTGGTGTATATTGTTCTATTAGAAAATAGGAGGGATGGGAATTCAAGGATGGAAGGATTTGCATGAACTGATGCTGAGCGAGATGAGCAGAACCAGAAAAACACTGTACACCCTAACAACAACATGGGACTGATGATAAACCTTGATGGACTCACACATTCCATCAGTGCAACAATCAGGGACAATTTGGCACTGTCTGCAATGGAGAATACTAACTGTATCCAGAGAAAGAACTGTGGAGTTTGAACAAAGACCAATGACTATTACCTTTAATTTAGAAAAATACTGATATCTTACTGTTTGATCTTGATATGTCTTATACTTTATGTTTCTTCCTTAAAGACATGATTTCTATCTCATCACATTCAAGTTGGATCAATGTATATCATAGAAACAATATAAAGAATGGCAAATTGCCTTCTCTGGGGGAGTGGGGGAGGGAAGTAAGATTAGGGGGAAAATTATAAAACTCACAATAAATAAAGTTTTTAAGTACAAATAAATAAATAAATAAATGTTTTTGGACATGAAGGTCCTTTCTACATTTTTATGATATCTATGAGATACAAACCTAGTAATGGTATTGCTGAATCAAAGGGCATGTACAGTTTAGTTTTCCCTTTGGGCATAGTTCCTTGCTCTCCAGAATGGTTGTATCACTTCATAACTCCAACAACATTAGCATTAGTGTTGCAGTTTTCTCCACATCCTATACATCATTTATCCTTTTTCTTTTCTTTGAAATAGTAATCATTTTGATAGGGGTAAGATGGGACTTTATAATTATTTTAATGCTCATTTCTCTGATCAAAAGTGAGTTGGAGCATTTCTTCATATGCCTATAAATAACTTTTCTTTATCTAAAAACTACCTGTTCATATCCTTTGACCACTGCAAAATTATTTGTATTCTTATACATTTAATGCAATCTCTAGTTATTTGATAAATGGCTTATCAGTCACACTTTCTACAAAGATTATTTCCTAACTTTTTGCTTTCCTTCTGATCTTGATTACATTGATTTTGTTTGTAAAAAAAATTTTTTATTATAATATTGTCAATATCATCTGATCTTCTTTTCATGCTGTTCACTATACTTGTTTGGCTGTAAATTTTCCTTCTCCCAAAAGATCTGACAGGTAGACTATTCTTTCACTTTCTATTTTGCTTACTGTGTCATCCTTTAAGTCTAAATCTGTACCTTGGTATACAGTTTGAGATGCTGATCTATATCTAATTTGCTTTGTGTTGTTTTATGTTTTTTTCAATAGTTTTGATCAAATAGTGAGTTCTTATCCCAAATATTAGGCTCTTTGAGGTTATCAAACTTTAGGGTATTATTGTCATTGACTACTGTGTACCAATCTATTATTTGTTCCACCCCTCTATTTCTTAGCCAGTACCAGATAATGTTGCTGATTATTACTCTATAATTTGAGAATTAGTATTGCTAGGTCACTTATTTTTCATTATTTCCATAGGTATTTTTGATATTTTGTTCTTCCTTATGAATATTGTTGTTTTTCCCAGTTCTATAGAATGACTTTTTGATTGTTTTAGTTGCACAGCACTGAATAAATAAATTAGTTTGGCAGAATTGTCATTTTTATTATATTGGCTTAGCCTGCTCATGAGCAATTGATATTTTTCCATTTGGTTATATCTTATTTTATTTGTATGGAATGTGTTTTGCAATGTGTTTGTTTCCTGTGCTTTCTCGGTTTTTCTTAGAAGGTTGACTCCTAAGTACTTTTAAAATTTATTTTGCAATTATTTCAAATAATTTTACCTATAATTTCCTTTTTCTATCTCTTGTTGTTATATTTTGGTCATATAAACAAATGTAATAATTTATGTGGGATTATCTTATATTCTTCAACTTTGTTAAATGATTAACTATTTCAAGGAGGTGCTTCTTTAGGGTTCTCTAAGTATTCTGTCATACCATCTGCAAAGCATGATAACTTTATTTCTTCAAGAAGAAGAAAAAAAGAAACCGAACTGTTCTCTGTTTTTCAATTTCTTTTTTATTTTTCATTGCTGTATTTAACATTTGTATTAAGATATTAAATAATGAGGGTGATAACTTACATGCTTTAAAACAGTAATTTATCTTTGATCTCGGACATAAGGCATGAGATGTTGGACCATGCCTTGTTTCTGACATACAATTTTCTAGTTTTCCCAGAACTTTTTGTCAAATATTGATTTCTTAATCCAGAAATATTTAGGTTTATCAAATAGTAGATTATCGATTATTTACTACTATGTCTTATCTGATCTTATTGGGTAAATTTCTAGCTTGATCCCATTACCAATAATGCTTCCTGATGGTTTTATAAATATATTCCTTATTATTTTAAAAATCCAATGCTCATTAGTGCTTTTAAAAGGTATGGGAGCTCTTTTTTCTTAAAAGCTTTTTTTAGCACTGAAATAATTATGATTTCTATTGTTATTGATATAGTCAATTATATTAATCATTGTCCTAATAATTGAAAAAAAACCCCTGCATTCTTGTATAAATCCAAACCTGTTCATAATGTATGATCTTTGTGAAATGTTGCTATAATCACCTTGCTAGTATCATGTTCAAATTTCTTCATCAAAATTGATAAGGAAATTGCTCTATAACTTTCTTTCTTTTTTCTTTTTTTTGTTCTTAAAAGTTGAAATATCAGCATCTTATTTGGGTTATAAAAAGAATATATTAGGTCTTCTTCAGGTATTTTTTCCAATAGTTTATAAAGAATTGGAATAGGGTGGCTAGGTGGCACAGTGGATAAAGCACCGGCCCTGGAGTCAGGAGTACCTGGGTTCAAATCCGGTCTCAGACACTTAATAATTACCTATATGTGTGGCCTTGGGGAAGCCACTTAACCCCATTTGCCTTGCAAAAAAACAAAATCTAAAAAGAGAATTGGAATACATTTTCCTCTAACATTTTGGTAGTACTCACTCATGAATACAACTAATCCTGGGGATTTTTTTCCTAAGTGGGTCATTAAAGGCATAAAAAATTCACTTTCCAAGATAGGATCATTAGACATTCTATTTCTTATCTATTAATTTAGATAGCTTACATTTTTGTAAATATTAATTTATTTCACTCTGATTATCAGATTTTTGGCATGTAATATATATTAGCTATATAATGCATAAATATAATATCTGTAGTATATCTAATTATCCTCATTGGTGGTGATTTTACCAATTATATTTTCCATACTAGACATTTAGTTTTATTTTAATGAAATTAAGTCATGGTTTATCAATATTATTGAGTTTTTGTTTATTTTTCATAAAAAACATAAAAACAGTTCCTAAATTCATTTATTAATTTTTTCTTTATAACTTATAAATCTCCACTTTGATATTCCAGATTTCAAATTTGGTATTCAGTTAGGGATTTTAAGTTTGGTCTTTTTTTATTTATGTTAGTTTCATGTTCACTTTATTGTTATGCCCTTTTTCTAATTTGTTGGTATAAGAATTTAGACAAATAAATTTTCCTAGAATTACTACTTTGCTTGCATTATAAATTTTGGTATATTATTTCATTGCTGTGTATCTCTTCAAAGAAATAACTGATTGTTTCTATGATTTGCTCTCTGACCCACTTATACTTTAGGATAATATTATTTAGTTTCCAATTAATTTTTACTCTGTCCATTGTCCTTTAATGTATTTTATTTCATTTTTATATAAAAATAATGAATTTAATATTTGATTATGAGGTTTTTATGCCTAAATACTTGGTCAATTTTTGTGTGGTGGTGCCTTGTGCTGCTGAGGGTAAAAAAAGGTATATTCTTTTCAGTTCTCACTCAGTTTTCTCCAGATTTTTCTGAAATTAACCTGTTCAGCAATTTTATATGACTGTAGAAAGTATTAATTTCTTCAACCAAAAACTGTCTCCATATCCTTCAATCATTTATGTAGCAATTTGGGAATCACTTGTATTTCTTATTTAGGCTTTTGCAAGGCAATAGAGTTAAGTGGTTTGCCCAAGACCACACAGCTAAGTAATTATTAAGTGTCCGAGGCTGGATTTGAACTTAGGTACTTCTGTCTCCAGGGTTGATGTTCTATACATTACAACACCTAGTCACCCCACTTTTATTCTTATAAATTTGAACTAATTCTCTTTATATTTGAGAAATGAGATGTTTATCAGTATCACTGGCTAGAAAATTATTTCCCAATTTTCCGCTTTCCTTCTAATCTTGGTTTCATTGGATTTGCTTGTGTAAAACCTTCTTAATTTATTGTAATGAAAATTATCCAGGTCATATTTTCTAATGTTCTCTATCTCTTGTTTGACACCTCCCCAAAGCTCTGTTCCTTAACTCTCCCAATTGGCTTATGGTATCACCTTTTATGTTTAAATTGTGTACCTTTTTGACCTGATCTTGATATAAGGCATGGGATATTGGTCTATGCCTTGTTTCTAGCAAACAATTTTCCAATTTTCCCAGCACTTTTTGTCAAATAGTGATTTCTTATCCCAGAAATCTTTAGTTTTAGCAAACAGTAGATTAAAAATTATTTACTACAATGTCTTGTTTACATAATCTATTCCTCTTACCCCCCCACTCTATTTATTAGTTAGTACCAAAAAATTTTGATGATTGATGTTTTATAGTGTATTTTAGATCAATAATGACTAGACCAATATTTTTGCAAATTATTTCATTAATTTCCATCATAAATATTGGAACTTTTGTGCTTCTAGATAAATTTTGTTTCAGAATTAAGGAAAAACTGTCATTTTTTATTATTTAAACTCAGACTACCCATGAAAAAATTTACATTTTCCCATTGTTTAGATGAGATTTTATTTGTGTGAAAAGTAGTTTGTATTTTTTTTTTGCCCCTATAGTTCCTGAGTTTGTCTTGGTAGGCAGAATTCCAGACATTTTATATTGTTTACAGGCATTTTAAATGGAACAACCCATTTTATCTCTTACTACTGGACTTTGTTGGAAATATGTAAAAATGCTCAGAATTTTTATGGATTTATATTATACCCTCCAACTTGACTAAAATTTTAAAATCGTATCATGTTTTAAATTGATTCTCTAGCATTCTCTTGAACATCATATCATCTGAAAAAGTGATAATTTTGTTTCCTCATTGCCTCTATTAATTCTTTCAATTTCCTTTTCTTATTGTTTAATCTACCATAATTATAATATGCATCTTTGTTTCATCCCTGATCTTGAGAAAATTCCTAGCTTATCCTTATCCCATATACTGTTTGCAAATGCTTTTACTAGATACCACTTATCATTTTAAGGAAAACTCCATTAAATGCTAGGTTTTTTAATGTAGTGTTTAATAGGAATGGGTGCTGTATTTTGTCAAATGTTTTTCATCATTTATTGAGATAATCATTTGATGTTGTTTTTTTTTTTGTTATTGATTTGGTCCTAATATTTAACCATCTCTGCATACCTGGTATAAATCTTACCTAGCCACACAATATTATCCATGTGATAACTTGTTGCAATCTCTTTGCTAATATTTTATTTAAAAGTTTTGCATCAATATTCATTAGGGAAATTGGCCTAATATTCTTTCTCTGTTTTGCCTCTTTCTGTTTCAGATATCTGCACCTTCTTGGTTTTTGAGAAATAAAGAAGTTTATCTCATAAAAGGAATTTGTCAGAACTCTTTCATGTATTTTTTCAAATAACATATAGAAATACAATTAATTGTTCCTTAAATTTCTGGTGGAATTTACTTGTAAATCTATCTGGCCCAAGTGATTTTGTTTTTCTTTATGAGTTCATTGATGGTTTGCTCAAATTTTATTTCTAAAATTCATTTGTTTAAGCATAACATTCTTTTGTTTTTCTGGGTGACTTATGTTTTTGTAAAATTCATCCAATTCTCTTAGAATGACAGATTTAAATGTAATATTTATTGGAATATACTTGGACAAAAAACTCTAATATATTACTTTAATTTCTTCCTCGTTGTTGGAATCTTTTCATTTTTGATACTGGAAATTTAGTTTGCTTCCTTTTTTAAAATCAAAATAATTCAAAGTTTATATATTTTATTTTTTCAAAAAGTAATTTGTACTCTTATTTACTAGTTCAATAGCTTGTTTATTTTCAATTTAATTACTTCTTTAATATTTAGCATTTTTATTTTTGTATTCAATTGGGATATTTAAATTTATTCTTTTTCTAGGGCTTTTATTTGCCTTCCCTATTCATTGACCTTTTCTTTGTCTTATTCATATAAGCCTTAAGAGCTATAAAATTTTCCTTAAGAAATGCTTTGATTGCATCCAGTAAGTTTCAGTATGTTGTCTCATTATTGTCATTTTCTTGGATGAAGTAATTGACTGCTCCATGATTTGATGTTTGACCCTTTTATTCTTTAGGATTAAATTATTTATTCCAATTATTTTTAATCTATCATTCCATGACTTTTAATTATGCCTAGTTTTTATTCCATAATTATCTGAAAAGGATGCATTTAATATTTCTGATTTTCTGCATTTGATTTTGAGATTTGGGGGACTTAAAACATGGCCAATTATTATGAAGTTGCCAGTAACCACTCAGAAAAAAGCATATTGTCTTCTATTACCATTCAACTTTCTCCAGAGTTATATCATATTTAACTTTTCTTATTTACTTTATTTATTTGTGGTTATATTTATCTGGTTCTAAAAAGGATTTGAGGTCCTATATAAATTTATTGTTCTGTATCTTCCTGTAATTCACCTAATATTTCTTCTAAGAATTGGGATGCTCTATCACTTGGTGCATATTGATTTAGTTTTTATATTATTTACTTGTCCTTGGTTCCTTTTAGAAAGTTGTAGTTTCCTTCCTTATCCCTTTAAATGAGATAAATATTTGCTTTTATTTATCTGAGATAAGGATTACTATTTCTGTTTTTTCCCTTCAAATGAAGTGTAACATATTCTGCTATAGCTTTTGCCTTTATTTTACTTCAAATGTGTTTTGAGGTAAATATTAGAAAAATGATATAATATATATGCATCAACTTTTAAAATTGAAGACAATCAGCTTTGATATTCATTTAAACTCCATAGCTACTTTCCCAGATATGGATGTTGTGCTCCATCATAACTCTTTAAAAATTGTCCTTGATTATTGTACTGCTGAAATGAAAATGTCCATCATGGTTAAATATTTCTTCATGATGTTATAAGTGTGTATAATGTTGGTCTGGTTCTGCTAAGTTCACTCCACATCAATTCATGCAAGTCTTTCCAAGATTTTCTGAAATCCCATCCCTCAATCCCATTTCTTAAAGAACAATAGTGTTTCACAAAATATGAATACCACAATTTGTTCAGCCATTCTCCAACTGATGAGTATCCCCTAAAATTCTAATTATTTCCACTACAAAAATTGATCCTATAAATATTTTTGTACAATTAGGATTTACCCTTTTTTATCATCTTTTCAGGAGATAGAAAGATAGATAGATAGATAGATAGATAGACAGACAGACAGACAGATACTATAGTGATATTGCTGGATCAAAAGTATGAACAATTTTATTGCCCTTTGGGCATAATTCCAAATTGCTCTTTAATAAAGTTGAATCATTTCATAACTCCATTAACAATTTGTTAGTGTCGGGGCGGCCAGGTAGTGCAGTGGGGGCAGTTAGGTGGCGCAGTAGATAAAGCACTGGCCCTGGAGTCAGGAGTACCTAGGTTCAAGACACTTAATCCTATTTGCCTTGCAAAAACAAAAAAAAAAAACAAACAAAAAAAACCCAATTCATTAGTGTCTCAGTTTTCCCACATCCACTCCAACATTCATTATTTTCCTTTCTAGTCACTTTGACCAATCTTATACGTGTGAGATAGTATCACAGGATGTTTTAATTTACATTTCTCTAATCAATAATAATTTAGAGCAATTTATTATATGAATAAAGATAACTTTGACTTCTTCATATAAGAATTACCTTTCCATATCCTTTGAACATTTATCCATTGGGCAATGACTCAGTTCTCTGTATATTTTATAAGTGAATACTTTGTCAGAAAGACTAGCTGTAAAAGTAATTTCCCAATTTAATACATTCCTTTTAATCTTGGTTGTAGGAGTAGTGGCTTTGTTTGTGTTAAAACTTTTAATATAATGTAATCAAAATTATCCAGTTTGTTTTTTTTGTAAGGTTCTCTATCTCTTCTTTTGTTATAAACTGCTGTCCTTCCATATAACTGACAGGTTAACTATTTCCTCTTCTCCAAAATGGGTTATAATGTTAAATTTTACATCTGAATCCTGTATCCATTTCAACCTTATCTTGGTTTAGCATGTGAGATATTGATCTATGCCTAGTTTCTGCCATACTATCTTCCAGTTTTTCTTAGCAGTTATTATCAAAGAATGAGTTCTTATCCTAAAAGCTGGAATATTTAGGTTTATCAAACATCAGACTATTATAGTCATTTTTTCTTGTTTCTTTTGTAACTAATCTATTCCACTCTATTTCTTTGCCAGAAACAAAAATTTTGATGACTGATTCTTTATAATACAATTTAAGATTTGTATGTCTAGGCCATCTTACTTTGCAATTTTAAAATAACTCTCTTGATATTCTTTACCTTTTCTTCCTTCATATGAATTTAGTTACTGTTTTTTCTAGCTCATTAAAATAAATTTTTGGAAGTTTCATTGGTATGGCACTGAAAAAGTTATTTAAGTAGAATTATATTTTTTTCTTATATTAGTTGAGCCTATTCATGATCAACTAACATTTGCCCAGTTATTTAGATCTGATATTTTATTGTGAGAAGGGTTTTACAGCTGTCTTCACATAATTTTTTAAGACTACCTTGGAAGGTAGACTCCAAAATATTCTATGTTGTTTGTAATTATTTTAAATGAGATTTCTCTTTCTGTGTCTTGCTGCTGTATCCTCATAGCAATGTATAGAAATTCTGTGACTATATATGATCATAAAGAAGTGCTCCAAATCATTATTGACTAGAGAAATGCAAATTAAAATAACAATAATGTATTATCTCACACCTATTAGATTAGTCCAGATGATAAAAAGGGAAGATAATCAATGTTGGAGAAGTTGTGGGAGGACTAGGATATTCATGCATTACTAGGGGAGTTGTGATCAGTTCCAAACTTTCTAGAGACTAATATGGAACTATGCCCAAAGAGCAATAAAACTACCCAGCGATTCCAATTCTAGGACTATATACTGAAGAAATTTTTAAAATAAAATGGGAAAAGTCCTACATGTTCCAAAATATTCGTAGCAGCTCTTTATGAGGTGGCAAAGAATTGGAAATTGAGGGGATACCCATCAATTGGGGTATGGCTAAATAAGTTATGATATGTGAATACTATGGAATATTATTGTTCTAAAAGAAATCATAAATGGTCTGACTCTAGAGAAGCATGGAGTGACTTACGGGATCAGATGCTGAGCAAAAGGAGTAGAACCAAGATAGACCAATGTACACATAAACAACGTTATGAGCTGAACTACCTTGATGGAAACAACTCCATTTGACAGTCCAGAAACCTTGGACAACTGAATTTGACTGGTTATGGACTATATTATCCGGATCCAGGGGAAGAAAAACAAAACAAAACAAAACAAACATGCAGATTAAAAAGCAACTCTGTCAAATCTGATGAACACTGTGTAAAAAATATCTCTCTTTCCCTCAATCCTCATTACTCATGCCAAAAATTACTAATGTGTAAATATACTTAACAAAATATATATATGTTAAATGCTAACCTATTTCCTGCTGAGAGGTAGGGCTTGGGAAGGGAGGGTGGAGGGAAATTTTGTAACTTGGAAATATGCATGTACAAATGGATTAAAATAAATATTTTTTTTAAAAATTGCATATTTATTATTAGGAAAATTGTTTATAATTTCTTTCTCTGTTTTAACTCTTCCTAGTTTAGGTAGCAGGACAAAATTAGTGTCATAGAAGGAATTTGGCAGAATTCCTTGCTAACCTAAGTTTTTTTTCAAATTTTATATATTGTATTGGAATTTCCTTGAATGTTTGGTTAGAATTCACTTGTGCATCCATGTGACCCTGGAAATTTTTTCATAGGGAGTTCATTGATTTTCATAGGGAGTTCATTTTATTTTTCCAAAATGAGAATGTTTAAGTATTTAATTTCTTCTTTTAAACTGTGCAGTTTATACTTTTGAAAATATTCAGTTTTTCTTAGACTGTCAAATTTATTGGCATACAGAAGGGCAAAATAATTCCAAATTATTATTCTAATTTCCTCTTCTCTGTTAGTGAATTCACCTTTTTAATTTTTAATATTAGTAACTTCATTTTCTTCTTTTGTTTTTTAATCAAATTAACCAATGTTTATCTATTTTATTGAGTTCATTTTTCATTAAAATCATCTCTTGGTTTATTTATGAGTTTAATAGTTGTCTTGCTTTCAATTTTATTAATTTCATCTTTAATTTCCAGTATTCCCATTGTTATTTGATCAGGAATTTTAATCTTTTTTTCCTCTAAGTTTTTAATTGCATGCTCAGTTCATTAATCTCTTTATTATATTCAAGTACCACTTAGAGATAAATTTCATAAACTTTGATATATTCTCTTTTATTGACATTGTTTTGCATCAAATTATTAACTCTTTCTATGATTTGCTTTTTGATCCACTCATTATTTATTTTGTTAATACAATATTCTATTTATTTCTGGTTTTACACATTTCTACAAGTTCTGTTGTAAAGGTGAACATAATTCCTCCACACAAAGATAGAGAAACCTCAAGAAAAATTGAAAGAAAAAAAGTCTTCTTCATTAGCTCTACTGTTGGGGTGGTTGTAGTCTTTATCATAAGCTCATTAGAGAAGGTGCTTGAATATTTTTTCCACAGTTAAAATTGCTACCTATGTTTCCCTCCATCCTGTTCCTTCCCACCCCCATTTATTCTATTCTCTCTCTCCTTTTACCCTGTTCCTCTTCAAAAGTGTATTGTAACTGACTACCCTCTTCTATGTTCTTTCTTTTATTACAACACCTATACCCCTCCCCTCTCACTGTCCTATTTCTTCCATCCCTTTCCATTTCCCCTTCTTTTCCTATAATACAAGATAGATTTCTATATCCTAATTAAGTGTGTATGCTATTTCCTCTCTGAGTCACTTTCTTTTATTTTAGGTTTTTGCAAGGCAAATGGGGTTAAGTGGCTTGCCCAGGGCCACACAGCTAGGTAATTATTAAGTGTCTGAGACCAGATTTGAACCCAGGTACTCCTGACTCCAAGGTCGGTGCTTTATCCACTACGCCACCTAGCCACCCCTCTGAGTCACTTTCAATGAGAATGAAGGCTCACTCATCCCCCCCTTTCCTTTCTCCCTTCCACTTCATTTCAAAAACTTTTTCTTCACTCTTTTCTGTGAAATATCTTAACCAGTTCTAACTCTCCTTTTCCTTTCTCCAAGTACATTCCTTTTTTCTCCCATTACCTCCATCTTTATAATAAATTATACCTTCATATCAGCTCCCTCTTGTGCCTTATCTTGATATGCTCCTTTTAACTGCCCTAATAAATGTTCATATGAGTTATCAGTATCATGTTCCTATGCAAGAACACTGGCAGTTCAACATCATTAAAACCCTCCTAATCTACCTTTCCCATCCACCTTTTCTATACTTCACCTGAGTCCTGGACTTGAAGATCAAACTTTCTATTCAGCTCTGATCATTCCAGAAGGAAAGTCTGAAAGTCCCATATTTCATTAAATGTCCATCTTTACCCCTGAAAGAGTAAATACAATTCTGCTGTGTAGTTGATTCTTAGTCATAATCTAAGCACTTTTGCCTTTTGGAATATCATATTACATACTCTATAAGCCTTTAATGTAGATGCTACTAAATCCTATGTAATCCTGATTGCAACTCCATGATATTTGAAATTGTTTCTTTCTGGCTACTTGTAATAATTTCTCCTTGACTTGGAGTTCTGTAATTTTGTTATGATATTGCTGGAAGTTTTCATTTTGGGATCCCTTTCTGGAGGTGATCAATAGATTTCCTCAACTTCTATTTTACCTTCTGCTTCTAGGATATGAGGGCAGTTTTACAAAAAAATTATTTGAAAAATAAAGTCTTGCAGCTTTTTTTATCATGACATTTAGATAGTCCAATAATATTTAAATTATCTTTTCCAGATCTGTTTTCCAGGTCAGTTGTTTTTCCAATCAGATATTTCACATTTTCTTCTAGTTTTTTATTCTTTTGATTTTGTTTTATTGTTTCTTGATTTCTCATGAAGTCATCAGTTCGCCTTAATCCATTCTATAGTCAAAGGAATTATTTTCTTCACAGAGCTTTTTTTATCTCCTTTACCATCTGGCCAATTCTTCTTTTTAATACATTCTCTTTGTTGACCTTTTGGATGATTTTTCCCATTTGATCTAAACTGGTTTTTAAGATGCTATTTTCTTTAGTATATTTTTTGTATTTCCTTCAGCAAGCTGCTAATTTGGCTTTGAAGATTTTCCTGTATCACTTTTATTTTCCTTACCAATTTTCCTCTACCTCCATTCCTTGATTTTCAAAATCCTTTTGAGCTCTTTCTAAGTCTGAGACCAATTCCTTTGTTTCTTGGAGGCTTTGGATAAAGAAGCTTTGACTTTTTCATCTTCTGAATGTGTATTTTGATCCTCCAGGTAACCAAAGCAATTGTCTATGGTCAGATTCTTTTTCTTCTGTTGTTTGCTCATTTCTCCAGCCTTCAACGCTTTATTAAGGCATGACTCTGCTTCCAGGGTGGAGGATTAACTTTCCCAAACATTTGGGGATGGTTTTCAGCTATTTGTTAGGATATCCCTCCCCCCTACCCCGGAGACCTCAATTCCTTCAGGGTCTTATTAGAAACTCTTACTGCTCTCCAGGCCTGTTGTACTCTGGTCTATGGATGAACCAAAAATTGCTTCTGCCTTGAACTGTACAAAGGTCCCTGCTACGGCAGTATGGGGCCCTAGACTGCAACCTGGATCTGTGAATGGGCAAAGCAACAAAATCCTGCCCCAGGAATATCCTGAAGTCTTTTCTGACCAGTTTACTATCCTTAGACTCAGTTCTCTGAAAGCAGCTACTAGGTGAAATCCCTAGGCATTCTCTGACTGCTACTCTGACCTGGGCTCTGTGCTTGTGCTGGTGTATCACACTTTTACCCCTGACCTTCCAAGTTGTCCTTGGCAACCCCAGGGTGGGATACCTGGAAACTCCCCTGTTATCATGGATTCAGGAGCCTCGGGGACCAGGTATCCTGAAGATTGTTCCTGGATGACTAGAACATGTTCACTCCTGTGCAACCTTGGCTAACCTGTGGCCCTTTCCAACCTTCATGGAACATACCCTTCTCACAAATCTTCCAAGTTATCTTGGGCTGTGAAATTGTTGTCATTCAAGAATTTGGTTAGAGACAAAATTTAAAGGCATTTGGAGTGGTCTGGGGAAGAACTTCTGGGATTTCCAATCTTCACTCTGCCATCTTGGTTTCGACTCCCAATCCACTCATTCTTTTATAATTAGGTTATTTAGTTTCAAATTAGTTTGAGGTCTATCTCACTGTGATTCTTTATTGCACATGATTATTATTGCTTCATGATTTGAAAAGGATTTATTTACTATTTCTACCTTTCTTCTTTTTGTTATGAGTTTTTTATGCCCTAATATATGGTCAATTTTTGGTAGGTGCCATATGCCACAGAGCAAAGGTATACTCCTTTCTATCCCCATTTAACCTTCTCCAGAGGTCTATCATATCTTAAGTTTTTTAACATTCTATTCACCTCTTTAACTTCTTGTTTATTTTATTGTTAGAATTATCTAATTCTGATAGAGGGAGGTTAAATTCCCCCCTCCCCACCATAGAGATTTTGCTGTCTATGTCTTCCTGCAACATATTTAGCTTCTCCTCTAAGAATTGGAATGCTATACTGCTTGGTGCATACATGTTAAGTATTGAAATTATTACATTGTCTATGGTAACGTTTAGGAGGATATAGTTTCCTTTCTTATCCCTTTGAATGAGATTTAGTTTTGTAATTTCTTTGTCTGACATAAGGAATTACAATCCTCTTTTTTTCCACTTTAGCTAAAGCATAATATACCCTGTTCTTGGCTTTGACCTTTACTCTGTGATTATCTCTCTGATTCAAATGGATAAGCATCTTGTGGAATATGGTTTTGAATCCATTCTGCTCTCTGCTTCTGTTTTATGGAGGAGGTAATCTCATTCACATTCACAGTTATCATTATTAACGTTTTTACTACTCTCCATGCTACCTCCTCTCTGTATTTTTCTCCTCCTTTCAGCTATCCCTACTCCCCAGTGTTTTCCTACTTAGCATCTCCTTGTGCTCCCCCTTTTCATTCACCACTCTCCCTTTTCTTTCCCCTTTACATTTCCCCTTCTTTCATCCCTCACTTCTATCAGTTCTTCCTTCTCTCCCTCACCCCCTTTCCCCTCTTAATACTTGAAAGGTATGATAAATTTCTAAATCCAACTGAATGTGAATCTGATGAGAGTAAGATTCAAGTAGTTCACACCTCTACCCTTCATTTCTTCTAATGCAATAGGTCCCTTGCACCTCTACATGTATAATTTACCCTATTCTACCTTCACCCTTTTCCTGTTTCTTTACATGCACATATCCTTTCTAGTGTCCTATGTTTTTTAAATCATTCCATCAAAGTCATGGACACAATTTGAGTCTAAGTATAATCCTATCTAATAGAGTTACAATTCCCAATATAAATGAGAAGCTTCTTCCTAGGTAATGATGTAACCAATTTAATCTTATAGGTTAGCAGACTGTTTCTTCCCCCCATTCACCCCTTTGTATATCCTTTCTGTATCTCTTGAATTTCTTGTTTGAAGTTCAAAGTTTCTCTTCTACTCTGGTTTTTTCATATAGAAAGTTTGAAAGTTGCCTATTCCATCAAATGTCCATCTTTTCCCCCTGAAAGAGAAGGCCCAGTTGTTCCAAATAGTTGATTTTTGACTATAATCCAAGCTCCCTTCCTCTCCAGAATATTATATTCCAATGCCTTCAATCCTTTAATATTGATGCAGACAGTTCCTTTGTAATTCTGACAGAGATTCCTTGATATTTTAATTTGCTTCTTTGGCACTACTTGCAGGACTTTCTCTTTTCTGATAATACCGGAGTTTGGCCAGAATATTAGTGTTTTCACTTTGAGATCTCATTCAGGAAATAATCAATAGATTCTTTCAATGATTATTTTGTCCTTTGGTTCTAGGATTTCAGGGCTATTCTCCTTAATTAAATCCTAAAGAATGGAATGCAAGATTTTCAAGAATTCCTATGATTCTTAAATTGCTTCTCCTAGATCTATTTCCCATGTCAGTTGTATAACCAATGAGATATTTTACATTTTCTTCTATTTTTCCATTAAAATATTTTTAGTTTTTTTTTTTTTCCAAGGCAAAAGGGGTTAAGTGGCTTGCCCAAGGCCAAACAGCTAGGTAATTATTAGTGTTTGAGACACGATTTGAACCCAGGTACTCCTGACTCCAGGGCTGGTGCTTTATCCACTATGCCACCTAGCTGCCCCTTGTTAAAAAAATTTTTAACAGATTCTTGTTATCTCATGAAGTCATCCGCTTCCACTAGATTTGCATCTCCTCTTCCATTTGGTCAATTCTATTTTTAAAGGAATTATTATCTTTTCCCCCCATTTATACAATTGGGTTTTGAAGGAATTATTTTCTTTTTGGATTTCTCCAATTGTATTTTGAAAGGATTTTTCTTCTGTCATTTTTTTTGCTGTAAGATGTTAATTTTCTCTTGCATAGTGTTAATTTTCTCCTGCATTTCTTTTCCTAATTTTTCCATTTTATTTTTAAACTCCTTTCTGATCTCTTCTAAGAAGTCTTTCTGGATTGTAGATCAATTCATATTGTTCTCTGAACTTTCATATAGAGTACCCTTTCTATCCTCCTTTTCTGAGCCAATATCCTTATATCCAAGGTAACATTCAATAGATGGGGTTTGCACTGGCTTTTCATCTTTGGGGGATTTGTTAGCTTTCCTTAGGGTCTTGTTTTGGGGGTGAGGCTCATTGATAGATTTGTGTTGAGTACCTCGTTGACCTTGCTTATTGGAGTTAGGAACTCCTGGGGATTACTCAGTGGATTAACATGTAAGGAACTCCAGAAGCTTTCTCTGGATTATCAGGGGGAGATGTCATCTACCCACTCCCTATTCTTGGTGATGGATCTGACCCAGACCTTTAGGCCTAGAAAAGCCAACGTTTCTGTTTGCATAGTCAGGACTTGGCAAGTCCACCACCCATACCAGGATCTTTGGGAAAGGTGACACTACATGGGGATGTTTCAGTATTTGTACCAGGAACTGCCAGACCCTCCTATGGGAACTCTAGGGTCTTGAGGTTTGGGCTATCCAGATCAGTCACACTGGCTGAATGGGTACCCTGGGTAGCATGATTGGAGCTCTCCAAATCGACCCACTTTGTACACTGCAAAGACTTGAGTGCCCCCAACTGAGGTTCTCAGGTTAGTGCCCTGCTTCAACCTGTAGTTCCTGAGATGGATCTCTGATCTTTGCCCTGGGCACACCAAGATTCACCCAGTGACAGACCTTGCTGAAAGATGTTTCACTTTGTTTTGTTCCAAAATTTGTTGAGAAGTTTGATTCATTTTGGTTCTGAAGAAAAGCCAGGAATACTTAAAACAGTTCCTGGTTTCTCTCCATCATCTTGCCTAGAAGAGTTGATTTTATGTTATTTTTGAGGAAACTGGAGACTCTCAGGCACCTTCCTCATTTCTCTTTGTCATTTTGAATCTACTTCCTCCACTAGTCTTTATTGTATCTTTATTTTTTTCCCTCATCTTGCTTAGATAAATTCTGTAATAAGAAATTTTGGAAAGAGAAGTAATAATGAATTGATTTCTATGATTCACAAAATAACCTATCCATGCCATTTCTTTTTTTTTTAGGTTTTTGCAAGGCAAATGGGGTTAAGTGGCTTGCCCAAGGCCACACAGCTAGGTAGTTATTAAGTGTCTGAGACTGGATTTGAACCCAGGTACTCCTGACTCCAGGGCTGGTGCTTTATCCACTGCACCATCTAGCTGCCCCCATCCTTGCCATTTCACATTATCTAACTCACATTTTTCATATCAAATGTATTGAAGTTAGGACTCTTAATCGTGGGTCTGTAAGGTGGCTTCAGTAAACATTCCTCATTCTCTGAGGAGTACCTGATGAAACCACGTACTTTCAAAATTACAACAGTATAGCAGCTGCCATGGATGCCTGGGAGGCCTGAAAGACAGATGTCCAACTCAATAGATATAAGATCTAGGGACTTGCAAAAAAGGGGTAGTGCCAGATTGGCTGGAATGATGGAGCATAAGGGTAGATAGGGTTTTGTTGGCAACAAAGTCTAAAGATGACCATCAAATTGAGGATAACATGTTATGTTTCTTTTTCCTCTGAAATCACATAACACTTGGCAACAGTACATAGATAGTTCCTCTTTAATACCACTACTCAACAGCATTCCCAGATGAATTCATTATTAATATGCCTTTAATAATTCATGCTTTCTTGTCTAAAATCTGTTACATTTTTAGGCAATTACTCAACTGACATCATTAAAATATTTAGTCTAAAAGGGAAGGAAGTCAAATCAATTGTATCCAATGTATGGGATCAAGGACATGTATTATGTGTAAAATATCTACATAAAATATGCCACATATACATTAAGTAATATACTGAATTCATAATTGAATAAACATAAACTTTAAATTCATAACTGGATAAACATGAAGTTTAAAGAAATGCACAGGAGGCAATGGGAAATGAGACAACTTAACTGGAGAGCCATAAATAACCTACATGTTCTTATTTCACCATGCTTGATTAGATAGGTGTTAAGCATCATTAACCATTTGCCTTGTGGAATCTATACCAAACCCTTCATTAATTTTCTTTAAAAAGACCTTCGACCACGAAGTTGATCTTCATTTTCCTGTCCATTCTCTGTATTGGAGATGATGGACCAACAAGTAATAAATGAAATCAGGGAATGGATTGGGGGCAAGAAAATTGGTGCTTATAAAAGTTTTCTCAAAGTGATAAAAAATTGATTCATGGATTTCTTTCCAAACAGGTGTGATGGTAAAGGATAGTAAAGCATGGTCATAAGTCACCAAGTCATGGAAGAGAGAGATGGTTACCCTTTTATGTCCCAATATAACCAAAGCAATATCCAGGAAAGTTCTAGTAATAGTTTTCAAAATAAAGAAATATATTGAACTTAATTTTTATGTGAAAAATTGGAATCTACAAAGAAGAATCTGATTAGGCCTTTGATTTTGGATAACTAGGTTGTACAATGGATACTAGTAAGGCCTTGGAGTAAGGTAGATAGGAGTTCAAATATGACCTTAGACACTTGATTCTTATCAGATATGTTACCTTGGGCAAGTCACTTAACTCTGCTTTCCTAGCATCCAGGCCCACTTCCAGTTGTCCTGATTCTTATCTGGCCACTGGATCCAGATGACTCTAGAGAAGAAAGTGAGGACAGCAACCCCTCACTCAAAATTAATGTGAGTCTCATTATGATTGAAGTAAATTGCTTTCACCTTTTTTTATATAATTTCCTTAGGCCTTTCTTATGCAATACAATATTTTAGAATCATAGCATTTTATACTATGAGAAGTCATTATAGATTATCTGGTTAATTTTTCTAATTTTGTAGATGAGTAAAATGAACTAGGAGAAAAGACATTTTTCCTTTTTTCCTCTCTTCCTACCTTTCTCTCTTTGCTTTCTTTTTTCCTTCCTTCCTTCATTTTTATCCTACTTTTTTCTTTTGCTCCTATTTATCATCCTCCTCCTCCTTTTCATATTGCTCCTCCTTCTCTTTCTCTTCCTCATTTTCCTCCTCCTGCTCCTCCTTTTCCATATTCTTCTTTATTCCCCCTCTTCTTATTCATCTTTCTATCGTAGCTGCTATTTCTTCACCCTGAGTGGCCATGTTATTAATTGGATTGTTTATGCTGACAGTTCTTAGTTGACCATACCACATTACTTTGTCAATCATTATTCATATGATACTAATTACTTTCTAAAGATACCTATTAAAATTTTGACAAAGAAGCAGAAATTATTGCATATTATAAAGGTTGAGAGGAAGTAAAATAAAAAGAACAGAGTACAAGAGGAAAATAAGAGAAAGGGAAAAAAAGGATTTGAGGAGTCAAAGATAGTCAGAGAAGTATGTGCAAGATTTTTCCAGAGGGAATGTAGTATAAGTAATATACCTTAAAAGCCATTGTTTCCTAATGCTCCCCAAATTACAGTAATTCTTATGTTCTTGATGTAGGTTTCAAGCAAAAGACTTGGGAAGTGATTGAACAGACTTTTTCTTGCTGTGTTTTGAAGAAAAAATATGTAAGACTCCTTGAAATTACTCTTCATGATTGGATTTTGAAGCTCAATAAATTCAATCAACTAATTTAGGAAAAGGGAAAAACCAGGAAAGAAGGAAAAAAGAAGGAAGGAAGGAAGGAAGGAAGGAAGGAAGGAAGGAAGGAAGGAAGGAAGGAAGGAAGGAAAGAAGGGGAAGAAAAGGACAAACCAAAAAGTTCCCAGCCTTTTCCATAAATATCAAGGGAACTGGTGTAACTTGGATAATTGTTTCTATTAACCAAAAGGGGAAAAAATTTTAACCAAGTCTGATAATTTAATGATAGTTGCAGATAAGATAATATACAACTGTGCCATAAACTAATAACCTCTGTTTTTTCCTATGGAAACTAAGCCTGAATTCATGACTTTAAATGCTTTTTCCTTTTTTCATCAAGGAAGGAAAAAGAAGCAGCTCAGAGAAGAGAATGCTGTCTTTTAAGTGGTTCTTGTAGACCTGCTTGCAAGAA
Source organism: Macrotis lagotis (assembly GCF_037893015.1). NCBI lineage: Eukaryota > Metazoa > Chordata > Mammalia > Peramelemorphia > Peramelidae > Macrotis > Macrotis lagotis. Next base: position 31,480,956 of record NC_133662.1, on the reverse strand, counting down.
GGAAGAATAAGTATATAAATATGGAAGACTGAGTCCTGTTGTGTACAATGGACATATTTAAAGCCACATGATGCTTCTGATTCTATTACAACAGTACAAATGATCAATGTACTTTCAGTATCTAACATTCCAGTGCCAGATCAAAAGAAAGGTTATTAATTTTCTCAATTTTTCTCTGATATCTGTCAGAAGTACAAATTTTAATATTATATTATGGTTTAATTAAATATTCTTCCAAATATTTCTCAAACAATATATTAAATATATGTTCTCTGGCAATTCAAATTTTGGCCATCTAATGACAACTGGATTTGTTAGAGTAGAAGGGGAGAAACATGGCAATCTTACTAATAAATTAGCATTAATATCACATATTCATAGCCAAAAGATTGAACTTGAATGCCTTTTCCCAAATTCTTAATTTACCAATGATATTAGCACTAATTTCATTGCACAATGAAGTCTAGATTGAAACATTTATTAATAGGTCATTCTGAGAGATACATAGACTGGTTTTAATTCCTACTTCTGACATCTTCTATCTTTGTAATCATGGGCAAGTTGTTTGTCTCAGTGTTCCTTTTTTTCAAGTTTCCAAAGCTCTGCTCCTTCATATGTCATATCCTTTTAGTTTAATTTTAAGATTGAATCCTGGAAATTGGTTACGACTAATGTCACCCTCATATTCTTCAGGGTTTTCCATTCTGGGGATATCCTTTGAAAAGTATTTGTCTATACTATAAAGTAGCAGTAATCAAAACTGCCTGGTACTGGTTAGGAAAAGAGTAATGGATCAGTGGATTAGTATAGGTTTAAAAGAAACTGCAGTAAATGACTACAGCAATCTACTGTTAGTTAAACCTAAAGACATCAGCTTCAGGGATTAGGATTCCCTATTTGACAAAAATTGTTGGGGAAATTGAAAATATTTTGACAAAAACTGGGCAAAGACCCATATCTCATACCCTATAGCAAAATAAGATCAAAATGGGTATAGGATTTAGACATAAAGGTAACACCATAAATTAACAGACCAAGAAATTATCTATCAGATCTATGGAAAAAGGATAAATTTATGACTAAACAAGAATTAGAGTACATTATAAACTCAAAATTAATGATTTTGGCTATATAAAATGAAAAAAATTTTTCACTGTAGAATCAATGCTGCCAAAATTATATGGAGAGCAGAAAGTTGGGACACAATCTTCACAACTAGGAGTTCTGATCAAAGTCTCATTTCTAAAATGTATAGAGAATTGCACCAAATTTATAAGGTTACTAGTCATTCCCCAATTGATAAATGACCAAAGGATATGAATAGACAGTTTTCAAATGAAGAAATCAAAGCTAAATATAATTGTATGAAAAAATGTTCCAAATCACTATTGATTAGAGAAATGAAAATTAAAACAACAGTGAGGTATCACTTCACACCTCTCAGATTGGCCAAGATGAGAAAAAGGGAAAAGATCAATGCTGGAGAAGTTATGGAAAGATTGGGACATTGATGCATTGCTGGTGGAGTTGTGAAAGGATCCAACCATTCTAGAGAGCAATATGGAACTATGCCCAAAGAGCAATAAAACTGTTCACACCCTTTGACTGAGCAATTCCAATTCTAGGACTGTATCTTGAAGAAATTATAAAAAATTGGAAAAGTCCTACATGTTCTAAAATATTTGTAGCAGCTATTTATATAGTGGCAGAGAACTGAAATTGAGGGGATGCCCATCAATTAGGGAATGGCTAAACAAGTTATGGTACATGAATACTATGGAATATTATTATTCTATAAGAAACTATAAATGGTCATTATTTAGAGAAGCATGGAATGACTTACAGGATCTGAGGCTCAGCAAAGGGAGCAGAACCAAGAGAACGATGTACACATTAACAATAACATTGTGAGATGAACAATCTTGATGGAAGCCACTCTTCTCAGCAGTTCAGTGAGCGAGGACATTTGTGTTAGACTGGCTGTACACTATGTCATCCCCATCCAGAGGAAGAAAAACAAATCAAAAAACAAAGCCAAAAAAAAAAAATCCAACCCTTCAGAATCTGAAGAATACTTTTTTAAAAATTATATCTTTTCCTTAATCCTAATTTCTCATACCAAAAATGACTAATCTGTAAACATGTATACCAAAGATATGTATGTACAATGCTACAAAGCCAGTCTAACACAATTGTTCTAGTTCACTGAACTGCTGAGCAGAGCTGCTTCCATCAAGGTTGTTCAACTCACAATGTTATTGTTAATGTGTACATCCTTCTCTTGGCTCTGCTCCCTTTGCTAATCTGAAGAAAACTTTTTAAAAATTATATTTTATGTAGCTCTTTCCCTTAATCCTAGTTTCTCATACCAAAAAAAAGACTAATCTGTAAACATGTTTATCAACAATATGTATGTTAATATAATCCTAAAATTAAACTAAAAAGATATGACATATGAAAGAGCTTTGGAAACTTGAAAAATAAAAGGAACACTGAGACAAATAACTTGCCCATGATTACAAAGACAGAATATGTCAGAAGTAGTATCTCTCAGAATGACCTTTTAATAAATGTTTCAATCTTGACTTCATTGTGAAATGAAGTTAGTGCTAATATCATTGGAAAATTAAAAATTTGGGGAAAGGCATTAAAGTTAGCTTGTGGAGGAGGGTAGAAGGAACTTAAAAATATACATGTGCATATGGATGAAAAAATACATTTGCCATGATTCTTGGAACTTGTTGGGATATCTATTACTTGAATACTTTGGATAGTACACTAATTAATTGATAAAGTCTAGAGAGAAAAGTAAAAGAATAAATTAATTAAAGGAATGAATAAAGATTTAACTGGTCCTTAATCAATGAATCATTGACTCCTAGAAAAATTAAATCAAATTGAAGAATTTAAAAATTGACATAGGTTAAATCCTAATCTTTTCTATTCGAAGGTTGGTCACTGATCATGTAGATTCTTGTGTGTAGATACTCAACATCCTTTTTACAGTCACAGTTAAATTTTCTTTGGTATGCATAAAAACTGCTTCACAGATAAACTAACCTTCTAGATGATAATGGACATATATGTACCACAATGTGATCCTTATAATTCATTCAATCAGTGTAAACATAGATCTATAGACTTGCAGATCTGAAAGGAATATCAGGTATCATCCTTATTCTTCTCTATAATAGATTTCCAACTATGGATGTATATCCATGTTTAAAGATATCCAGTTAATTGGAACTCTCTACTTTTTGAAGTGGTCCTTTATATATTTGGACAGACCTAAACTGATTCAATCATTGTAAAGGGTAATTGTCAACCATTTCCAAAGGGCAATACAAATATAAATATATTAAATCTTCCAAATGAGGGGTAAATAAATGGTGGTAGGGAGAAAATTTAAGCTCAGATTTTTTAAAAATGTTACAATTGTTTTGAGATGTAATTAAGATAAAAAGTTCATAAACACATTTAAAGATAAATATAATTTGATGCCATTAATATTTGTTAAACAGTTTTATAAAGCTCTCTACTGTTGCTGGAGAAAATAAATGTATCTACTCTCTAGGCACTTTTACTCCATGCAAAGCATTGAATATGTATATTACAAAATCTGAATGTACTTAAGTACTTCAGAAATACTTCAGAAGATAAAATACAAAGAAGTGTGTTTCTCCCAATGAATCAAAGATGCTCCACTGAAGAGAAACAATGCATATCTTGTCTTGATGGAAGAAATTTATCCCAATGAATTTTCACCTGGAGAATTTCGACCCACTGCTCTAGGATGTTAAGATCTTTCTAGAATTCTAATATCATAAATTTCAAGGTAAAACAAAGTCAAATCAATGGACATATATTAAACATGTAACTGTGCTTGATATTGTGATAAGTACTAGGAATACAAGGGGGGGGGAGTCCCATCCCTCAAGAAAATATATGTTTAAGTGGAAGGACCTTCAAAATCAGCTAATCTGAACCTATTATTCTAAAGATGAGAAAAGAGGGGTTGTAATTAACCTTGTTAAGTGACTTGCAGAAGTCTACCCAGAGCAAGTAAGAAAGATTGAAATCAAACTCTGTTCCTTTGCCTCCAAAGGCATTCTATTTCCTCTATGGTATAACTGCCTTTTTTAAACCAATTATTGGGTTGCTCTTAGGATTGCATTCTTCTGAAAATTATAATCAAAGGATTATGGGGCTAACAATATAGATGTGAAAGGGATCTTAAATTCCATCTAGTCCAATCCCCTTATTTTATAGATGATTGAATTATTGTCCTGTGAAATTAAGCAACTAATCTGTCAACACATAGACCTTGGGATTCAAATCAAGCCATGGAATTTAAGTCAAAATTATGTGATTTCAATTCACAGTACTAAACTTCTTCCTTTTGAGAATCTGATTCTCTTATCAATTATATTTGTAATTTTTTCAAACTGAAAACTTCATAAACATGAATTTTCTAAAGCAAAAAACATCAACCAATGTTTAAAGTGACTGTTGAAAACTTCTGATCTCATGTACATTTTGGGGGTAAAAAAATAGAATTTCAAGAAGAAATTCCCCAAATAATATCAATATTAGTAGTAGAAAGCAGAAGAAGAGTTCATGGTAAAATTTACATCATCCCTTGATTACTCATTGGGCATGGCCTTACCTTTAGACTCCACCATGCCACCCCATTTTCTGTTTAGTCCAGTCACTTTTCATGGCACTAAATTTAGGAGCCCACAAAAGAAAATGGAATGAAGATAAAGTTATGGATGTAATATATACAGGAATCTATGTGTGTGGGATGCATACAGCATTACAACCTTTATTGACCTGGCAGAGACATCAGACACAGTTTCCATAATGTCCCAAAGGGACAATGAACACCAAATGAAACTTTCTTATCATCCACTCTGCCAACATCTCTATGATGACAATAAAGCACAGTGTCTTTGGATATAAACTCTGGCAGTCTTTTACTTTCTTCAATTACTACAAACTTAGTCTCCTGTCTGAGCCTTCAAAACAGATCCTTGACTTAAACACCCATAATTAAAAATTCTGGCCTCTTACTTTCTAGATAATTCAACTGAAGTGTCTTTCATCTTCCCTTCACTTTCATCACTGTCATTACGAAAACCTACTTTACCACCAAGATCTTCAGCTTGGAATAATAATAATCATATTATCAAAAGTGCCATAGCTTCCTTATCTTTCCTTTATCGCTTATAACTTTCATACATATGCTTTAATGATTAGAATAGATGGGCTCTCTCCTCCCAAGGCCAAGTGTCACTTTTATTCCTATATTCTATATTTGATTTTCCCCACTCATTTACTTCTTTTACATCTTTAATGTCTTCCTAATTACTTATTCTTTCCCTGAGGACAAAAAGAATACCCAAGACTCTCAGATTCATTCCTTTGGTAAACTAGTCTACTCATGAAGAGTGTGATACTCCAAAGAAACTCTCATATACCTTTCCTTAAATCTTATTCCAGAAGATGGAGCCAAGATGGTGTATTGAAGGTAGGTAATCCCACAAGCTCTCTCCCAGATCACTCTAAATGCCTTAAAATTATGACTGTAACCAAATTCTAGAGTTGTGGAATTCACAGAAAGGGTGAGTGAAACAATTGTCCAGTCCAACACAACATGAAATATCTGTGGGAAGGATCTTTTCCACCAGGGTTGGAAAGGGTCATGGAGTAGCCTGGATTTGTCACTCTGGATTGAACCAAGTCTAGCCTTCCAGGAACAGTCTGTGGGGTGTTTGGGTTCCTAGGGGCATGTGAGTTGTTGGTAACTAGGGTGGTTTCCAGACCTCTTGGCCAGCAATTGCCAAGGACAATTTCAAAGGTCCAAGGGAAAACTCTACCACACCAGAATGAGCATGGAATCCAGGCCAGAGCAGGACTCAGTGCAGCCTCAGCCTGGAAACCAGAAGTAGGCCTGGGGAGCACCCAGCAGCTCATTCTGGAGTGCTCAGCTTACAGATAGTAAGAGAATTTGGAGAGAATACAAAGGTATCCCTTGGGCAGGACTCTGTTCTTTTGCCCATATTCAGATCCAGGTCATTGTCTTGTGCCCCATACTTCTATGGCAGAGCAAGGGATCCTCTTCACATTACCAGGGCAGAAAGGAGTGCTTGTGGTCCTCCACAGACCACAGCACAGGCCAGGAGAGCAGTCAGTCTCTCATAAGAACTAGAAAGAATTGAGGTCTATGGAGGGGAAGTGTCCACAAAACCCTCAAATACTCTTCCTTCCCTCTTCACAATCCTCCCCTCTCCATGAGAAGACAAGAAATTTGATATATATATATTAGTTAGGTAAACATTTACATAATAATCATGTTGCAAGAGAAATCATAGACCACTCACAAGAAAAAATCTCAAGAAATGAAAAGTTTTAAAAGTATGTTTCAATCTATATTCAGATAGCATAAATTCTTTCTTTGGCAATGACAGCTATTTTTCATCATAAATGCTTCAGCCTTGTCTTGGAACATTATATTGCTGACAATAATTTAATAATTTACAATTAATCATTTTAACAATAATGCTATTATTGTGTACACAGTACATTTCACTTTGCATTGCTGACTCATGTAAGTTTTCCAGCTTATTCTGAGACCATTTTGCTCATCATTTCTCATAGTAAAATAGTATTCCTCTATAATTGGATACCACAGTTTGTTCAGTCATTTCTCAGATTATGGGCGTCCCCTCAATTTTCAATTCTTTGCCACAAAAATAATTTTTATAATTTTTTTTATTTTTATGTTGTTTTCTTCTTTGTTTTTACCTCTTGGAATGCAAACCTGGTAGGGATATTCCTAGGATCAAGGATACATTATTTTAAGTAAGCTTAAAAGATGACTGCCTAGAACCAAAATGTAATGTAGAAGTGGAAAAAATCCATTGGTCACCTCTTGAAAGAAATTCTAAAATGAAAACTCCCAGACACTTAATGGCTAATATACAGATCTTTGAGGTTAACAAAAATGCAAATGAAAAGAAAGTACTGAGGAGTTATAGTCAAAGTAACACAGTTTAACAATCAACAATTTTATAGGAGCAGATAGCTTGGAATACCATATTTCATAATGTAAAGAATATAGGTTTACTCTAATACAACAAAATTGAGTATAATCTTAAAAGAGGAAAAAATATAAGTTTAATGAAATAGAGAATCTACAAACATTTCTGATGCAAAGAAAAGAACTGTGGAAAAACACTGGCATTTAAACAAGGGACACATAAATAGATAAACATAGATGGACAATGATAAAAGAATAGATAAGGATAAACATTTTTATATATGTGGCTACTCTGAACTGCATCATTTTAAGGATTCACAAAGGTAGTACAATTAGACAACCCTGGTAGTGGTTCTATTAAATTCTTATGTTTTTAACTAGATAATGGAAAAATAGAGAAGAGAAAATCCTGGGGGAGGGAGAAAGCAAGGAAGAAAAGGAAAATTAGAGAAATTTATCTTCTATAACCAGCTTACAAAATAGACATCCATATATGAATATTGAGAGGATGAGAGTTGACACATTTAAACATCCTTCTCATATGAACATACTGATAAAAAATAAAGCATACATATGAAAGTTGAATATTGAAATATATTTTACACACATAAATAAGAAGGCAAAAATATGAAAGAAAATTTCAAAGGACATTAGATCAATGAAGTATTTATTTAAGGAAAACAATATTTATGAATATACAGAAATATTTACATTTCTTTTATTGTTTTAATTGAAGGGAATAATCTGATCTTTGTTTAACCTCCACAGTTCTTTTTCTGGATATAGATGATATTCTTCATCACAGATACCCTAAAATTGTCCCTGATTATTCCTGATTGAATGAGCAAGTGCATGAAGGTTGATCATCATTGCTGTGTTCCTGTTAGGGTGTATAATGTTCTTCTGGTTCTTCTCATCTTGCTCAGCATTAATTCATGCAAGTTTTATTCCAAACTTCTCAAGAAATCCCATCCATCCTGATTTCCAATAGAACAATAGTGTTCCATAACATACATATACCACAATTTGTTTAGCCATTTCGCATTTGAAGGATAGCCTTGATTTATAATTCTTTGCCACCACAAACAGAGGTGCCATGACTATTTTTGAAGAAGTGATATTTTTTATCCTTTTTTCATGATCTCTTCAGGGTATAGACTAATAGTAATATTCCTGGATCAAAGGGTAAGTAAATTTTTTAGTGCCTTTTAGCCATTATTCCAACTTGCTCTCCAGAAAGGTTGGATCAGTTCATAGCTCCAAAAGCAATGCATTAGTGTCCCAGATTTCCCACATACCTTCAACATTTATCATTGTCCTTGCTGGTTATATTAGCCAATCTGAGAGGTATGAGGTGGTACATCAGAGATGCCTTAATTTCCATTTCTCCAATCAGTAATGAATTAGAGCAATTTTTCATATGATTATAGATAGCTTTGATTTCCTCATCTGCAAATTGCCTTTGCATATCCTTTGACCATTTATCAATTGGGGAATGGCTTGTTTTTTTATAAATTTGACTCAGTTCCCTATATATATATATATATATATATATATATATATTTTAGAAATGCATCCTTTGTCAGAAACATAAATTATAAAAATTGTTTCCCAATATAATACATTTCTTTAGATCTTGGTTACAGTGGTTTTGTATGTACAAAAGCTTTTTAATTTCATGTAAGCAAAATTATCCAGTTTGTTTTTTTAATGATATTTTCTATCTCTTCCTTGGTCACAAACTGCTCCCCTTTCCATAATCTGACAGATAAACTATTCCTGCTTCTCTTAATTTGTTTATAATCTTGTTTTTTTATGTCTAAATCTTGTGCCTGTTTTGACCTTATCTTGTTATAGGGTATACGATCTTTCTCTAATCCAAGTTTCTGCCTTACAATCTTCCAATTTTCCCAATTGTTTTTATCCAAGAGCAAGTTGCTATCCAAGAAGCTAGACTTTGGGTTTATCAAATAGTAGATTACTATTATCATTTCCTATTTGCATTTAGTCTATTCCACTCATCCACTAATCTATCTCTTAGCCAGTACCAAGAAATTTTAATGACTGATTTTTTATAATATAATTTTAGATCTAGTAAGGGTAAGCTATTTTGTGTTGCACTTTTTCATTAAATCCCTTGATATTCTTGACACTTTTTCCTCCATATTAAATTGAGTTACAATTATGTCTAGCTCATTAAAGTAATTTTTTGAAGTTTGATTGTTATGGCACTAAATAAGTAGTTCAAATTCAGTACAATTGTCATTTTAATTATATTTACTCAATCTATCCATGAGCCATTGATATTTGCCCACTTATTTAAATCTGATTTTATTTGTTTGACAAGTGTTTTATAATTGTTTTCATAGAGTTTCTGAGTCTGCCTTGACTTGTAAACTCTCAAGTATTTTATGTTTTCTGTTGTTATTTTAAATGGGATTTCTCTTTCTAGCTCTTGCTGCTGTATCTTGCTAGTAAAATATAGAAATACTGAGGATTTGTGTGGATTTATTTTATATCCCATGACTTTGCTAAAGGTCTAATTCTTTCTAGTAGTTTTTTTAGAGTTCTTTAGGCATACCATCATGCCATCTGCAAAGAGTGAGAGTTTTATTTCTTCCTTCCCAATTCTATTTACTTTAATTACTTTTTTTCTTCTCTTATTGCTGAAGCTAACATTTAGTATAATATTGAACAGTAGTGGTGATAACAGGCATTTTTGTTTTACCCCTGATCTTTATGGGAATGCTTCTAGCTTATTCCCATTGCATATAATGCTTGTTGTTGGATTCAGACAGCTAATGCTTGTCATTCTATGGAACAATCCATTAATTTCTATGTTCTCTAGTGTTTTTAGTTGGAATGGGTACTATATGTTTGTCAAAGGCTTTTTTCAGTATCTTTGAGATAATCATATGATTTCTGTTAGGCTTGTTACTGATTTAGTCAATTGTACTGACAGTTTTCCTAATATCGAACCAACCATGCATCCTGGAATAAATCCTGCTTGGTCTTAATGTATTTTTCCTAGTGATAAATTTCTGTAATTGCTTTGCTAATATTTTATTTGAGATTTTTGCATCCATATTCATTAGGGAAATTGCTCTAGAATTTTCTTTCTCTGTTTTGACTCATACTGGTTTGGATAGCAGCACCATCTTGGTGTCAAAGAAATAATTAGGCAGAAAGAATCACTTACTGTTACAGAGTTTATATAGAATTGGATCCAATTGTTCCTTAAATGTTTAATAGAATTTTACCTGTGAATACATATGGCCTGGAGTTTTGTTTTTTTTTTCCTTAGGGAGTTCATTTTATTAAATTTAATAATTTTATTTATTTGCTTGTTATTTATTAATTTATTTGTTTGCTTATTAAATTTCTTTTTCTGAATTAGGGCTATTTAGGAATTTAATTTCCTCTCCATTTAACCTGGATAATTTATATTTTTGTAAATATTCATCATTTCACTTAGATTTAATTTCCTCCTCATTGGTAATGAGTTCACTTTTTTCATTTTTGATACTAGTAATTTAGTTTTCTTCTTCTTTATCTGATTAACCAAAGGTTTATCTATTTTATTTATAAAACCAACTCTTAGTTCTATTTAGTAGTTCAATAGCTTTCTTTCTTTCTATTTTATAAATTTCTCTGTTAATTTTTAGAATTTTTAATTTGGTATTTGAGTGTTTCTAAATTGTTCTTTCTCTATAGTTGCATGCTTAGTTCATTGATTTCCTCTTTTTCTGTTTTATTCATGAAAGCATTTAGAGGTATAATATATCCCCTAATCACTGCTCCCAAAAAGTTTTGTTATGTTGTCTTGTTAATGACATTGTTTAGGAAGAAATCATTAATTCTATCTATAATTGGTTGTTGGAAACATTCATTCTTTTTTTAGTGTTTGCAAGGCAATGGAGTTAAATGAATTGCCCACAATCATACAAGCTAGTTAATTATTGAGTGTCTGAGGCTGGATTTGAACTCAAGTCCTCCTAAGTTACAGCGCCAGTTCTCTATCCACTATGCCACCTAGTTGTGTCTTCCATTCACTCTTTAAAATGAGGTTATTTAATCTTCAATTAGTTTCAGATCCATCTCTCTATGGACTATTATTGCATGGGATTTTTATCACATTAGGGTCTGAAAAGGAAGCATTCAATATTTCTGCTTTTCTGCATTTATTTATGAGGTTTGTATGCCCTAGTACATGGACAATTTTGGGGGTGAAGCCATGCACAGCAGAAAAAAAAAAGATATATATTCCTTTCTGTTTATGCCAAATCCATTTTCTCCAAAGATTCATTATGTCTAGGTTTTCGAACATTCTATTTACCTCCTTAACTTCTTTCTTGTTTATGTTATGGTTAGATTTACTTAATTCTGAGGAAGGGAGCTTGAGGTCTCCCACCAGAAGAATTTTGCTGTCTGTAGCTTCCTGTAACTTATTTGGCTTCTCCTCTAAGAATTTGTATACTCTACCATTTGATGCATACATATTTAGTATTGAAATTGGCTTCATTGTCTATGGTACCTTTTAGGAGGATATTATTTCCTTATCTCTTTTAATGAGATCTATTTTTGTAGTTGCTGTGTTTCAGATAAAGATTGCTCTCCTTGGGGGCGGCTAGGTGGTGTAGTGGATAAAGCACAGGCCTTGGAGTCAGGAGTACCTGGGTTCAAATCCAGCCTCAGACACTTAATAATTACCTAGCTGTGTGGCCTTGGGCAAGCCACTTAACCCCATTTGCCTTGCAAAAAATCACACACGCAAAAAAACCTAAAAAAAAAAAGATTGCTCTCCTTGACTTTTTCACTTCAACTGAAGCATAATATATTCTGCTCCAACCTTTTACCTTTACTTTGTATGTATCTCTCTGCTTCAAATGAGCTTCTTATAAGCAGCATATTAATCCACTGTGTTATCACTTACTTTTCATGGGAGAGTCCATTCCATTCACATTCAAAGTAAAAATCACTATCTTTATTGCCTTCCATGCTATTGTCCTTGGTTTTATTTTTCCACTTTTTTCACCTTGTCCTTATTTCCCAGTGTTTTGCTTCTGAATACCATTTACTTCAGTGTGTTTGCCTCCTTATATCCAACTCTCCCCTGTTTTCCTCTTTTCCTTTACCTCTTCTTCCTTCCCTTCCTTCTCAGTTCCTTTTTTCCTCCCTCCTTCCCCTTTCCCCCTCATTTGAAAATTGTGATGTTTCTAAGTTGATTGTGTGTGTGTGTGTGTGTGTGTGTGTGTGTGTGTGTGTGCAAATCTGATGAGAGTAAGATTCAGGTGTTTCTTATTTCCTCCTTTCTTACACTCATTGCAATAGGTTCTTTAAATGTCTTCATTTGTTGTAATTTATCCCTTTCAGTTTCATCAATTCTCCCTACTCTTTACTGTACCCCCTTTTTGAGGAGATATTATTTTTAAATCATTCTATATACCTTATATCCCCCACTCATGGGCAACTCATGAGTATCCATTACTTGTGGTTAAGTATATTCTCTCTAATAGAGTTGTAATTCTCAAGAGTTATGAGAAATTTCCTCCCATGTGGGGATGTAGCCAGATTCATTTTATTGGATAGCAGTTTTTTTCTTTACTCTTATTTTACCTTTCCATGTATTTCTTGAGTCTCATGTTTGAAGTTCAAATTTTCTATTTAACTCTGGGTTTTATATCATGAAAAGTTGAATCTCCTAGTTCATTAAACGTCCATCTTTTTTCTCTGGAAGAGAAGGCTTGGTTTTGCCAGATAGTGAATTCTTGGCTGCATTCCAAACTCCTTTGCCCTTCAAAATATCATATTCCAGGTCCTTCAATCTCTTGATGTTGATGCAGCCAGGGCCTCTGCTATCCTTACTGTGGCTTCTTGGTATTTAAATTGTTTCTTTCTGGGTGCTTGCAGGATTTTCTCTTTTATTTGATTGTTCTAGAGTTTGGCCACAATATTTCTTTTATATATTTTGATTTGGGGATCCCTTTCAGGAGGGGATTGTTGTATTCTTTCAATAATTATTTTGCCCTGTAGTTCCATGCTTTCAGGGCAATTCTCCTCCACCATATCCTGGAATATGGACTTCAGGCTTTTTATCTCCTCAATGTTTTCAGGAAGCCCAATGATTTTTTAATTGTCTCTTGGATCTATTCGACAGGTCAGTTGTTTTGTGAGTGAGGTATTTAACATTTATCTTCTATTTTTTGAGGCTCTTTTGCTTTGTTTAACAGACTCTTGTTATTTCATGAAGTCATTAGCTTCCACAGGTTCCAGTCATTTTTTAGAGAAGAATTTTCTTCATTTATCTTTTGAAAGTACTTTTCCAATTGGCCAATTATCTTTTGGAAGGAGTTTTCTATTTGCCTAAATATGATTTTGAGAGAGTCATTTTCTTTTTGCATGTATCCAATTGATTTTTCATTTTCTTCTTAGAAGAGAAGTTTCTCTTGCAAAGTGTTAATTTTCTCTTTTGTTTCTTTTCCCAATTTTTCTAATTGATTTTTAAATTACTTCCTAATCTCTTCTACAAAGTCTTTCTGGGCTGTAGATCAATTCATATTCTCCTCTGAAGTTCTATTTCTCTCTGACTTAGGATCCTTAGCTTCAAGATATCATTCAGTGCACCACTGCTTTCCACTGGCCTTTCTTTATTTTCCTTAGGATGTTGTGTTGGGATAGGGGCTAGTTCACAGACTTTTGGTCTTTGAGGCTTTGCTCATTAGGCTTTGCAATTTCAAGTAGGCCAGCCATTAGGGGATGGTAGATGCTTTGTCTGGAGTGTCTGTGACCTTGATTAGTGGCCCACTCCCTAGGTCTGGGAGTTGGGGGCCAGGGTTGTCCAGCATGATCTGGGTTATCCTCAAATGATGTGAGCTGGACCTTCAATCAGCACCGGGGGAGATCTGCCAGCCCTCACATGCACCTTGAGGGTAACAGGCTGTAACTGTGTTCTGGGAAGAGTCACTCTCTCCCACAGAAATGGTGTGGGGGAGGGGACTCAGCTAGAGAATGGGGATTTCAAATGAAACATGGGGTATCATGGCCCTGGTCTTCCAGAGCCACTGAACTGACTGTATTGATGTCCAGTTGCTATGTTGGCGCTCTCCCACCCCACACAGCAAATGCTTCTGCAGTGGATCTCTCCCTGTTGGCCACACACATAGCAAAGTCTTCTGGTGCTGTTCTCAGATTAATTCTGGGCCTAATCCCACTGCCCCTGTGCTGACTCTCTGCCCATGGCTTACCCATGTTCCCCTCAGATAGACCTTCTTGGTAGATGTTCTTCTCTGTTCTGCTCTGGGTTCTGTGGATCCAAATTCTGTTAAGAGACTTGGTTCATGTTAGTTCAAGGGGAAAGCCAGGAGAGTTTAAGATAGTGCCTGTCTTCTCTCCACCATCTTGTCCAGAAGTAATACTTTTCTTTGTGAGATAGCAAAGAATGACAATTACAGGGGATGGTCCTAAATGGATGAAAAGATCATGGCATAAAAATGTAAAAATATTCTAAATATAGTTCACTACTTTTGTGTTCTATTATCAGGGGAAAAATGACTAATCATGATTTCAGAAGACTAATGATGAAATATACAAACATATCTCCCAGTAGAGAGGTGAAGAAATCAGAATGCAGAATGAAAAATGTTTTTTTTGGGGGGGTGCATGGCCAATGTGTGAATTTATTTTGATCAACTCTATATGTTTGTAATGGATTTTCCCCCCCTTGGTTTCTCTTTTAATGTAATGGGAGAATGTAGAAAGGTAAAAATATTGATTTTAACTGATTATTTTTTGAGAAACTGAAAAATAGTCATCAGTGAAGGAGAATCAAGAAATAATGGTGTCACACAAAACTCATTGCTGAGATCATTTCAGAAAGTGGTCAACAAAGTTTATATAGCAAAGAAATCAAGGAGGTTAAGAAATAAGTAAAGATTAATTAATGTGGCAATTAGGAAATTACTGCTTCTTTGGAGAGGAAAATTTCATTTCATTGTGGAACTTCAGTTTCAGATTAAAATGAGAAAAATTAGGCCATAAAGAACAATTAGAGTAAATATATATAATATATGTATTAATAAATATATATTTAATATGAGTTTGACTCAGAAAGGAAGAGGAAAGAAATGATCATAGTTTAGGAAATAGTAAGTTCTGGTGAAGAATAGGAGAGATGAAGATTGCATAGTAAGGTAGAGACTCATTAGAGAGAGAGAGCTCTCCAGAACTGCCCTCCAAACAACTTAAAATAATTCTTAAAATAGCATTCTGAAATAGCAGGCCCCTAAAACAAGTGGGGGAGAGAGAGAGAGAGAGAGAGAGAGAGAGAGAGAGAGAGAGAGAGAGATCAGAATGGTAGTAATTGACCATAGTAATCCAATGTTTGACACAAAAACTCACTATTTAAAAAGAAATTTCTGGGAAAACTTGAAATCAGATTGTTAGATACAAGGGTACAGAACAATATCTCACACCATATACCAATATAAGGTCAAAATAGGTGCATGATTTAGACATAAAAGGTGATATCATAGACAAATTAGGGAACATGTAATCTCTTGCATTACAGATTTATAAGACAAAAGAAAATGACAGGAGAAACAGAGCATTGTAACAAACAAAATGTATAATTCTGTTTACATTATATTAAAAAAAAAACTTCTACAACATCTAAACCAATATAACCAAGTTCAGAATAAAAGTTGAAAACCTGAAGTGGAATTTATAGCAAGTTTCCCTTGATTAAGTTTTCATTTCTTAAAAATATTGAGAATTGAGTCAGATTTGTAAGAATCCAAATCATTTCCAGATGAAGAAATCAAAGCTATCCTTGAGTCATTTGAAAAGAAACAAAACACAAAATCACTATTAGAGAAATTGTATTAGAGACCTGTAAATTAAAATAAATTTGAAGTACTGCCTCATCAGTTTGGAAAAAAGGAAAGTGACTTATATTGGAGGAGATATGGGAAATCAGGTCACAGATGAACTATGGAGGAGTTGTAAACTGATACATTCATTCTGGAGTATACTTTGTAATGATGCCCAAAGGCCATTAAATGTGCAATTACCTCTTGACCCAGCAATATCCCTACTGGGTCAATATCACAAAGAGAAATATAAAAAGAAAAGGACTTATAATCAGAAAAAATATTTATAGCAGTTGTTTTTGTAATGGCAAAGAACTGGAAATTGAGGAGATGCTCATCAATTGAGTATCTATTAAAAGTTGTATATGATTGTGAGGAAATACTATTATGCTATAAAAAATGATCCAAGATAGTTCTGAAGGACTTATGAATAAAAATTCTATCTGCTTCTAGAGAAAGGACTGATGAAGTCTGAATGGAGATTGAAGTATACTTTTTTAAAACACAAGTTTTTGAGTTTTTATTTATCTATTTTCATCCATATACACATGAATATTTTTAAGTTACAAAATTTCCTTCCACCCTCAATTCCCACCCCTCTCCTCTCAGCAGGGAATAGTCAGGATAGCATTTTACATACATATTTTGATAAACATATTTACAAATTGGTAATTTTGGGCATGAGGAATTAGGATTAAGGGAAAGAGATACATAAGAGATAGTTTTTATAAAGTGTTCATCAGATTTGGAAGGGTTGCTTTTTTCTCAGTGTGCTTTGTTTTGTTTTGTTTTTCCTCCTCTGGATGGGGATAATATAGTCCATAGTCAAATACAGTTGTCCTAGCTCTCTGGTCTGATGATAGGGAGGGATTTTTGTGTCTTTTCTATTCCAAACAGACTAATATTGAAATATATTTTACATGACCAAAAATACATAATTTTTTTCAAATTACTTGCCTTCTAAAAGAGGAATGAATTTGAAACTAGAAATTTGAAAAATATGTTAACATTTTTAACATATATTTTACTTAGAAAAATATATACATATAAATAAACATACATATTGTGGGGAAAAAATGAAAATTTTTTAAAGGAAGTAGTGGAATTTGATCAAGACTCAGTTTATGATATTTTTGAACCATTAAAAAGAAATACATTATTATATTTCACTGTTGCAATATGTTAATAAATGGATTATTTTTATTTTTCTATTAAATTAATTTATTTAATTTCACATTATTGTAAAAGTGAACACAATCTCCCCTCAGCCAAGGAAAGATGGAGAAAACTTAAGAAAAAATAAAGTGAGATCAAACACAGTCTATGTTCAGATACCATCAGCTGTCTCTGATATATACCACAATCTTTATCTCAAGTCCATTAAAGAAGCTGCTTCAATATTTTCCCCTCATAATTGCTTCCTAGCAGTATTTTACTTCCATGCTATTCCTCCCCTCCCTCATTTATTCTATTCTCTATCTACTTTCACCCTGTCCCTCCTCAAAAGTGTGCTGTATCTGACTACCTTCTCCCTTGATCTTGCCTCTCTTCTATCACCTACAGCTCCCCCCCTTCCCCCATTCCCTTTCTCTAATCCTTTTCCTCTCCTTTTTTCCTCTATGGTAAAATAGATTTCCATACCCTATTGAGTATATATGTTATTTCCTCTCTGAGTCAATTTCATGAGAATGAAGACTCACTCAGTATCCCTCACCTTCCCCTTTCCAATCCATTGCTTTGGATACAGAAAATTTGACCTTTTCTTCTGAGAGTGTAGTTTAATCCTCCACAGGACTGAAGTAATTGTCTGTAGTCAGGTGTTTTTTTTGTTTTGTTTTGTGTTTTTTCTCTCAATTGCTTATTTCCCCAGTATATGACTTGACTTTCAGGTGGGACTCTGCTTTCCACCTTTGTTAAGGTGGGACTCTGCTTCTAGGGTGGAAGAAACACTGTCCCAAACTCTTGAGGGTTTTAGCAGCTGTTTTCAGGATTACTGACCAGAGACCTCAATTCCTCCAAGGTCTTATGGAGGGTTATGGCCTCTCTCCAGGCCTGTTCTCTGGTCTGTGGATGACTAGAGACATTCCTGACTGTCCTAGAACAATGAAGAGAGTCCACTTATGGCAGGAAAGTTCCTTTTCCTGAAATTCATGCCCCAGACTGCTACCTGGTTCTGAGTATGAGAAGAACAACAGAATCCTGCCTCAAGGATAACCAATAGACCTCTGCAATCTCTGTGACCCTTCCCCCCCCAATCCTCTTAGGTTGAGAACTCTGCAAGCAGCTCCCTGGTGACAGACTGGGTCTGTGCTGAAGCCTGCACTGGTCTGTGCTTCACTCTCACTCTGATGAGGAAGTTTTCCAGCTAACCTTCTCAATTGTCCTTATGAATCTTTGGGCTGAGAAGTCTGGAAAGTGACATTGCTGCCAAGGAACTAGGCATCCCCAGGAAACCCAGGTACCCCCAATAATCTGTTCCTGGATTGCTGTAGCCAATTTTCCCTGAAATAACTAGCAATAACTTGTAATCTCTTTGCTAAAATTTTATTTAAGATCTTTGAATCAATGTTCATTAGGGAAATTGGTCAATTTTTTCTTTGTTCTAATTTTCTTTGTCAGTTTTGGTTTTTCCTTATTTAGGCATCAGTGCCATATTGGTGTCATAAAAGGAATTGGATAGAATTTCTTTTCCTTTATTAAAATAGTTTATGTAGAATTGGAATTATTGTTCCTTAATTTTGTAAATTTACTTATAAATCCAGCTGGAACTGGAAACTTTTTCTTGGGGATTGTTTTGAATTTTTTTTCTTGATTTTTTTCCTAAAATGCAGTTATAAAACTTATTCCAGAGTTATTAAAATGCTTTTTACTAAGACATCTTAATAAATGGCAAACCTCTCTCTTAAGGGGAGAGGGGGTGAGGGATCGTGGAAATGTTAGGTCTTCTATGCAGTTTGAAAGACTTCATTCCTGCCCCCTCATTCCAAACATTGTCTGAGATTACAAATTTTATTGTTACATTCATCCCCATATATTTTTCCCTTCCCTGCTCATTATACTAATAAGCAAGAATAGCTGCCTTCTTGACCATGTGCAAAGGAGAAGGACACAGACCCTAGGTTAATTTAGAACTAGGTGGGGCAGACCTGGCATAATCTCAGGTTTTTGATAAGGTGAGGCTGTCTTTTGTCTTAACTGACACACCTGCCTATAGGCAACAATACAGGCAGACCCCAGTTTTGTAATGGAAACTAACAATTCTTTCACATTCTTGTGGAACCCAATCACCCCCATAGTCCTCACAATTTAAGTATTTTATTTCCTCTTCTGTTAATCTAGGTAGTTTTTTCTTTTTATAAATACTCAGCCATTTCACTCAGGTTTTCAAATGTATTGGGATACATTTAGGTAAAATAACTCTGAATTATCTCTTTAATTTCTTCCTAACTGGTGGTTATTCACCCTTTTCATTTTTGATACTTCTAATTTGGTTTCTTCCTTCTTTTTTTTTTAAATCAGATTAACCAAAAGTTTATCAATTTTATTGTTTATTTCTATAAACTCTTAGTTATGTTTATTAGGTCAATGTTGTCTTGCCTCCAAATTTATTAATTTAGCCTTTGATTTTCAGAATTTCTAAGTTACTATTTTATTGGGGATATTTAATTTGTTCTTTCCTAGCTTTTTTAGTTGGACATCCAATTCATTGATCTCTTTATCTATTTTATTCTTCTAAGTATTTAGAGAAATAAAACTTCCCCTGAAAACTGGTTTAGTTGCCTCCCACAAATTTTGGTATGATGACTCATTGTTATCATTTTCTTTGATGAAATTATCAATTATTTCTATAATTTGTTGTTTGAGCCATTAGTTCTTTAAAACTAAATCACTTAGTTTCCAATTAATTATTAGCTTATCTTTCTGCAACAATTAATACTGATAATTTTATTACATCATGATCTGCATTTATTATTTCTGCCATTTTGCATTTGATTGTTAGGTTTTTATGCCCTAATAGATGGTCAGTTTTGTAGAAGTGCCATATACTGCAGAGGAAAAAGTATATTATTTTCCTTGCCCATTCAATTTTCTACAGAGGTCTATCATATCTAAGTTTTCTAAGACTTTATTCACCTTCTTAACTTCCTTCTTGTTAAGATTGATCTAGTTTTGAGAGAGGGAGACTGAGGTCTCCCATTATTATAGTTTTGCTATCTATATCTCCTTATAATTCATTCAGTTTCTTCTCTAAGAATTTACATACCATACCATTAGGTGCATATATGTTTAATAATGACATAACTTCATTGCCTATGGTATGTTTTAAGAAGATGTAGTTTCAGGGTGGCTAGGTGGCACAATGGATAGAGCACTAGCCCTGGAGTCAGGAGGACCTGAGTTCAAATCCAGCCTCAGACACTTAATAATTACCTAGCTGTGTGGCCTTGGGCAAGCCACTTAACCCCCTTGTCTTGCAAAAACTAAAAAAAAAAAAAAGAATTGAATCAAGAAGATATAGTTTCTTCTTTATCACTTTAATGAGGTCTAATTTTTTCCCTTTGTTTTGTCTGAAATCAGGATCCCTACTCCTGATTCTTTTTCACTTCTGAAGCAACATAATTTATTTTGCTCTAGGCTTTTGTCTATCCCCTGGGTGTATCTCTCTGTTTCAAATGCATTTTTTGTAAACAAAATATTGTAGAATTCTGATTTTTAATCCATTCTACAATCTGCTTCTTTTTTATGAGAAGTCATTCCATTTACATTAACAGTTAAGATTACTAACCCTATATGTATTTCCCTCCATGCTGTGTTTCCCTGTTTATACCTTTCCCTTTTCTTTCATCTTATTCCTCCTCACTAATGTTTTGCTCCTTTTCCCTTTTAAGTTTTCTGTTAAATTTTAACTGTGAATTTACTATCACCTGTACTGGCAACTACCCTTTTATCAATCCCTCCTTCCCTTTTCTTTCCCTCCCCCTCACCATTTCCCTGTAGCATAGGATATTTTAAACTCAGTTAGAGATGTGTTTTTTCTCTCTGGGTTAAATCTATTAAGTAGGATTTACTTATTTTTCACACCTTCTCTCCTTTCCTCTACTATAATAGATCTTTGTGCCTCTTCCCCTGGTGTTATTTACCAGCTAATGCCTAGTCTTCTTCTATAGTGATGCTTTTATATGTTTATTGTTTTTACCCTGTCTTGTGCTTCCATCTTTTTTGTTAAAATATGCTTCTTTTATCTAACCTGATAGAAATGCTATCCTCAAAGATTTATTGCTTGATGAGCATTTTGCCTCACAGTGACTTCTTCTGTCTCATTAGAAATATGCTTCTCAAAAGTCATGAATTGCATCTAACTTTATTACTTTACCTTCTTTACAAGTACCCTCCATTTACACACAATCCTCATGAGCCATAGCATCATGCAAAACCAAATCATTTCATAAACTATTTATTCTCCTCCCCCCCCAAGCACACTCCCTCCAATTGAAGCTAAGCAAAATTTTTACATGATATTCTCATTTCCAGTCCCTCTACGTATATTCTTTGCTTCCATCTCTATAGTGTTCCAAATTTCACCATACAGCCTTCTCCAACCAAAGTATAGGGTACATTCTCTCCACTGTCCCTTTAGAACCTCAAGCATGGTACTTAAACCTTGTTAACTAAAGTATGGATTAAGATAAGAGCACTTTATCCTTAATCCTTCTAAGTGGGTTCCCAATCTCTGCCTCTATGATACTACCAAGTTCTTATTATCTAGTAATTTAAAGTCACTTCTGATTTAGTTAAGTATAGAGTTTCTAAGAACTCTGGTATGGAGGTCTCTCTTAGGAACTTTACAATTGATTATAAGATATAGGAGACACTGGCACAGAACCTTCCAACATTGGTTACCCTTCATAGAGAAAGCTGAAGGCTTTCAATATTCTCTATGAACAATGTAGAATTAAAGTAGCTCAAAGGAAATGTGAGACACATAAGTTTAGAATAAACACCCCAACTTTTCATGTGGATTATTTATGCTCAACATGTGGTAGAGCATTCTGAACTTGTTTTAGTCTGATCACTCACAATTGGAAGTATTGTAATTTGTTTCAAACATAGTGATGCCATTTTGGTCTTCCATAGAAGGACAAGAACCAGCCATACCCACATTCTCTAAGTATAATCTCTTCAACTATCGTCAACCCTTTCTCTATTCTAAGAGAAATATAATTCTTAAGAATTACAGGTATTATCTTACATTGTAGGGTTGTATACAATTTAATATTCTTGACTTTATTTTGTTCTCTTTCCATTGACTTTTTTATGTATCTCTTCAGTATTGTTTTTTTAATGGAATTCTCTGTTCAGTTCTGCTCTTTTTTTAATAAGGAATTTTGGAAGTCCTCTATTTCATTGAATATTCATCTTTTGCCCTGACAGAATATGCTGAATTTTGAAAAATAGTAAATTTTTTATTGTAATCCAAGGTTATTTGCCCCCTGAAAATACTGTACTCCATACCCTTTGCTCCTTTAATGTTGAAATTGATAAATCCTGTGTAATTTTGATTATCCTTCCTCTGTATTTAAATTGCTTCTTTTTGACTGTTTGTAGTGTTTCTTCCTTTATTTGAGAATTCTGGAATTTGACTATGATAGTTCTTGGAGTTTTTTTTTTTTAACAAGAGTTTGATTATTGAAAAGTTTCTTTGTGAGTCCTTTATTTATCCAATAAATCATTAAATTATTTATTTCTTAGTATTTATTTCCAGATATGCTGAGATTAGTATTCAAACTTATTAAAGGGAGGGACCATCTTGTTTTATAGACTGATACGTCCAGCATTTAAAGCAGGGTTTGGCACATACTAATTCCTTCATAAATATTTTTTCCATTCACACAAGAATTAGTGAATGATACTCTTATTTCTGTGCTATGAAACCAGAGTTTTCTTGGGATATATTTTGCCTCTCAAACTACTCAAATTAGCTAATCTTGGAATATAACAACATCTGATTTTCAAATCACTGAACCTCTCTCTTTTTTTAATTTGACAATATATATGATCTTTTTTCATAATTTTTAAAGATTTTATTTGCATTTTTAGTTTTACAATTTTTCTCCCAATCTTACTCCCCCACCCCGGAAAGCAATCTGTCAGTCTTTATTTTGTTTCCATGTTGTACATTGATCCAAATCGAGTGTTATGAGGGAGAAATCATATCCTTAAGGAAGAAACAAAAAGTATAAGAGGTAACAAGATCAGACAATAAGATATCTTTTTGTCTAAATTAAAGGGAATGGTATTTAAAATTTGTTCAAATTCCACAGCTCTTTATCTGGATACAGATTGTATTCTCCATTGCAGACAGCCCCAAATATTCCCTGGTTGTTGGACTGATGGAACTAGCAAGTCCATCAACGTTGAACACCACACCCAAGTTGCTGGTAGTGTGAACAGTGTTTTTATGGTTCTGCTCATCTCACTCTGCAAATCCCTCCAGGCTTCCCTGAATTCCCATCCCTCCTTGTTTCTCATAGAACAATAGTGTTCCATGACATACATATACCACAATTTGCTAAGCCATTCCCCAATTGAAGGACATTTACTTGATTTCAAATTCTTTGCCACCACAAACAGGGCTGCTATGAATATTTTTGTACAAGTGATGTTTTTACCCCTTTTCATCATCTCTACAGGGTATAGACCCAGTAGTGGTATTGCTGGATCAAAAGGTATGCTCACTTTTGTTGTTCTTTGGGCGTAGTTCCAAATTTCTCTCCAGAAAGGTTGGATGAGTTCACAGCTCCACCAACAGTGTAATAGTGTCCCAGATTTCCCACACCCCTTTCAACAATGATCATTATCCTCTCTAGTCATATTGGACAGTCTGAGAGGTGTGAGGTGGTACCTGAGAGAAGCTTTGATTTGTATTTCTCTAACAATTAATGATTTAGAGCAAATTTTCATATGGCCATGGATTACTTTGATCTCCTCATCTGTAAATTGCCTTTGCATATCCTTTGACCATTTGTCTATTGGGGAATGATTTTTTTAAATATGACTCAGTTCTCTGTATATTTTAGAAATGAATCCTTTGTCAGAATCATTAGTTGTAAAGATTTTTTCCCAATTTACAACATTTCTTTTGATCTTGGTTACAGTGGTATTATTTGTGCCAAAGTTTTTTAATTTAATGTAATCAAAATCATCTAGTTTGTGTTTAGTGATGTTCTCCAGCTCTTCCTTAGTCATAAACTGTTCCCCTTTCCATAGATCTGACAGGTAAACTAGTCTTTGATCTTCTAATTTGCTTATAGTATTTTTTTTTATGTCTACATCCTATAACCATTTGGATTTTATCTTGGTAAAGTGTGTTAGGTGTTGCTCTGGTCTAAGTTTCTTCCATACTAACTTCCAATTTTCCTAGCAGTTTTTTATCAAAGAAAGAGTTTTTATCCCAATAGCTGGATTCTTTGGGTTTATCAAACAGCAGATTACTATAATTGTCTCCTGCTTTTGCACCTAGTCTATTCCACTGGTCAACCCAGTCTATTTTGTAGCCAATACCAAACCATTTTGATGTCTGATGTTTTATAATATAATTTTAGATCAGGTAGGGTTAAGCCCCCTTCTTTTGCACTTTTTTTTCATTAAATTCCTTGAAATTCTTGACTTTTTATTTTTCTGTATGAATTTACTTACAACTTTTTCTAACTCATTCAAGTAATTTTTTTGAATTTTGATTGGTAGGGCACTAAACAGGTAGTTTAATTTTGGTAGAATTGTCATTTTTATTATATTAGCTCTACCTATCCATGAGCAGTTGATATTTGCCCAGTTTTTAAAATCTGATTTAATTTGTATGAGAAGTTTTTTATAATCATTTTCAAAAAGTTTCTGAGTCTGTCTTGGCAAATAGACTCCCAGGTATTTTATATTGTCTAATGTTACTTTGAATGGGAATTGCTCTTTCTAGCTCTTCCCGCTGTAGCTTGCTAGTCATATATAGAAAAATTGAGGATTTATGAGGGTTTATTTTATATCCTGCACCTTTGCTAAAATTACTAATTGTTTCCAGTAGTTTTTTAGATGATTTCTGGAGATTCTCTAGGTATACCATCATGTCATCTGCAAAGAGTGAGAGTTTTGTCTCTTCCTTCCCAATTCTAATTGCTTAAATACCTTTTTCTTCTCTAATTGCTGAAGCTAAAATTTCTACTACGATACTGAAAAGTAGTGGTGATAATGGGCAACCGTGTTTCACCCCTGAACTTATTGGGAATGCCTCTAGCCTCTCCCCATTGAATATAATTCTTTTTTATAGTTTCACATAGGCAATGCTAATTATTCTAAGGAACAGTCCATTTATTCCTACACTGTCTACTGTTTTTAGTAGGAATGGATACTGTATTTTGTCAAGAGCTTTTTCAGCATTTATTGATATGATCATATAATTTCTGATAGGCTTGTTGTTTATATAATTGAGTATACTAACAGTTTCCTAATACTGAACCAACCCTGCATTCCTGGAATAAATCCTACTCAATCATAATGTATTATCCCAGTGATAACTTGATGTAATCATTTTGCTAAGATTTTATTTTAAGATTTTTGCATCTATATTCATTAGGAAGATAGGTCTAAAATTTTCTTTCTCTATTTTACCTCTTCCTTGTTTAGGTATCAGCATCATATTGATTTCATAGAAAGAGTTAGGCAGAGTTCCATTTTTCCCTATTTTTCCAAAGATTTTATATAGAATTGGAAACAATTGTTCCTTAAAAGTTTGGTAGAATTCACTTGTGAATCCATCAGGCCCTGGAGATTTTTTTCTTAGGAAGTTCAATTATGGCTTGTTGAATTTCTTTTTCTGCTATACGGTTGTTTAGGTATTTAATCTCCTCTTTATTTAACCTGGGCAACTTATATTTTTGAAAATATTCATCCATTTCACTTAGATTATCAAATTTATTGGCATAGAGTTGGGCAAAATAATTTTGAATTATTACTTTAAATTCCTCCTCATTGGTGGAGAGTTCATCTTTTTCATTCATGATACTAGCAATTTGGTATTCTTCTTTCTTTTTTTTAATCAAATTGACCAAAATTTTATCAATTTTATTGGTTTTTTCATAAAACCAACTTTTGGTTTTATTTTATTAATTTAATAGTTTTTTTGATTTTGCTTTTATTAATTTCTCCTTTAATTTTTAGAATTTTATAATTTGGTATTTAATTGGGGATTTTTGATTTGTTCTTTCACTAAATTTTTTAGTTGCATGTTTAGTTCATTGATTTCCTCTTTCTCTAATTTATTCATGTAAGCATTTAAAGATATATAATATATCCCCTGACAACCACTTTGAGTGAATCCCATAGGTTTTGGTATGTTCTTTCATTATTGTCATTATCTAGGATAAAATGATTAATTCTTTCTATAAATTTTTTAGTTCACTCATTCTTTAAAATGAGGTTATTCAGTTTCCTATTGGTTCTGGGTCTATATCTCCTTGTCCCAATATTGCATATGACTTTTATTGCATTGTGATCTGAGAAAGATGTATGTACTATTTCTGCCTTTCCCCAGTTGATTATTAAGTTTTTATTCCTAGCACATGGTCAATTTTTGTAAAAGTTCCATGTACTGCAGAGAAAAAGGTATATTCCTTTCAATCCCCATTCTATTTCCTCCATAAGTCTACCATATCTAGTTTTTCTAAGAATATATTTACCTCCTTAACTTCTTTCTTGTTTATGATTTGATTTATCTAGATCTGAGAATGGGAGTTTGAGATCTCCCACTAGTAAAGTTTTGCTGTCTATGTCTTCCTGTAGTTTTTTTTCAGTTTCTCCTCTAAGAATTTGGTTGTTATCCCATTGGGTGTACATATATTCAGTATTGAAATAACTTTATTGTCCATGGTACCTTTTAGGAGGAGAAAGTTTCCTTCCTTATCTCTTAATGCTATCTATTTTTGCTGCTGCTTTGTCTGAGATAAGGATAGCTACCCCTTCTTTTTCACTTCAGCTGAAGCAAATTATATTTTGCTCCAACCATTTACTTTTACTCTATATGTATCGCTCTGCTTCAAATGAGTTTCTTGTAAGCAGCATATTATAGGATTCTTGTTTTTAATCTACTCTGGTATTTGCTTATGTTTTAAGGGAGAGTTCATCCCATTCACATTCTAACTTATGATTACTTATTCTTTATTGCTCTCCATGCTATCTTCCCTCTGTTTGTATTTTCCTCCCTCCGTCCTTTATCCATATTCCCTAATATTTTGTTTCTGAATATCACCCCCTCCACTTTCTTTCCCCTTTCCTTTTTTCCCTTTTCACTTCCCTTCATTTTGATAGTTCTTCTTTTTCCCCACTCCCTCTCCCTTTCTCCATCCCCCTCCCTTTTTAGTACTTGAAAGTTTAGATATTTTTTAAGTAAACTAATTATATGTATGTTGACTTTAAGCCATGTCTGATGAGAAGAGGATTCAGGTGTTTTTCATCTCCTCCCTTCTTCCTCTCTATTACCATAGGTATTTTGTACCTCTTAGTGTAATGGGATTTACCCCGTTCAATCCCCTCCTTCCTTCTGTCTCCTTCCTGTCCCCCTTTTTAAGAAGGTAGTGTTTTTTAGATCATTCTATCTGAGTTATAGAAAATTCTGAGTATCTGTCACTTCTAGCTAAGTACATTCTATTTAATAGAGTTAAAATTCTTGAGAATTATTAGGCTATTTCTCCCAAGTGGGGTTAAAGCCAGTTACATTCCATCTGATAGAAATCTCATGGACAGGTCATGAATGTCCATCACTTCTAGTTAGGTATAGTCTCTCTGTTAGAGTTACAATTCTCAAGATTTATGAGAATCTTTTTCCCTATGCCAGAATACAGCCAGTTTCAACTTATTGTATAGCAGCTTTTTTTTCTTTTACTGCCCCCCCTTTTTTTTACCTTTTTATGTGTCTCTTGAACCTCCCGTTTGATGTCCAAAATTTTCTACTTAGCTCTGGTCTTTTCATCAGGAATTTTTGGAATTGTTCCATTTCATTAAATGTCTATCTTCTTCCCTGGAAGAGAAGTCTAAGCTTTGTGGGATACCGAATTCTTGACTGCATTCCAAGCTCCCTTGCTCTTCAAAATATCTCGTTCCAGGCCCTTCCATCCCTTAATGTTGATGCAGCCAGGTCGTGTGTAATCCTTACTTTGACTCCTTGATATTTAAATTGTTTCTTTCTAGCTGCTTGCAGGATTTTCTCATTTATCTGATAGTTCTCAAATTTGGCCACATTTCTTGCTGTTTTCATTTTAGGATCTTTTTCTGGAGGGGATCAATGTATTCTTTCAATAACTACTTTGCCCTCTGGTTCGATGATATCAGGGCAATTTTCCATCACTAGATCCTGTAATATTATGTCCAGGCTTTTGTTCTCTTCAATGTTTTCAGGAAGGTTCATTAATTCTCAGGTTGCCCCTCCTCAACCTATTCTCAAGGTCAGTGGTTTTGCTGATGAGGCATTTTACATTTTTCTTGTATTTTATAATTTTGAGATTTTGTTTAACTGGCTCTTGCTGTCTCATGAAATCATTACTTTCTGCAGACTCCATTCTTTTTTTTTAGGGAGGGGTTTTCTTCATTAACCTTTTGCAACTCTTTTTCCAATTGATCAATCAATTCTACTTTTGAAAGAGCTTCCTTTTGACCAATTGAGGTTTTGAGAGAATTATTTTCTTTTTGCATTTGCCCAATTGAGGATCTGAGAGAATTATTCTCATTTTCTATTTGACCATTTGATGGTGTATGAGATTTACTCTCATTTTGTATTTGTGCAATTCAGCATCTGAGAGATTTATTCTCATTTTGTGTTTGTCCAATTGTATTTTTAAGGGTTTGTTTTCTGGTTGCAAGGTATTAATTGTCTCTCCCAAATTTCCCTGTTGATTTTTTAAACTCCTTCCTTATTTCTTCAAGGAAGACTTTCTGTGCTGAAGACCAGATAATTTTCTACTAAGAGTTTCTAAGGTCTCTCTGAGTTAGGGTCTTTTCCTTCCAAAAATTTTTCTATGGATCCACCTTTCTGCTGACCCTTCTTCATTTTGCTAAGACCTTGAGTTGGGGAGGGGCTGGTTCGCAGGGGCTTGGGATGGCTAGATGCTTTGCTCACTGAGTGCAATTTCTCTGTCTGGCCAGTAGGAGGTGCTTGTTGCTTTTTCTGTAGTGTCTGTGACCTTGACTGTGGTCTTCTCCCTTTGCCTGAAGGTTGCCATTGAAGCTATTGTATCCTTTTGCCTTCAATCAATGGTGGACTTTACCCTGGGGTGAGGTCATTCTTCTCCCTATTATCAGCTGGGCTGTTTCTTCTGCTCACACACCTGTGCATGAGGCAGAAGTAGTCTGGTATTGTTTGTCTAGGAAGAGGCCTCAGCAGCAATGGAAGTGTGAACTCAGAGTTCCTCAGACCAGAGGAGCCCAGGGATGATATCTACAGCTCTACTGCACTGGAACTCTCCCCCCAGCCCTGTTGGCAAACTCCAGAGGGTCAGCTCCAACACCAGAGCCTCGGCTCCCTAGTTCACTCAAGCCCCCATGGTCTAGCCCCACCTCTGATCCAGCAGGTCCATCTCTCAGTCCCTTAGACTCCCCAGCTCCAATTCACCCACTTATCTGGCTGATCTGGGGTTAATCTGACCTCTGCGCCCAGACTAACCTGCCCCGATTTGCCCAAGGCTGCTGTGAGAGACAAATCCTGAGATAGACGTTCTTTCTTCTGGCTTTTCTTTCTGGATTTTGTGGGTTGGATTTCTGTTAAGAGGTTTGTTTCATAATATAGATAGGGAAAAATCAGGTGACTTTAGAATTGTGCCTGTCTTTTCTCTGCAGTCTTGGCCAGAAGTCACTGAACCTCTTCTTCAGCCTCAAGATCCAGGTGATTTTTAATCTCCTCACCATTGATAAACAGTTGATCAAATTATCCTCTATTTTGGAGCAATATTTCCATTATCACAAGACACATAAACAGGAAAATTAGGTCTCCCTCTCTCATTGCTTCCAAATTTTCAAACTAAAATTCCAGGTAGTCCTAAATGAATATTACTGCCTGAATATCATAAACTCCAGCTTGCTATTTTCTATTACTATATTCCCAGACCTTGAAGATGACCATCCCATATATCTCCTTGTTACTTCAGTAACCTGCAATTCACAGAATCATTATATTAGAGCTAACAGCAGCCTTAAAGGTCAACTACCTTAAGATTCAAAAGATGTAATTGGCAGATCTGTTGACCTCACTGAGGTCCTCTAATTCATTATGAAATTTTCCTAACAATGTTGCTGTTAGCTAGGAAATATATGAGGCCAATATGGAATACAAAAGGCCTTCTTGGATATAAACTTGGCTCTCTACTTGACCTTCTGAAAACACTAGACCATCCATGTCTGCTAAGTAGTCCTTTTCTGATCTCCATATTATGTCTTTTTGAATAATTTCATTCATTTAACTCTTCATAATCCCATTTGTGGTTTTTCTTGGCAAGGATATTGGAAAGGTTTGCCATTTCCTTCTCCAAGTCATTTTACTGATGAGTAACTGAAGCAAACAGGGTCTAAGAACTTTCCCAGCTGGTAAGTATCTTAGCCTAAGTTTAAGATTCAGGTCCTCCTGACTGTCATTCTTTGCACTAAACCATTTAGCTGCTCCTTCTCCAATAGAAGAAAGAAGAAAGAAGAAGAAGAAGAAGAAGAAGAAGAAGAAGAAGAAGAAGAAGACGAAGACGAAGAAGTAGAAGATGAAAGAAAGAAAGAAAGAAAGAAAGAGAAGAAAGAAAGAAAGAAAGAGAAGAAAGAGAAGAAGAAAGAGGAAGCAACATGGTATAGGGTGAAGGATATTGTCTTTAGAATTGGAGGACTTGGGGCTGCTAGGTTGCTCAGTGGATACAGCACCAGCCCTGGAATCAGGAGTACCTGAATTCAAATCCGGCCCCAGACACTTAATAATTACCTAGCTGTGTGGCCTTGGACAAGCCACTTAACCCCATTGCCTTGCCAAAAAACAAAAGGGATCTGAAGACTTGAGTTCAGTTCCCCACTCTGTTGTTTATTTCTGGTGTCAACTTGTATAACTAATATAACCTCTCTAGGCTTTATTTTATTGATTTATTAAATGGAAGCAGATAGACTGATATACCACCTGAAATAGCCTTCTAATTTATAAGTCTAAGAATTAAAGTCAAGAACTCTTAACTTGGAGTACATAGATAAATCAGTGAATTGGTTTTTAAAAGGGTTATGACTGAGATTTAAAAAAATCTTATTTTCACCTAACACTGATTTTCTTTGTAATCCTATACATTTAAAAACATTAATTTGAGATCAAGGTCTTTAAACTACAGTAGAACACCAAAAGAATCTATGATATGTAAAAGGATTTAAAACTCCTCAAGTAGATATCTTCCTCCTCACAGCTCTCTTCTGTCCTATACGGGAAAGTAGAAGCTTTAGTGTTTCTTGAGAAGTCATTGAAACCCCAAGTTACCCCTGATGTTTTAGTATCTTTAGAATATGATAGAGAAAAGATAATAGTGATTTATTTGTTTGCAAGTATAATATAAGGAATATATTTATATCTATCTATAGGTATAAGCATGTATATGTATAGCTATATATATAGAAAGTATGTATATGTATACATTTATGTGCATATGGTCACGTGTGTATATTATATATGTGTGTAAGTGTGCATATCAGAGAGATAGAATAGAAAACCATTCCACCTCATTTCAGTATTCACCATGATATATGAGGTGAAGTTCTCTTTTGTGAACTTCAGATAAGTAATATCTAATGTTGAATTAATCTTACTGTGGTCAAATTCCTATTTCAGGTGAATTAATACCCATCTCTCACCTTCAATTATAATGCAAGGACAGAAGAACAAAGAAGGTAAAGGAGATGGAGAAAAAAACACTACAAATTTTTACTTTCTTGAGGGTCTTCCCAAAAAAACACACCCCACCATTAGAATACACAAACTAGTCACGAAAACAAAGATTTTATGTTAACTAGCAATCAGCAGTTCTGCCCTTTCCTAAGTACTGAAGACCCCTTGGATCATTTTCACCTACCATAATGAAATCAATATATCTAACAACATATAAAATTATTTCCCCCCTTTCTCTGTACATGCTAAAATTTCTTAAGGTTATGTAGTTTTGAACTGTGACTGTTCTTTTGATATATGTATTTCACACCCTCTTTAATAATATACAATGATGGTGATATCTAAAATGTGTATTTGCTTATAAGTTTGGGAAACAACCTTAAATAATTTTATTTGGGCTTTTTGAAAATCTTGTAAGACTTTATCCTAAATTTACAGGCGAAAAAAAAATTCCCTGTATTTCAGAATATTTAAGTGAATTATCAATGAAAATTGATTATTCTTCTAAAAGGAAGGAAGTGAACTCCCTGCAATGATAATATTTCCACTTGCTTCTAGATTATGGAGAAAACTAAATTATTACTAAGACAGAAACTTGTGAATAGATATGGAAAGTGAATTGACATGGAAAACTTTCAGAAGGAAATGAGACAAGGATTCTGAAACTCAAGATAATAAGAACCTAGGAAATGCCCTGTGAATGAGTTGGCATTCTGGATGCCATTAGTAAATTATTGTCTGTATAAGTATTAATCAATACAGTGTAGAAGAGAACAGAAAAAATGTGTATATATATTGCAAAGATGAGATTTATTAGGTAGGGTGAATCCTGTTCAATGGATCATGGAATTATAGACTTAAAAATGGAAGGCAAAGATTAATTGTTCAAATTATTTCCTTTAAATCATGAGGTAACTAAGGCCCATACAGGAGCCTTGTCTAGGATTACATAAATAATTGTATCATGTGGAATTTGAACCTTGATCATCTAAATTCAAATCTAGGACTTTTTTTTTTTCCTAAACAAATGAAAGGGAAGGAAATTACATACATTTTGTATTTATCTTTCTGTAGGAATATGAATAAAATAATTTTATTTTCTCCTGGAAATTGGTCAGAAAGCTCATAATTTGCTCCTGTATTTAATTGGTGACATAAAAAAATTCATTAATTTCTCAGCAAGTATTTGTGCCATTTTCTCTGCTTCCTTTTATGAGAGCTAACTCTTAAGTGCAAAAAAGTCTGCTTTTCCTATTTGATCTAGCTTCAGCATCCATCAGGTTCAAGGGAATCAGGGGTTCAATGTGCATCAGTAAAATGCAATTTCATATTCTTTTTTTCTATTTGATTGTGTTTCTGGGACTCACAATAATCTAAACCCAGAAGCTCATTAGAGAATACTGATCCTTATCAGTAGATCTAGTGATGATGACAACAACAGAGGTAGTCAAAGGAGCTATTTGATTTCTTATAAGGTCAGAAAGCATTTCATATCAGCCTCCTGGTACTTGATCCTTTGATGTGTAGATCTGATTACTCACCAGTTTCATATCATTCCCCAAGCAGACAGCTGCCTAATATTATTCATAGTTTGGAAAAGGCTCAAAGATCTTTCCAAAAGATGAATTAATTGTCAAAAGAGAAGAATGTCAAAATGGATCCTTCTACCCCTAGTCCTGTTCAGTGGGACATGGATAGGTACTTGGCTTTCAGGCTAAGACAACTTGCCTGCCCCTTGATTATTACAAATATGAGAACTCTTTGTTTGCCTTACATGAAGCAATCTCATCTCCACTATTTCATCTTTCAGCAACATCATCAGCCATGAAGATGTTTAATTTTATCTTTACTCTTCTTTTTTCTGGCCTTCCCTCTATCAGGTAAAAATAGATTTTTTTAATATTTACTACAGGAATGATAAAAAAGGTTGCACTTGAAAAATGAGGCAATTGGATGAAGAGCCAAGAAGACCTGAGTGTTGGTCCAGAACCTTTCACTTCCATGATCTTTGAACCAATTGTTTAGTATTGCTATATCTTAGTTTCCACATCTGTAAGATGATGATAATTATTATTATCCTTTCTATTTAATAGGTTTATTAAAAGGAAATAATTAAGTGATAAGGGTAAGGCAACTTAAAACGCATAGTGTTATAAAATATCTAGTTATAATAATCATTACTAATAATTCTCTTACTCTGGGAGAATGTCAGCTCATTGCAGAAATTATTTTTATTTAATCTTAAGAAATTGTTTTATTGATTAGTTAAACATTGACATGGCTTATCATTTTATTATAAATATGTTAAACATGTTTATAATATGCAACCACAGTTATAAAATGACTAGTGCTTTTTATTTTGCTTCATAGTTTTTACATCTGCTGATGTGTAGGAATGAGGGTTCAAAACGTTGAATCTTTAATAGATGCCTTGCCTATAAACCAGTTCTGCTCAGAGCACTAACCAATAGATACCAACTTTAGGTCAGTGTTCATTTTTTCTACCTTAATATAGATGAGAGTTAATCAAATAGGTTCAGGGAATTCTTTTCGAGGCACAAAGAATATATGCCTCACTTACCCTGGATCAAAGGAACTTACACTGTACAAGATCATGATACATAATAGCTCACTATCTAGAACTTGTAAATGCTTTACTCTAAAACAAATTTCCTATTACTATAAGACACTCAAGAAACTTTCAGCTCACTAAAGAACTCAGAGTAAAGAAAGAGAAGGATACATATGAAATCCATAGTAAGGAATAGACAGGGGGTCCTTGCTGTTTCTTGTGATCAAATGTTTTCCTACCCTAATGCCTAGATAGGTGGAGTTACTCCACCTACATTTTAAACAACTTTTGGAGGTTTCAACTGTGTGTGTCTATTCACCTATGTATTAAACCAAGTTTTATGAATGCTTTATGAAATAGCAGTATAGTATATCAAATAACAATTTACTTGCAGCATCAATATTCTACCTTTTTCCTTAAGGTACAAGGACATTTGATGGAACTTGTTTTTCATACAAATGTTCCCATGGTACCATCTCTGTAATGGCTTTAGTATTTATAGTTTAGATGAGCACAGGTGGGATACAAGCCAAAGACAGTTGGCAGTTGGTAACTTAGCACATAGACAATATTCTTTGTTGAAGAGAATACCACCATTTCCAAATGGCATACAAATAAAATGGTTCCTTGGAAAGCGCAAATGTCTTTTACAGGAGAACACTGGGTTTAAATACTGGGTCAACCATTCACTTGAGTAAATTTGGATTAGTAATTTAATTTCACTGCACCTTATATGTCTTATCTGTAAAATGAGGTTAAATATGATTTGTAACAGCTACCTTAAATGGGTTATTGTGAGGAAATAACTGTGCAAACTTGGAAAATATCTTTACATGAGTGTTGTGATAATAATGATGAGGCATATTTCTTTCTCTTAGTGAGTTTACATTCTACTGGGATAGAAATATATATTTATATATAAAGGAAAAATCAAAAATTATGTGTGGAGAGGGAGAACATTAAAAATTGAAGGATCAGAAAGGTTTTCCTGAAGAGGTTGAACTATGAAAAAAAAATTGATGATTCTAAGAAATTAAAAGCAGAAAGGAATGTATTCAGGACATTAATTTGTACAAGACAAGGTATTAATTTGTGAAAAAGAAACAGAAGTAAAGGTTAGCAAATCAAGATTAAGGAGTCAAAAGTAGCCCAGTTTTTTCCCAGAATAAAGAGTATATGAAGAGGAATAATGTACTCTGAATTCATAGTCTAGAATCATATTAAAGGAGTTTAGGTACTAATATGAAGAGTATCTATTTTATTCTAAAGGCATTAGGGGGCCAATGAGAATATTTGAACAGAGAAGTGACATTTAGGAAAATTAATTTTTAAGTTGTGCAGGGAAAAAGCATTGGAGATGGACAAGAAATAAGATATTTATAAGAAGATCTTTATTGTTTTTTAGGTTTTTGCAAGGCAAATGGGGTTAAGTGGCTTGCCCAAAGCCACACAGCTAGGTAATTATTAAATGTCTGAGGCCAGATTTGAACGCAGGGACTCCTGACTCCAGGGCCAGTGCTCTATCCACTGCATCACCTAGCCACTCCAAGAAGCTCTTTTAATAGTTGAAAGAGAAGGAATTAGACTCTTACCTTTGATAGTAGCC
Organism: Macrotis lagotis; assembly: GCF_037893015.1. Taxonomy (NCBI): domain Eukaryota; kingdom Metazoa; phylum Chordata; class Mammalia; order Peramelemorphia; family Peramelidae; genus Macrotis; species Macrotis lagotis. Next base: position 31,444,935 of record NC_133662.1, on the reverse strand, counting down.
ATATGAGAAATAAATGGGACAAATTTGAGACATAATGTACAGGTATAATAGACCAAATTTAGCATCTGATTGATTATTAGAGCTAAGGGAGAATAAAAAAATTGAATAACATGTTGAAGTTGTAGACCTTGTGACTTATGGGATAGAGGGATCTTTAACAGAAATTTGGAAATTAGGGGGCAGCTAGGTGATGCAGTGGATAGAGCACGGGCCCTGAAGTCAGGAGTCCCTGCGTTCAAATCTGGCCTCAGACACTTAATAATTACCTAGCTGTGTGGCCTTGGGCAAGCCACTTAACCCCATTTGCCTTGCAAAAAAAAAAAAACTAAAAAAAAAGAAATTTGGAAATTAGGGAGAGGAGTAGATTTAATTGGAGAAAACAAATTGCTTTAGAATTATTGACTTTGAGATTCTCAATTAATATACAGGGTCATGTGATTTGATATAAAACTGAAGTTCATAAGAGAGATCAGAGGTAATTACTGACTGTTCAGTCTTATTCAATTATAGCAATATCCTCATTTCCTCTCAGGACCCAAATAAAGTATTTCAGAGTCTCTTAATTTCTGTAGCACTGCAAGACATCCAAAAAACTAGGATAACGTTATTTAAAAAATAAAGATCTGGTATGCCATTCTGTCATCATTCTTACATACTTATTTTCTCAATAAATTTCAAAAAAATTGAATTCACTTATTTTCTGCCATAGTAGCTAGGAATTTGAACTGATAGTGCAGAATATTTAAATTTAAATTGTCCCCTAGGTACTTACAACCAATGTGACCCTGAGCTAGTCCCTTAGTTGCTCTGATCCTCCATTTCTTTTTCTATCAAATGGAATGATAGCACTTTCCTCAAAGGTTTGAGGTGAGGAATAAATAAAACAATTTTAAGTTATTTGCAAACTTCAAAATGTTATATAAATATTACTTATCATTATCACCAGCACCACCACAACAACCATTACCACCATCCTTGTCCCCATTCTTTCAATTGACCTTTTCATATCCTTTCAAAATATGGTTAAATATTTTATATACCATCTAATATATACAATCTATTCCAATGATGAACAGTCCATAGAAAGCTTTTGGTACTCCATTTGAGTCTAATTCTATTGACTCAGTTTCACATCTCACTTGATATTTCCTTGTAATCCAGAAATCTTATCCCTTTGTTTGCCTTTCTAATTAGGTCACATACCATTTTTTGAGATAATAAATTCAAGTCCAACTGATGATTTAATTTCTCATGAATACCTCTCTTAGATTTCCTAGAAGACCAGATTCTCCTAATTGAAAAGGGGAGCAAAACTAGTTAAAATTATTAAGATTTTAGCAGCAATTATCTATACTGCTATAGCAACGCCATGGTGATTGTTAAGTGTTAACTGTTGTTAAATAGTTCACAATAGAGTTTTATCTAATCTCTCTTCCTCTATCAATGGTGTTCAAATTCAAAATCTCTTAGCCAGAGTATTGCATGTAGCACTCTAGACCAATATAAGTTTGAATTTTTTTAAATACTATCTCCATTGGATTGAAGTGGCATTTGTGAGGAGAGTGTATAATCTATGAGATACAACAATAACTGTCAAGATTTCAAAAGAATGACTAGAAAGAATAGAATGTTGACAGCAACCCAAGCAACATATTTATATACAATGATAACAATATTAGCAAAGAACATTATATATATTATATCTATAATATATATATGTATATAGTGATTCATTTGATTTTCACTATCCACATTTTAAAGGTGAAGAAACTAGGGCTGAGAGAGATTAAATGACTTGTCCAAGGGTACACAGTTGTTGAGTGTTCAAGAGAGGATTTAAACTCCTCTGAGTTTAGATGATTCTAAGTCATTTTCCTGATATCAAGTTCAGAATTAACCATTTCACAGCATAGATACCTATCCAAATATTATATATGATATATATATATATATAATTGTGCACATATATGATAAAGAAAATAAATTCTTCTGTATGTACATATATGATAAAGAAAGTAAATTTTGAGCAAGGAGAAAGAATGGAGTAACTATGGGTATTCCATCAAAAATACAATTTGAACTAAAAAAATTGAATCATTTCTATCATTTTTAAAGTAAATTTGTGAGTTGTGATGGAAATAAGGAGGAATCAAGGGACAGAGGTCAACAATTAAGATGCATAGGGTTTCATATCTTGGCTTTAGTTTATAAATAATGAGGAGATCCATGAAAGGGCAGAAACTGTGGTGATAATAAATATGGCATTCTAATAATAGGAATAAAGTTGATTTAGTCATAAATAAAAACAAGGATGAATTTCATTGAGTAAACCTTGTTTGAAGATATTTTGTTCCTTTTAAAAATTCATTTGAAAACTGATAAAAAGGCTATAGGAGTAGCATGTAACAATTGCTTAACTATATGAGTAGAAGTTACAATGCACATAATTTTACTTGTTGAGTAAGTTTCTGTTTAGAAATACATATAAATACACATAGTCCTGCACATTTACATATACACTTATGGAAACATAGGGAAAATTGAAGAAGAATGGAATTTTCTTTCCTTATGAGTTTGAAAAAATCAGATCCTTCATGATTGAAGCAAGTTTAATAGACTAGCAATGATCTGTGATTTATTTTCACATAGATTAATAAAGAACTCCATATTTTGATACAGACTTGTATAGGCACATTTGCTTATTTTAGGTCATAAGTGCACAAAGAATTGAAAGACATAGTATACCTACATGTTATAATTTAATTAAAAAGGGGCTTAACTTAAGATTAAGCTCTAGGAAAAGTAAAAGAAAATAACCTCTATAAGATACACATTCACACTACTCATTGTGGCAATGATATTTTTTAAAATATGTAAATATTTACATACTTTTATATGTAAACCTACATATTTATATACATGTAAATATAGTTATATTTAAACATACCCATAAATATATTTATTTGTATGTAATGTATAAATATACATATTTTACAAATGTACATGTAAATATGTGAATATTTTACACATATATATAAAACAGTATGTGTTCATTTTATGTGTGACATATGTTTCTAAAATGCATAGATTTTACTCCTCGTTTCAACAATGATAAGTAAACTAAATATCTATAAGTGGTCAGTAATCAAAATTTCTTTTTTTTTCTTTAAAGCCAGATGCAGCTTGGATGATAGTGTTCTGGATACCTCTACCTGCTGGAAAGTCCTTGGCCATTGTAGAGTAATGCGTCAAGAAGATGAAATGCAAGTTGGCTCATGCCCTGCCCCTAAAAAGATGTGCTGCATATGTCAACCAATAACTGGAGATGATTGAAAGAAGAATTCTCTTGACAAAGGACAAACATGATCACTGGCTTCCTGCAGACAAGAAGTTGTTGGAGCCCTCTCAAGTAGAAGCCCAGAAATAAAGATGAAAATAATACCTAAATTGCCATCTGATTGCATATTTCTTCATAATTATGTAAAAGATAAGAGTCAAATATCTTCATAACTTTACCATACTTGGCCATTTTATGTCAGGTGGGTATGTAAAGGGAAACAAGTCAGATTTTTTTCAGTTTACTTATCTTTTTCTCCATCAGTACTCAGAATTGCATTTGTCCTCAGGTTCAGGTTATATTTTGTTGTTATACCACTTTGTGCATATATGTTTAATAATGATATTACTTCTTTGCATGTGGCGCCTCTTTTTTTTGTTTGTTTTTTGTTTTTAAGGCAAATGGTGTTAAGTGGCTTGCCCAAGGCCACACAGCTAGGTAATTATTAAGTGTCTGAGACCAGATTTGAACCCAGGTACTCCTGACTCCAAGGCTGGTGCTTTATCCACTACGACGGACACCTAGCCACCCCCATGTGGTGCCTCTTAAGAAGTTATTGTTTCCTTCCTTAGGCCTTTTAACTAGGTCTCGTTTTACTTTTACTTTGTCTGATATCAGGTTTGCTACTCCTGCTTTCTTTTACTTCAGCTGAAGCATAATATATTTTGCTCTAGACTTTTACCTTTATTCTGTATGTTTCTCACTACTTCAAATGTGAGTCTTGAAAATAAATTATTGTAGGATTCTGCTTTCTAATCCTTTCTGATATCTTCTTCCTTTTTATGGGAAAATTCATCCCATTCACATTTATAGTTATGATTACCAATTCTATATTTCCTTCCATGGTCTCTTTTCCCATTTAAACTTTCTATTTCTTTCTCCCCACCCCCTTATCCTTCTTCACCAATGTGTTGCTCTCTGTCTCTTTTAACTTTTCAATTTTCAATTTAATTTTATTTTAACTTACTTTTTCTTCCTTTTTATCATTCCCTTCTTCCCTTTTCTTTCTGTTTTCACCCCTACATCTCTATAAGGTTGGACATATTTTTAAACTCAGTTGGAAATGCATGTTATTCCCAATTTGAGTCAAAATCTTTTGAGAGTAGATTTATTCATTATTCACACAAACCCCCTTTTTCCCACTATTATAGGTTTTTGTGCCTTTTCATGTGTTGTTACTTATTCTCTAATGCTTAGTCTTGTCCTAGTATAATCCTTTTCAAATCTTTATTGTTTAACCCTGTCTTTACCTATAATCCCTCAGTCAATTTATGCTCCTTTTATTTGGCCAGATAGAAGTTCATTTCTCAAGGGCTGACGCATTAATTGATAAGCATCATATCTCATAGAAGAACTATCCCCTCTTCTGTACCATTAAAAATATACTTCTTAACAGTCATAATTAACATCAAATTATTATCAGTTTATATCATACTCCTCACTTTTCAAATACACTCTATGGACATGTAGTCCTCATGAGCTAAAGTATCATGTAATCCAAAATAATTTCTGGAAGCATTTATTCCACACCCCGTCCAAATACATTCCCTAGAATTGTAGCAAAAGTTGCAAGTAAAACAATATTGATTAATGATATACTGATGACCATTCCCTCTAAGTACACACTCTCTCTCTCTCTCTCTCTCTCTCTCTCTCTCCCTCTCCAACTATAGCACTACAATCCTCATTAACTAAAGTACTGGCTACACTCTCTTCTCCATTTATCCCTAGAATACTACAACTTTTGTTAGCTAAAGTATGGAATAAGACAATGTCACTTCATGATCTATTTATGTCCAGCCCTTCTAAGTACACATTCTTCCTATGTTTCTATTGTACTATAATCCTGGTTAACTAAAGGATATACTAAAGTAAGATCACTTCATCATTTAATTATGTACAGACTTTCTAAGTACTCTCCCCTCCCACCCCCATTGCCAATAAAAAATACCACACTCATTATCAACACTACTTCATGACTCATTTATGCCCATATAATCTAAATACAATGCCAAGCCTCAAAATAAAAAAAAAAAATTCCTGGCATTTTTTTTTGATCAAAGCTTTTGGGTAGAACAGTAATTTGTAAATTATCTCTCCTGAATCTGTTTTCCAGGACATTTGATTTTCCTAATAGGTACTTGACATTTTCATCTATTTTTTTCATCCTTTTTTTTAATTGGTTGCAGTCTTGGTGTCCCATATAGTCATTAGTTTTCATTTGGCCAAATTTGATTTTTACAGTTTTAGCTTCTTCAATTAACTTTTGTGTTTCCTTTTGGTTAATTTTATTTTGTGGTGATTTGCATTCTTTTTTCCAGTTGGTCATTTTTACTTTTTTTTTTTTTTTAGTTTTTGCAAGGCAATGCGGTTAAGTGGCTAGCCCAAGGCCACACAGCTAGGTAATTATTAAGTGTCTGAGGTCGGATTTGAATTCAGGCACTCCCGACTCCAGGGCCAGTGCTCTATCCACTGAACCACCTAGCTGCCGCAGTCATTTTTACTTTTGAAGGAGTTGATTTCTTCAAGTCAATTTTTCATAATTCTTCTACATGGCTCTCATTTATTTCCCCAAATTTCATTTTATCTTCTTTGGTTTTTAAAATCCTTTTTGAATTCTTCCATGAGGTTTTGGATTTGACGCCAATTCATAAACTTATTTACGACAATACACATTACATATTACTTCTTTTGAGATGGCATATTTATCATTTTTCTCTGAATAGTAGGTATCTATGATTAGTGCTCTTCCTATACAACCCTACCCCCCATTTTGATAGTTGAGCTCTGATCCTGGATTACAAGAAGTATAATCACAAGAATTTTGTCCTGTGGCAAGGATTTAATCCCTGACTGATCATTTGTCAATGTATTTTCTATGCACCCCAGGTACTGCTTACACAGAGGTTTGTTTCTACCCTTTGAGTCCATGCTTTGCCTAAGCAATGGTTTGTTCCTAATCCAGTTCTTTCTGCTGCCCTAGCATTCCCAAGACTCAGATTTTATCTTCTGATCTGGTTTTGGGACCCTCCCTGCTTGCCTGGTATCCCTGACTTGCTGAGCTGGGACCTGAGCTATGCTGTGCCTAAAGGCCTGGTTTCTTTCCTGCTCTCCTGCTTGTGCTCAGTTATATTTCCCCTTTACCCCCCCCCCAAAATACACCTATACTAAAGATACTCTATGATATTATAAGTTGAGAACTTTTTTCTTTCTTTTTTTTTGATGGGATCTGTAGCTTTAAGTCTGTCTAGAGGTTTCATTTAGTGTTATATTGGTAAAAGCTCCTGGTGCAAGCTAGCTTTGCGTTATCATCTTGGCTCTACCCACAGAACATTCAATTGGAAAATATCTAGAAAAATAAACAAAGTATATTAAAAAAAGAAAAATAATATGTGCTTGAGGGTCAGTATGTACTAAAGAAAAAAGGCAGACCATGGTGTGCCTTATAAGAGGAACAACAAAAAATTGGTTTAATTCAAAAGTACATTGTATTAAGCTCAAATGATATAAAATCAGACTTCAAAAGAGAGTTTGTAATCAGAGCCTGAAGGATTCAATTCCAAACACAAGAATTTTTCATTTCATTCTAGAGGCAAAAAGGACATTTTACATCTTCTTGATCATAGGAATAACTTCATAAGAACTGCATTTTAGGAAATCCAAAACTATGAGGAATATGAATTTGCAAAGGAAAAGACAATTGAGGGAAAGAATTATGGGGTTATTATCATTATATAGGTGAAATATAATGAAAGCCTTTAAGGGCATTTTGGTGATGTGTTCAGAGAGAATTGAAAAGATGTTGGGAAAGTATCATTCAAAAATGACACAGATTAGATAATGAGAAAAGAAAGTTAAAATTCAAGGACAATCAGAAGTTTTCAACTTGGATGGTATGGCCCTTGAAAGAAACAAAAGAAAATTAATGGAGAATTTTAAAGAGAAATATATAATTGTGTTTAGCAAATTGTGAGTGTGATTTGTCTACTTTGGGAGTTCACTGTCAAACATAGAGAGATTAATATTAATAAGGAGCAAAATAATCAATTATTAAATGTCTATTATGTACCTGGCAGTTTGGTAAGCACTTTGCAAATATGAGCTCATTCTTCCAACAAATCTGGAGATTTATATTATCCCACTCCTATTATTATTATTATTATTATTATTATTATTACTCCTATTTTATAGGTAAGAAAATGGAAGCAAACATATGTTAAGTGAAGTGTCAAGTTTTAGAGCTTGTAATTGTTTGAAATCACTGAATTCAGGTCTTCCTTTTCTTGGTCCATAAGTTTAATCATTAGACCATTTAAGTGTGACAGACATTAGCAGTGAATTTATAGAAGATAGCTTTAAAGGACAGGTTTCAAAGGGTTAAGAAGTAGATGTGATAAAATATAGCTCATTTCAATACTTTAAAAACTGTCTTTTAAGACCTGTATCTTCAAAGGAGGAGAGACACAGAATGCAGGATTAACAGGCTTTGTTATTATTTATATTATATACAATTTATATGAATTTTAAATTTGTTTTATTTTTAATTTATGGAAGAAAAGTATTTATATAATATAATATAACTAATATAATTAAATAATATAGTATAATATTATATAGTACGGTACAGTACAGTACGGTACAATACGATACGATACGATATGATACGATACGATACGTACGATACGATACGATACGATACGATACGATACGATACGATACGATACGATACGATACGATACGTACGATACGATACGATACGATACGATACGATACTATACTATACTATACTATACTATACTATACTATAATATAATATAATATAGTATGATTGCATATGAAACTGCAAATCTACTATGTATAACTTGATATTTTCAAAATTTCATTTATTTTCATCAATATGCACATGAATATTTTTAAGTTACAAAATTTCCTTCTACTCTCCCTTCCTAACCCCTCCCCTCAATGGTGAACAGTCAGGTTAACAGTGTTCATGCATATTTTGATGCACTTTTACAGATTAGTAATTTTTAGTATGAAGGATTAGGATTAAGGGAAAGAGATGCATAAGAGATAATTTTTATAAAGTGTTCATTAGATTCTGAAGAATTGGTTTTTGGTTGCTGCTTCCCTCAAGGTTGTTCATCTCACAGTGTTGTTTTAGATGTGTATATTGTTTTCTTGGTTCTACTAACATCGCTAAGCATCAGCTCCTGTAAGTCATTCCATGCTTCTCTAGAGTTCAACCATTGAACAACAATAGTATTCCATATTGGAACTTAACTATTGTTGCTCAATTGGAATTTAACTATTGTTGTTCAATTATGTTCAGTGAAATAAACAACAATAGTATTCCATAGTATTCATGTTCCATAACTTGTTTAGCCATTCCCCAATTGATGGGCATCCCCTCAATTTCTAATTCTTTGTCACTACAAAAAGAACTGCTATAAATATTTGGGAACATTTAGAATTTTTCCCTTTTTTCTGCAATTTCTTCTGAACAGTTTTATCGCTCTTTGAGCATAGTTCCATATTGCTCTCCAGAAATGTTGGATCCATTCACAACTCCACAAGTAATGTATCATTGGCCCAATCTTCAAACAACCTCTTCAAAACTGATCATTTTCCCCTTTTTCTCATCTTGACCAATCTGATAGGTATGAGATGATAGTGATACCTTATTGCTGTTTTAATTTGCATTTATCTAATTAATAATGATTTGTAGCATTTTTTCTTTTTTTATATAAAAGATTTTATTTTGACTTTTACGATTTTCCCCCTAAACTCAATTCTCCCCCCCCCCCACAGAAGGCAGTCTGTTAGTCTGTACTTTGTTTCCATGGTATACATTGTTCTAAGCTGAATGTGATGAGAGAGAAATCATATCATTAAGGAAGAAAAATAAAATATAAGAAATAGCAAAATTACATAAGATGGCAGTTTTTTTTTTAAATTAAAGTTAATAGTCTTTGATCTTTGTTCAAACTCCACAATTCTTTCTCTTGATACAGATTGCATTCTCCATCACAGATACCCCAATATTGTGCCTGATTGTTGCACAGATAGAATGAGCAAATCTATTAAGTTTGGTCATCATCCCCATCTTGCTATTAGGCTATATAATTTTCTTCTGGTTCTGCTAATCATGCTCAGCATCAGTTCATACAAATCCTTCCAGGCTTCCCTGAATTCCCATCCATCCTTGCTTTCTAATCAAATAATAGTTTTCCATGACATACATATACCACAATTTATTAAGCCATTCCCCAATTGATGGACATATACTTGATTTCCAATTCTTTGCCACGACAAGCAGGGCTGCTATGAATATTTTTGAACAAATGATATTTACCCTTTTTTCTTAGTCTTGTCAGGATATAGACCCAGTATTGGTACTGCTTGATACAGCGATATGCACATTTTGTTGCCCCTTGGACAAAATTCCACATTGGAGCATTTTTCCACATGATTATATATATATATATAGCTATGATTTCTTCATTTGAAAACTGTCTGTTCATATCCTTTGACCATTCATTACTTGGGAAATGACTTGTGATCTCCTAAATTTGATGCAATTCTCTATATAATTTACAAATGAGACCTTTTTCAGAACTCCTTGTGAAGATTATTTCCCAACTTTCTTCTTTCTTCGTATTTTTAAATAGTTTATGTGGAATATGGATTAATTTTTCCTTAAATGTTTGGTAGAATTCACTTGTAAATCCATCTGGACATGGAGACATTTTCTTAGGGAGTTGATTGATGATTTCTTTTTCCTAAAATGGGGTTAGTTAAGTAATTTATTTCCTCTTCTGTTAATCTGTTCAGTTTGTATTTTTTTAAATATTCATCCATTTCATTCAGATTATCCAATTTTTTGTTATACCATTTTGAAAGAAGCTCAGAATTATCTCTTTAATTTCCTCCTTTTGGGTGGTTAGTTCACCCTTTTCATTTTTGATAATGGTAATTTGGTTATCATCTTTCCTTTTTTTATTCAGTTTGACTAAATGTTTGTCTATTTTATTGACTTTTTCATAACACCAACCCTTAGTTTTATTTCTAAGATCAATGGTTTTCTTTCTTTCAATTTTATTAAATCTCTACCTTGGTGTCCTGAATTTCTAATTTGATATTTAATCAGTGATGTCTAATTTTTTTTCTATCTCTTTTAGTTGCATACCCAATTCATTGATCTCCTCTTTCTCTATTTTATTCATACAGGCATTTAGAGAATAAAATTTCCCCTCAAAACTACTTTGGCTGCATCCCACAAACTTTGGTATGTTGTTTCACTATTGTCATTTTCTTGGATATAATTATTAATTTCTTCTATTATTAGTTGTTTGATCCATCCAATATTTAAGAAAAAGATTTAATTTTCAATTAGTTCTTGGTTTATCTTTCCATGACTCTTTATTATGTGAAATTTTTATTGTGTCATGGTCTGAGAAGTGTGTGTATTTATTATTTATGCCTTTCTGAATTTGATTTTAAGATTTTTGTGCCCTAGTACATGGTTAGTTTTTGTGGTGGTGCCATGTCCTCCTGAGAAAAAAGGTATACTCTTTTCTATTCCCATTAGCTTTTCTCCAGAGGTCTATCATAGCTAAATTTTCCAAGATTTCATTCATTTTCTTAACTTCCTTCTTGTTTATTTTATTGTTAGATTTATCTAGTTCTTAGAGAGGGAGGTTGAGGTCCCCCATTATTAAAGTTTTCCAGTCTATGTCTCCTTGTAATTTGCTTAACTTTTCCTCTAGGATTTTGGATGCTATGCCATTAGGTACATACATGTTTAATAATGCTACAGCTTCATTACCTGTGGTGCTTTGAAGAATATGTGGTTTCCATCCTTATCCCTTTTAATGAGACCTATATTTGCTTTTGCTTTATCTGAGATTAGGATGGTTATTCCTGATTTTTTTTAACTTCAGCTGAAACATAGTATATTTTGCTCTATCCTTTTACCTTTACCCTGTGAGTATTTATCTGTATTTCTTGTAATGTATTTCATGGAAACAATTTATTGTAAGATTCTGTTTTTTAATCCATTCTCCCATGTGCTTCCATTTAATGGGACAGTTCATCCCATTCATGTTTACATATAAGATTACTAATTCTGTATTTTCCTCCATACTATCTTTCCCTTTTGAATTTTTACCTTTTTTTCCCCACTTATTCCTCCTCATCAAAGATTTCACCATTTCCCATTTATCTTTTCTTTTAAAATTTTACTTTCAGCTTATTTTCACTTATACCTTCACCTTCTTTTTTATCAGTCCCTGCTTCCCTTACCTTTCTCTTCCCCTTCCCCTGCCCTCCCCACTCCCCTCTAGAGAAGGATAGATTTTTAAACCCAAGTGGGAATGTATCTTGTTCTCTGGGCCAATTCTATTGAATAGAATTTACTCCCTTCTTTCCCACTAAAATTATAAATCTTATGCCTCTTCACCTGGTACTATTAATCAAGTATCATTAATCATAGCTTAATCAAATTATTAATCAATTGATAAATTGATTATTTGATAAACTCAAAGTGTTAACAAAGTACCATCACAGACTGATTGCCTGATTGCTTGTCTGGATCCAGGTAACCATGATGGTGTGGTGCTGGTTGATGGTTTGATAAGCAGCATTGCTTCAAAGTCATTAAGTACCTTCCCTTCTTCTGTTTCATTGGAAGTCACTGCTAAAGAGTCCTGAATTACATCAACTTATAATCATTTTTTCTTTGCCCCTTTTTCAAGTACTCTCCATAGACACACAATTCTCATGAGTCAAAGTATCATCCAAATTCTAATAATTTCATAAACTATTTGTACCCTTCCTCCCAAACTTATTTTTTCTCACACTTTACCCCCCTCCCCACTGAGGATAATTTTACTCTTGTTAAATGAAGTACAGATTAACTGAAACCCTGATTTAATTAACTATAAGAATCTTAAAGGGATCTAAATACTGAGAGACTCTGAAGCTCTCACTTGAGAACTTCACAAATGATATTGTAAAGTATGGTACATATTGACTCAGGACTGTACAGTTTATGATACTCTCTTCCAAGAAAATGCTAAGCTTGATCAGCACAGCAGAATTAAAGTGAATCAAAGGATACTGAGACACTTAAGTTTAGAGTTAACACTCTTGTTTTTCATGAATTTTTGTCTCATAGTGTTGTCAACTTTGACATCTTTAGTAGCAATATAAGACCCAACTATACCCATATCCTCTAACTCCAATCTCTTTAATTATATTTGACTCTTTACTTATCCTAAGAGAAGTAAAATTTCCAAAATTTAGAAGTGTATCTTCCCTTTTAGGGTTTTATACAATTTGATGGTCTTGACTAACATTTTTTTTTGTTTTGTTTTGTTTTTTCCTTCCCCTTTTCATTCACCTTTTTAATGAACCTTGAGTTATGCATTTGGCAATTAAATTCTTTGTTCAATTCTGGTCTTTGAGTCAAGAAAGTTGGTAAATCCTCTATTTTGCTGAACACCCATCTTTTCCCCTGACAATATATGCTGAATTTTGTAAGGAAGTAAATTCTTGGCTGTAATCCCAAGTCCTTTGCCCTCCAATTTTATGGTATTCCAGGTCCTCTAGAGCTTCAGTGTTTAGGCTGTTTGGTTGTGTTGAAGTCTGTGTTTTCTTTATATTTAAATTGTTTCTTTTTTCTGTTTGCAGCATTTTCTACTTTATTTGAGAGTTCTGGAATTTGATGAAAATAGCCCTTGGAGTTTTTATCCTGGGGTCTCTTTCTAGAGGCATTCTGTGTATTCTGTGAATGGTTACAGTGTCTTCTTGTTCTGGCACATTTGGACAGTTTTCCCTGTTAATTTCCTGCATGTTGTTTTCCAGGTTCTTTTCTTTTGATCTAGGCTTTCTAGTTGGCCAATGATTTGTGGATTATCACTCTAGATCTATTTTCCAGGTCATTCATTTTCCTATAAAGGTACTTTATGTTTTCTTCAGTTTTTTCAACCTTTTAAATTCTTTGATGGAATCTTGTAGTCTCATAGATTCATTGGTTTCTATTTGTTCAATTTTAATATTTGGGATTTTATTTTTTTCAATTACATTTTTTGTTTCTTTTTAAAGGTTTGAATTCTCTGGTCAATTTTCCATAATTTTCCTGCATGAATTTCTATTCTTTTTTTGCCATTTTTCTTCTTTCTCTCTTCTTTGGACATTAAATTCTTTTTTATGCTCTTCTATGAACTTGGATTTGAATCCAGTTCATAACTATTTTGAGTCTTCCCCGTGAGTGATTTTTCACTGTTTTCTTATTCAGATCTAGCATAGTTATCATCTTTATTTGCAAAGTAATTTTCCATAGGGATTTCTCTTTTGGATTTTTTGCTCACCATTGTTGTTTTAGCTCTGGTCCTGGGTTATAGAGTGTATAGATCCAAACTTTTCTTTTGTTTATTTTGTTTTTACTGGGACAGGAGTCTGATTTCTGGCTTATCATGGCCAAGATATTGTCTATGCAGCCCAGATATTGCCCTTGCACAGGTTTATTTCCTCCTTTGTGTTCAGGTCCTGACTTAGCAGTGTTTTGTTCCCAACCCAGTCCTGTCTTTTACCATGATGTTCCCAGGGTTCAGACTTTTTGGGGGTTGGAATCCTTCCAGTTGGTTTGCTATCAAGCTACTGCAACTTCTGCTGTTGTCAAACTGTCAATACACTGTGTCTAAAAGCCTTCCACTGGCTTTCCTGCTTTTCTGCCTCTTGGACTCTACTTCCCCTTTTCCTCCAGAGACAGACCTTCACTGAAGATCTTCCATGATGTCTACTATTGGAAACTTCTTTGGATCTTCTCTTTCTTTTTGTGGGATTTGAGCTGAAATGTCAATTCAGGGTCTTCATTTATCTTTGATAGGGAAAAAGTTCCAGGAGCAGGACAGCTTCCCAGCACCATCTTTGCTCTGCCCAGAAAGTTAAAAAGACCATTCTCTTGTTGAACAAAGCCACATAGTAGCTTTTCAGATCTCACCTTCTGATAGTAGAATGTATAAAAACCTAGTTTCAAGATTCCATTTTGGGGGAATGGTTCTTTACACAGTCGCCTCCTCCCCATGCAAACTTGCATAGTCAATGAACTGAAAGAAATATTATTAAATATGCATGACAAAAAATGTGTATGACAGCCTAATTACTAAATGTGTAAGACAAAAAATGTGTATGGCAGCCTAATATTGTTTTGCTCTTTCTTGAGGCCAAACTCTGGAGGGTCACACATGTTTAATTTAATTTTTATTTTTAAAGTCAAACTCATGGAGGTTCTTAGGTTCAAACAAGGAAGAATTAAATGTGGCATTAAAAGTAGAGTTGAGATTGTTATTTAGTTTTGTTTGAGTTTTTATAACTATAGATTTTCTTGCCAAAGATGGTGGAGTGGTTTACCAATTCTCTTTCCAGCTTTATGAAGGCAGGGGTTATGTGCCTTAATATGGGTTACAGAGCTAATGTTTCTCAGATCAGATTTGAATTTTGTTTTTTCAGATTCCAGGCCCAATGCTTTATTAATTGTGCTATCTAGCTTCCCCAAACTATTTGGGCCTAGAAAACATTACTTTATTGCAGTTTCATTCCATGAAGTTTTTTTTTTTCATTTAATAGTATATGAAAGAGAAGAGAAGATTTTGGCTCTAATATAAGACTGAGAAAACATAAGTAATTGATGGAACATGGGGGAAGAGCTTTTAAGGTCAGGGGTTCAATTTTGATGTTGAACTTATTAAAAATTGGACCAAGATTTTTAAGGAAAAAATAATACCAGGAAAAAAATACCAGATGGAGGTATTAGAAAAGCAGAGAGAGGAGCAGCTAGATGGCACAGTAGATAGAGCACCGGCCCTGGAGTCAGGAGTACCTGAGTTCAAATCCGGCCTCAGACACTTAATAATTACATAGCTGTATGGCCTTGGGCAAGCCACTTAACCCCACTTCCTTGAAAAATCTAAAAAAAAGCAGAGAGAGACATAATGGATGGAAATCATAGTTAGACTGTATGATGAAGCTGATAGGAATAGCTGTAGATTCAAGAATAAGGGGATGAGATGCAAGAGAAGACTTTAAAAGTTCTGTGTGATGACATCAAACAATTTTTGGAGATGGTAGGATAAAACCTCTAACCATCCCTAGGTGTAAGAGAGGTAGAATAAATACCTTGGGGAAGCCTTCAAGGCTAATGAAGGTACTGGATAATTTGAGGGGACCTTAGTGTGCCTACTAACATGCTTTTGTTTGCAGGGAGGTATTGTTTATAAAATGAAGAATGAGCTCCAGATACTGAACATTTTAGGAAAGAATGGGAAAATCAGATCTGGTTGCTAACTCTCAGTAGGATATAGAAAGGATGATATTGATAGAAAATCGAAAAGGGAAGAGATGTTGCTGAGTGATGACAAGAGTATCAGAAAGTGAAATCATGAAGAAAGGTGAACACCAACCCTTACTTTTATTTCTATTTATTAATGAGCCATGAGAAGATATATCAAATTCTGGAGAAAATGCCCTGGAATTCAAGTTCTGAAGAGATAGATTTCCCTGAGAATAAGGAGATCCAAAAATATGAGAGAAATGGATTTAATTATTTTAAGTGCAACTTCTGACCAAGGGTACAATGTCAGAGCTTATAAATTGAGATAAGAATACAGGAATAGGGCTCAGAAGCATATGGATTGAAGAAGACTGGAAATAAGAAAAAGAAGTGTTCATTTGGGTATTGTATTTTGAATTACAAGAATACAGAGAAGATAAGAAAAAAATGCTTTTTACATATGTTTTTGCTATTATTGCTTTTTGTCCTTCATTTTTTTTTTGCAAGACAATTAGGGTTAAATGGCTTGCCCAAGGCCACACAGCTAGGTAATTATTAAGTGTCTGAGACTGGATTTGAACCCAGGTACTCCTTACTCCAAGGCCGGTGCTTTATCCACTATGCCACCTAGCCACCCCTGTCCTTCATTTTCTAAGAAGACCATGGCACCAGGAAGGTGATGACATGGCATACCCATGAATTGGATTTGAGTGAGGGGAGTGGTACTATGTACTGTGCTCAGTGACCAGCTTCAATTTTTTCCTCCAGAGCCAACTAGGTCTAGTGACCAGATATAATCAGTGACTGGAAACAGGCTGGATATGAGACAATCAAGTTTATGTGACTTGCCCAAGGTCAAGAAAATTGCAAGTGTCTGAGGCTGGATTTGAACTCCCATCCTCCTGACTTGAAAGCCAGTGTTCTATCCACTGTACCACTAGTTCCACTTTCTTGCTAGATTGTAAGTAATAAATGATCATAACTGAACAATGATTGCTCAATCATGAGTTCCAGTTAGGATGTTTATTTGATGTCCCCCCAGTTGTGAGTATGGATAGGAATTTTAAAACTCTGTAATTGAGACTCTCAGGATTGCCAGATAGAAAGGAATCTCATATATAAACTCTTGATAGATGTGTGCAGGGCTAAAGCATGCTTGATAGTGAACAAAGGCAGCTCTTTCTCAGGTAAGAACTCAGATGCTGGTACAGCATTTAGGTGGTGCAGTGGATACAGCACTGACCTTGGATTCAGAAGGACGGGAGTTTGAATTCAGTCTCAGACAATTGCCACTTGCTAGCTGTGTAATCTTTGGAAAGTCACTTAGTGCTGATTGCCCTGCATCCATGGGTGTCTCCATTTGTCCTGATTTATATCTGACCACTGGATCCAGATGACTCTGGAGGAGAAAGTGAGGCTGGTGAATTAACACAGCCCTGCCTCACTCAAATCCAATTCATATCCTTGTTATTGAATCACCTCTCTGATGTTGTGGTCTTCTTTGAAAATGAAGAACAAGCATTATTCTTAGAAAATGGTTGAGGTTTTGCTGATAAGTTGTTTTAGAGCATAAGAAAACATGCATGACACATGTAACCTCAGTAAAATCTCAAGTACTCAATCTTCCTCAATCAAGGTATTTTCACTAGAGTTCATGCATTCATGAGTTTGGCTGATTCTCCTGTCTCTTGACTTTAAGACAGGTTATTTGAAGATTAACTTTTTTTTCTATTTTAAAAAACTATTTTTTGGTTTTGCAAATAAGTGGAGTTAAATGACTTACCCAAGGTCATACAGTTAAATAAGTATTAAGTGTCTGAGACTGAATTTGAACTCCTGACCCCAGGGTTGAATTCAGATCCTCCTTACTCCAGACTCTATAACTGCACCGCTAGCTGCCCCTGGAGATTAACTTTTGAAAAAAAAAAGAACAGATATTTCTAAAAACCTCAGCGTTCAAGGAGGATACTGGTTTTAACTAGGAGTTTTTTCCTCACTGATTGGAGTGCTTTCTCTGAGAAATTCTACATCTTAAATATTATATTGACATCTGTCCATTCTCAGTTCACTGCCTTGTAGTTTGACTCTGTTATCTTTAGTTTTCTAGAATAGCATAATATAGACATATGGAGGGGGGAGGGGGGGATAGGGTTATAAGGAGGGTGGATTGGTGGAATTGATTGCACAGCTCTTAAAACTTTTTCTAGGACTATGTTAAGGAAATAACAGACAATGTTGGAATTATCTTTTGAAAAATGTGTAATTACACAGACCACTTACCTAAAGAATTTGGATGAAGGATCAAATTGAATGTTTGCATAAAGCCTCATGAGACATGATACTGTGGAGGTTCCCTGGGATAAGACAACTTCACATCTTTTCCTCCCCACTCTCCTCTCCTTTCCTTCAACTCCTACTTTGCTACCATTATTAAACTATTTTTTCTGATAAGGTGAAAAAGCAACTCTAAGTAATTTATTAGGCAAGAGGGCTAAGTCTCAAACTATACTGTCTTTAAACTTCTGATTGAATTGGCAAAACTCCCTGGTCACTTAAGGGCATAAAAGGTCAGGCCATGTCTGTTGGGGTCCTTCAGACTAGGACACCTGAGCACAGGTGAGTCACTACACTCTGCCCAGTTTGGGAGTGAGATATTACTATCTATCAGAACTAAGTTCATTAGTATCCTTATTGAAAACCCTTGTTATGCGATGACTAAATCAAAGTCCATTTCTTAATAGTTAAATAATGAAAAATGTAAGAGTGCTTCAAATCAATGTTTTTTTTTCATTTTTAATTATATGTTAAAGAGATTCATTAATATGAAGTGATTCAAGATAAATTTCTTGTAAATATTGATACTTCCTAAGAAATATCAAAAGTCCAACCATTCTGTGACTGAACGCAGATGTGAATATCACTGATAATACATTTAGATTTTTTCTAGTCATATAGTGAATCCAAGAAAAAAATTTCTGATATAGATTTAGTTTTAGTTTTACAATATAACCCTTGGGTTAATAGGACCTTTAGCTATCTCCTGACATACAGCACATACAACAATAATAGCCTTAGAAGACTATACCATTTTGATCTGGTGTGTTGTTCAAATTGTGGGTGCTAAAAAGCTGAAAGATTGTCAGGAAATTGGCCATCCTGACAGTCACTCATCTAGACTCAAAAAATTTTGAGGAAAACAGGTTATTCCTCTCATTGACTAAGCGAGATGAAACAAATCATGGGTTACCAAGAAAACATACATGTTCTTGGTAGTGGTCTATGGCATGCTATCCTTTCTTCCTCCTTTCCTTTTCCCATTCATGATTACTTAGTCTTTTGTAGATACTTGCACTAAATTTTTTTAATTCTATTTTGTATTTGTTTGCAAAACAAGTAGTCAGCAAGCCTCACTGTATTGCTATTAAAAAAAAAGAATTCCTCTAATAGCTATGCATTATGCAGAGATTATCTTTCCATTGTTGATTAGGTATATATTTATTGATATTTAATTGAGTAGTTTGATATCATTTTAGTTGATTTTATAATGATTATGAAAATGGAATATACCATTGTTTTTCAATTTGTCTCTAATAATTGACATTTTTCATTGATTCATTTAAAATGAATTTTTATTGAAAATGTTCAATTTAACCATTTTTTGTACTTCAGCATGAAATGAGTTTTTTTTTAAAGTAGATGCTGTTGGATGATTATTAAAAACTCATCAGCTTTCTTGTATTATTTCCTAAGTTATGATATGTTTTTAATATATGTTTAATATGCAACAAAATTAAGTTATCTTCATCAATCTTGTATGCAAGGTCAATTGTTTTGATTCCTACAAATTTTTATCTTTTAAATTATCTAATATTAATAGTTAACAGTTATGTGTCTTTCCATTTCCTTATTTTCTTTGGGGAAGAAATGAACTATTTTTTTTCTTTTCTAATCTTTTTATTCCAAATATTCTGTTCCCTCTTTATCTCCTAATTTTTGTCTTTTTGGAAGAGATTCTATATTATTGGTATTTTTCCATACTCTGCAATTTTTTTTGGCACTTTTTAAATTCTTAATTAAGAATTATAAATTTTAAATACCTAAATTAATTGATTGCACAATTTATTTTTAAATGATTTTTATTTCTATTTGGAATCAATCTTTTTTTTTATATTCTCTTTTCATGATTCCTGTGCCATATTCAGGATTTTTTCCTTTAGTCAGGTTGTATTATTTCACATTCCTTATTATAAGTTTTGTTTAACATTTATTTTGTCTTATAGCTTCTACTCAATTTTAGTAATTTTTAGATAGGATAAGAACTTACAGCATACTGGATAGGAATAGAAAGAAAAATCCCTGTTTCTTAGCTGTATATGGTAGCCTCACAAAAACTGACCATTTATTAGGATATAAAAACTGCACAGAGAAATGCAAAAAGAAGAAATATTAAATTCACTTTTTTAAGACCTTTTGCAATATATATATATATATATATATATATATATATATATATCATAAAGGACTATGGAAACATAGATAAAAATTTTAGAATTAAACAATCTAATGCTAAAAGTTATTGAATTATTGAATCAATAAACTATAAACAATAAATATTACAATATGACCACATACTTGAATTTGCAGGTTGTCACCAACATAGTACTTAATGGGAAAATTCATACCTCTAAATGTTTCCTTTTTTTTACATCAATTGACTTTATTTTATGTTTTGTGTAACCATTAGCTTCTATTTGCCCCATTCTATTTTTCAAATAATTATTTTCTTCAGTCAGTTTTTTGTACCTTGGCTCAGTTTGTTCAGTTCTGTTTTTTAAGGAAGTATTTTCATCCATCTAGCTTTGTATCTATTCAATTTTGACAGTTTTTTGCATGGGTCAAGGAAGAGAAGACCTTCAGAAATGTTTTCTACCTCTTTTTGCATATGTTTAAATATTTTATGGTCTTACTTTATTCAATATCTTTGTGCCTCTTCCAGTTATTTATTTTTTAAGGTAATTATGGTTAAGAGGTTCATACACCTAGGGAAGCTGAATTTGAACTCAAATACTCCTGACTCCAGAACTATTGCATCATCCGCTGTACCACATAGTTGCCCCTTTTCACTGTTTGTTAAAAATTTTGTTTGAAATTCTCTTCTTTCTTTTCTTAGTATTTTTCTACTTCTCATTTAGTTTTAAATTTTTTAATTTTTTTCATAAGTTCTTGTTGGTTTAGGCTTTATTTGTAACTTTATTGACATTAACTTCTTCTAAATTTGTGTCTTGATATATCATATCAACCTGGTAGCTTTTTATGATTCAGGTCCCCTTTTGTTTTGCTATTTATTCATTTTTCCTGTTTCTTCATTTTGAACTTTTTTTGTTACAGTTGGGTTCTGCTCAACTTTGGCACTGTGCTGTGTTTTAGCCGCATTTTTTTCAGCTGCTGTTTTCAGATGGAGATCTGGGAATTTAAAAGTTTCTGGTGCTTCCAAGGTGGTATCATCTGGAAGAGGTATGATAAGTGTGATCCTGTTGTGTTCTGGTAACATTTTGATTCAGCAAATACACTTGATTTCTGTGTGTATATATATATATATATATATATTCCTTTCTTCTCTGGAATCACAATGGAGAAATGAGTATGGGAAATAGCATGCTGCCAGACTTCTGTCCAAGATGGCAGAGAGAAGACAGACACAGTTTGAAAATATCCTGATCTTCCGCCATATATGATATAAAAAAACCCTCTTAACAGAAATATGATCAACAAAAACCAGAAAGAAAAGCCAGGGGAAAGACCATTTACCTCAGGATTTGTCTATGGAATCCCGAATGAGTCAGGTTACAGAGGACTAGCTCTGCCTGGAGCACTGGATTGGTGAGAGCCTGGGAGCCTAGATTAGCCACAGATTAGCCTGATTAGCTGTGGGGCTGGAGCCCAGGAGCCTGAGGGCCCAAGAACCAGACTAGGTTGATCAGCAGCAAGGCTACAGCCTGGCTGACCACAGGGGCTTGGGTCAACTAGCAAGCACATGCATTGGTGTTGGCTCTGACCTTCCAGAGCTTGCTGGTAGGGCTACAGGGAGAGTTCTGGTGTGGGAGATCTGCTGACATCATCCCTGGGCTCCTCTGGTCAGGAGGAATTCAGAATCCATGGCTCCATTTCAACTGAAGCCTCTTTCCAAAACAAACACAATTACAGACTACCTCTGCCGCAGGCTAAGGCCAACTAGCAGAACCACCTCAACAGACAGTAGGGAGAGTGATGACCTCACGGCAGGGTATAGCCCACTATTGATCAAAGACAAAAGTATTTAACAGCTTCAATCACTCCCTCCAGGCCAAGGGAGAGGGTCTCAATCTAGTTCACAGTCACTCCAGAGAAAGCAACCAGCACCCCCTACTGGCCATCTGGAGACATTACACTCAGTGAGTAAAGACACTAGGGAACCCAACACCAAACCTCTGTGAACCAACCCCTCCCCAACTCAAGGTCTTAGTAAAATGAAGAAAGGCCAGTGAAAAGGGGGGGCATAGAAAACTTCTTGGAAGGAAAAGACCCTAATTCAGAGAGACCTATAACCTCTAAGAATATTATCTGGTCTCCAGCACAGAAAGATTTCCTTGAAGAAATAAGAAAGGCATTTAAAAACAAATTGGAAAATTTGGGAAAAGAAACACAAGAGAAGATTAACACCTTGCAACAATCAAACAAATCACTGGAAAATACAACTGAACAATGAAAAAATGAGACTAATTCTCTCAGATCCTCAATTGGATGATGCAAAAAGAAAATAATTTTCTGAAAAACCTCAATTGGTCAAATGGAAAACTCTTTCAAAAATAGAACTGACCAATTGGAGCAGAAATTGCAAAAGGTAAATGAAGAAAATTCTTCTCTAGAAAAAGCATGGAGTCTGTAGAAACTAATGATGTCATGAGACAGAAAAAGCCTGTTAAACAAAATTAAAAAATAGACAAAAATAGAAGAATATATAAATTCCTCATTCAGCAAAACCAATGACATTGAGAATAGATCAAGGAAGGACAACGTGAGAATTACAGGTCTTCCTGAAAACATTGAAGAGAAAAAAAAACCTTAATATTGCAGTATTTAGTGATGGAAAATTGCCCTGATATCATGCAATCAGAAGGCAAAGTAGTTATTGAAAGAATACATTGCTCACCTCTAGAAAGAGATCCTAAAATGAAAACACCAAGGAATGCTCTGGACAAAATGCAGAAATATCAGATAAAAGAGAAATTCCTACAAGCAGCCAGAAAGAACTGCATCAATGTTAAGGGATCGAAGGGCCTGGAATGAGATATTCCACAGAGCAACAGAGCTTGTAATGCAATGAAAAATCTACTATCTGGCAAAAATGATGCCTTCTCTTTAAGGTAGAAAAGATGAAAATTTAACAAAATTAAAGACTTCCAATAATTCCTGAAGGAAAAACTGGAGCTAAATAGAAAACTCAGACATCAAACAGAAGGTTCACATGAAAAGGTAAAAAAAAAAACCTACTATACAATAAGATGAAACTGTATCCCAGCATGGGAAAAAGAGTCTCATAACTCTTAAGAATTACAACTCTAGGGAGTTGCTAGGTGGCACAGTGGATAGAGCACCGGCCCTGGAGTCAGGAATACCTGGGTTCAAATCTGACCTCAGACACTTAATAATTACCTAGTTGTGTGGCCTTGGGCAAGCCACTTAACCCCATTGCCTTGTAAAAAAAAGAATTGTAACTCAATCAGAGAGAATATACTTAGTCAGAAATGATGGGTATTTGTGACTTATCCATGAGACTGCTCCCCAATGGCATGAAACTGTCTATAACCCTAATTGGGAAAAAGACTCTAATAACTCTCAAGAATTTAACTCTATTAAAGAGAATATATTTAGCCAGAAGTGATGGTTACTCAGGATTTTGTATGACACACGTAGAATGTTTTAAAAACACTTCCTCCTTAAAAAAGGAGACAGGAGACAGGAGGAATGAAGGGACGTAATAGGGTAAATCTTATTACATTAAAAGTTACAAAAGTCCTATGGTAATAGAGGGGAAGAAGGGAGGAGATGAGAAACACCTGAATCTTCCTCTCATCAGACTTTGCTTAAAGTTAAATCACACACACACACACACACAAACACAGAGTTAACTTAAAAAACAATTTACCTTTCAAGTATTAAAAGGGGAAAAGGGGAGGAAGGACAGAGATAGTAAGGGGAAGAAAATGGAAACTAACAGAAGGAGGGAAAGGGAAAAGGGAAAAAAAGGGAAAGGGGAAAGAAAGAGGAGGTGGTGGATATAGGAGGGCAAACACACTGCAGGGGGTGGTATTCAGAAATAAAATACTGGGAAATAAGGATGAAGGGGAAAAAGAGGGAAAATACAAACAGAGGGAAGATGGCATGGGGGGCAATAAAGAGTTAGAAATTATAGCTTTGAATGTGAATGGGAGGAACTCTCCCTTAAAATATATATGAATCGCAGAACGGTTTAAAAACTAGAATCCTACAATAAGCTGCTTACAAGAAACTCATTTGAAGCAGAGAGATACATGTAAAGGTAAAAGGTTGGAGCAAAATATATTTTGCTTCAGCTGAAGTCAAAAAACAGGGGTAGCAATCCTTATCTCAGACAAAGGACCTGCAAACATAGATAGCATTAAAAGAACTAAAGATGGAAACTATATCCTCCTAAAAGGTACCATAGAAAATAAAATGATTTAAATACAGTATATGTATGTTAGAAAATAAAATAATTTAAATACAGTATATGTATGTACCCAATAGGATAGCATCCAAATTCTTAGAGAAGAGGCTGAAAGAACTACAGGAAGACATAGACAGCAAAATCTCCTGCTCTCAGATTTAAATAAATCAATTCATAATATAAACAAGAATGAAGTTAAGGAGGTAAAAAGATTGTCAGAAACCCTAGATGTGTTATACATATGGTAGAAAATGAATGGGGATACAAAGGAACATACCTTTTTCTCTGCAGTACATGAAGCATACAGAAAAATTGATCATGTACTAGAGAATAAAAAACCTAATAATAAATTGCAGAAAGACAGAAATAGAGAATACATCTTTCTCAGTTCACAATGCAATAAAAATCATATGCAATATTGGGCCAGGGAGATATAGACCCAGAACCAATTGGAAAAAGAATAATCTCATCTTAAAGAATGAATGGATCAAACAGCAAATTATAGAAAGAATTAATTATTTTATCCTAAATAATGACAATAATGTAACAACATACCAAAACCTATGGGATTCACTCAAAATGACTGTCAGGCGATATATTATATCTTTAAATGCTTACATGAATAAATTAGAGAAAGTGGGAATCAATGAACTAAATATGCAACTAAAATAATTAAAGAAAGAAAAAATTAAAAAGCCCCAACTAAATAGCAAATTAGAAATTCTAAGTAATTAGTGAAATCAAAAGCAAAAATAAATTACTGAACTAATAAATAAAACCAAGAGTTGGTTTTATGAAAAAAACAATAAAATTGATAAACCTCTGGTCAATTTCATTAAAAAAAGAAAGAAGAAAATGAACTTGCTAGTATCATAAATGAAAAAGGTGAACTCACCACCAAAGAGGAGGAAATTAAAGTAATAATGTGGAATTATTTTGCCCAACTATATGCCAAAAACTTGGACAATCTAAGTGAAATGGACAAATATTTACAAATATATATGTTGCCCAGGTTAAATGAAGAGGAATTTAAATACCTAGACAACCCTAACTCAGAAAAAGAAATTCAACAGGCCATCTTTGAAGTCCCTAAGGAAAAATATCCAGGGTGTGAGGGATTCACAAGTGAATTCTATCAAACATTTAAGGAACGGTTGGTTGCAGTTCTATATAAACTTTTTGGAAAAATAGGGGAAGACAGAACTCTGCCTAACTCTTTTTATGAAACCAATATGGTGCTGATACCTAAACCAGGAAGAGTTAAAACAGAGAAAGAAAATTATAGACCTATCTCCCTGATGAATATAGATGCAAAAATCTTAAATAAAATCTTAGCAAAACGATTACAACAAGTTATCACTAGGATAATACATTATGATCAAGCAGGATTTATTGCAGGAATGCAGGATTGGTTCAATATTAGGAAAACTGCTAGTATACTCAATTATATAAACAACAAACCTATCAGATATTATATGATCATATCAATGGATGCTGAAAAAGCATTTTGACAAAATATTAGAGAGTGTAAGAATAAATGTACTATTCCTTAGAATAATTAGCAGTATCTAGCTGAAACCATCAACAAACATTATATCCAATGGGGAGAGGCTAGAGGCATTCCCAAAAAGATCAGGGGGTGAAACAGTGATACCCATTATCACCACAACTATTCAATATCGTATTAGAAATGCTAGCTTCAAAATAATAGAAGAAAAAGAAATTGAAGGAATTGGAATTGAGAAGGAAGAAAGAAAACTCTCACTCTTTGCAGATGACATGATGGTATACCTAGAGAATCCCATGAAATCATCCAAAAAACTACTCAAAACAATAAGCAATTTTAGCAAACTTACAGGATATAAAATAAACACTCATAAATCCTCAGCTTTTCTATATATGATTAGCACGATACAGCAGGAAGAGCTAAAAAGAGCAATTCCATTCAAAAGTAAACTTGGACAATAAAAATACCTGGGAGTCTATTTTCCAAGTCTATTTGCAAAGTCAAATTTAAAGAAAGGAAGACTCAGAATCATTTTGAAGACAATTATAAAACACTTCTCACACAATTTTTATCAGTTTTAAAGAACTAGGCAAACATCACCTGCTCATGGACAGGTTGACCTAATATAATAAAAATGACAATTCTACCAAAACTAAACTGCCTGCTTAGTGCCCTACCAATCAAAATTCTAAAATATTACTTTAATCAATTAGAAAAAGTTGTAAGTAAATTCAAAAGGTGGCTTAGCCATACCTAATCTAAAATTATATTATAAAGCATCAGTCATCAAAACTGTCTGGTATTGGCTTAGAAACATAGTAGTGGACCAGTGGAATAGATGAGGTGCAACAGCAGGAAATGATTATAGTAATCCACTGTTTGATAAACCCAAAGAGTCTAACTGTTGGGATAAAAACTCTCTCTTCGATAAAAATTGCTGGGAAAATTGGATGTTAGTATGGAAGAAACCTAGATTAGACCAACACCTCACATCCTATACCAAAATAAGTTCCAAGTGGATACAGGATTTAAACATAAAAACTAATATTATAAGCAAACTAGAAGATCAAAGAGTAGTTTACCTGTCATATCTATGGAAAAGGAAACAGTTTATGTCCAAGGAAGAGTTTGAGAACATCATTAAAACAAACTAGATGATTTTGATTACATTAAATTCAAAAGCTTTTGCACAGGAAAAAAACACTGTAACTAAGATCAAAAGAAATGTAGTAAACTGGGAAACAATCTTTACAACTAATGTTTCTGACAAAGGATTCATTTCTAAAATATACAGAGAACTGAGTCAAATTTTAAAAAGTCATTCACCAATTGACAGGCAGTCAAAGGATATGCAAAGGCAATTTACAGATGAGGAGATCAAAACAATCCATAGTCACATGAAAAATTGCTCTAAATCATTACTTATTAGAGAAATCCAAATTAAAGTTTCTCTGAGATACCACCTCACACCTCTCAGACTGGACAATATGACCAGAAAGGAAAATGATCATTGTTGGAAGGATTGTGGGGAATCTGGGACACTATTACATTGTTGGTGGGACTATGAACTCATCCAACTTTTCTGGAGAGCAATTTGGAACTGTGCCCAAAGGGCAACAAGATGTGCATACACTTTGATCCATCAATAACACTATTGGGTCTACCCTGAAGAGCTGATGAAAAAGAAAAAAAACATCATTTTTACAAAAATATTCATAGCAGCCCTGTTTGTGGTGGAAAAGAATTGGAAATTAAATAAATGTCATTCAATTGGGGAATGGCTTAGTAAACTGTGGTATGTGTATGTCATGGAACACTATTGTTCTATTAGTAACCAGGAGTGATGGGAATTCAGGGAAGCCTGGAGGGATTTGATTGAAGCAATGCTGAGTGAGATGAGCAGAAACAGCAAAACATTGTACACCCTAACAGCAACATGGGAGCGATGATCAACCATGTTGCACTAGCTCATTCCAACAGTGCAACAATGAGGGACAATTTTGGGCTGTCTGCAATGGAGAATACCATCAGTATCCAGAGAAAGAACTGTGGAGTTTAAACAAAAAGCAGTAACTTTTACATTTAATTTAGAATAAAAACTGCTATCTTATTATCTGATCTTGCTGTCTCTTATAATTTATGTTTCTTCCTTAAGGATATGATTTCTCACTCATCACATTCAATTTGGATCAATATATATATATATATATATATATATATATATATATATATATATATACCATGAAAACAATGTAAAGACTGGCAAATACCTTTCTTTGGGGGGGGGGGTTGGGGAAAAATTATAAAACTCAAATAAAATTTTTATAATTAAAACAAAACTGTTTTTTTATCCATTCTTAGCACAGGAATCCTTTGTTATCTCTTTCTGATCAGTTTTCCGATTTCCTTAGTGTTTCTGGACAGAGAGTTACCCAAACTGTTGCTATTGTTATATCTACCAACAGGGCTCACAACCAATGCTGCCACAATGTGTGCTCCAGACTATTTCCCAACATAGTGTAATAGACCTCCTTCGAATCTTCTAAATTCTCTTGGACTGGAAAATGCCTCATCAAGACCTTTAAGGACCTTTGTCACTATAAAATTTGACTTGATCAAAGGTGTTTAAGAGGGGAATGTTGAGAGAACTCATCTATTATACTTCTTCCACTCACCCATGTTAGTTCTGAAACCATATAAGAAATTTCAGATCTCTGAAGTCCTTGTTCATCTTCATTAAACTGGGTAGGGTATATTTGTTGCAGTTGTTTTCAGCTAAATAAATCATTACCTCTTGTTTATAATATATTTAGGCACTATTGTCTATTTCCTAGAATTTTATATTGTTTTTGCCTCTAAAGGCTTCATAATATGTAAATTTCCTAGGCTGTGTTTGGAGGGGAGAAATATGTATTAATCCCATTGCTTGCCTGTCATTCTCAGATTTAGGCTTTCAAAATGCTCCCATTCACAGGGTCATGAAAATTTGATTGGAGAATAAGTAAAAGTTCAATAAGCCAGTATATCTATCTTGTGATAGATTGGGAATGGCTTTAAATGTAAAACATTGATCAAAAAGCTAAAAAGGGTCCAAGAGGCCTGTTTAACCAACTAGACTGTTTAACCAACATAATATCTATTTTACCTATTTGGGAAAAAAGCATCATAGAGGAAAAAGAAATCTACCCAAATCCCTAACATGAATGAAGGAATGAGGGCAGTATTCAAACCCAGGTTACCTGATTTGCAATCTAGTGCTATTTCCATTATATGTTCTCAATTCATTTATTGTAGAAGAATATGTAAACCAATACCAAAGTGAGAGAAACAAAATCCATATTCCAATTTATCCCCTAATTCTAAACATAAGATTAGGTTAGTGAGTAGTCCCTGTTCTATTTCCATCTAAATTTTTAGGAATATAAAGATGAATAAATTAAAAAGTAATTATCAACACCATCAGCATCAGCATCAGTAACAATGGTAGTAATGGTGGCAGCTGAACAAGAGCAGGAACAGCAGCAATAGCAGAGGTAGTAATAACATTTATAGGGGACAAGGAAAAAAGATTTCCTAGGCAACTACTATGAGTCGTGAACTGAGCCAAATACTTTGAAAATATTATTCCACATTTAATAAAAATTCTAGGAAATGATGTATTAATTACATTTAAAAGTTAAAGAAACAGAAGACTACAGGGAAGATATAAAGATTTTTTTTTTGCAAGGCAAATGGTGTTGAGTGGCTTGCCCAAGGCCACACAGGTAGGTTAAGTGTCTGAGACCGGATTTGAACCTAGGTACTCCTGCCTCCAAGGCCAGTGTTTTATCCACTATACCACCTAGCCACCCCTAGATATAAAGATTCTAAAGCTATATTCTACTGACTGAGCTAAACAGGTTCCTATGCTGGTCTTGTAGGCAATTAGATGGTACAGTGGGTATAGCTCTGGCCTTAAAGTCAGGAGGACCTGAGTTCAAATCCCAACCGGACACTTCCTAGCTGTGCAACCTTGGGCAAATCACTTAACTCTGATTGCCTCACATACAGGGCCATCTCCAGTCATCCTGATCAATATCTGGCCTTTGAACCCAGATGACTCCAGAGAAGAAAGTGAGGCTGGTACCCCTCATAACACTACTTCACTCAAATCCAATGTACATGCCTAGCCTTGTATCACCTCCCTGATGTTATGATCTTCAAGAACAAAGGATAAAAATCATCATTCTAAACTCATACAATTAGTTAATGTTTTAAAATTGGACATATGCCTACCTAAATTAGTCTATAGCTCACTTTCATGTATCTGGGCTTTTATTAGCTGTAGTTGTAGGCAGTCCTTAGACAAGGATGAGCATATTTTAGATGAAAACAGTATATAAAACAGAAAGACCTGAGTCTTTATGCAGCAATCATTTTTTTTCACTTATAATTATAATCAGACATCAAGAAACAATCAGGGCCTGGACTCGAACCAAATGCCTTTGATCCATACTCCCATGCTTATTTTCTAGGAAGTTCCTGAGTCATCTTTAGCTTATCTCAATAAACTTCAGGGCAAAATTAGAGGCTATGAATTGACTCTAGGGGTCATAGGCCCTATTCTCAAAACTTGCATTTCCAATTATACCCACTCCAGGCTCAAGCTGATCTTAAGAATTCAACACCTGACTAGTCATACTCTAAATGAGTTTGTACTGTTCCAGATTGCTCAACTTAAGAGTCAGTAATATTATGGCTCTCTCCACATTTTAAGTTTGATGTCAGAACCTCAAATTCTGTGGCAGGGCTTCTGAACGGAACATGTTATTTTCAACAGTCTGGTCAATGAAGCAAGATGCTTTGATATTCCTTTTAATAACACCAAAAATTATTTCTTTATTTGGGAGTCTTTCATTATTAGATACTCACTATTTTGTCAGTTAAAAATCACTTTTTTATCACCTTCATTTTGAAATCTCAAATGCCTTTAGTAATAGATTGATAGAAAGCTAAAGAAAGGAAGATATAGTTCTATCCATAATTTCTATCCACTATTTCTACTTCTACTACTGCTAGTTAACATTTAAATTAGAGTTTTTTTAAGTTTTTAAAACATTTCATAAAAACATATATCTATTATAATATAAATATTATATATCTATATATTATATTTTATTAACTTTAGAGTTTCAATAGCCTTGAAGATCATGTAACCAAATGCCCTAATGTTATTGATATAAAATAAAAAACAGTATTCAAAAGATTTATCCAAAGATACAACAGCAGACTTGGGTTCTAAAAATTCAGGGCCTTTTGCTTGACTTCAAGCCCCCTCTTATTCAAGTGCACATTAGACAAACTATTAGCCCAGAGCACAAAAGTTCAGGAAACTATGTCTAATCCTTTCTCTGCAGTGAGTCACTCATTGTTCCTCACTGTTAAAATGAGGGAAATTTTGATGAATACTTTCTCCCACTTTGCCCCAACTGAAAATTGATGTTTTTGTTTAATTTAGTTTAATTTTTGTTTTATTCAGTTTTGTTTAATTTTGTTTAATTCAGTTTAATAATTATGGAAATTCTAAATTCTAAATATTTTCTCAGTGAGATTAAGATGCATTTATAAAATTTACCAGTGTCAAGAGGGCTTCTAAAATTTTATAATACAATCATCAATGTAAGTGAAACTTAATTTATGAATTTTGTCAATTTAAGAAAAATTAGAACATTTGAAGTTGCGCTTTATTAAAAAAATAAACATTTATAAAGTTAATGCTAGAGGTCAGTACTGTGCTGAGTATCCCTACCTTCAAGGAGATTTATGGAAAAGGTAATATGTACATGCAAGAGGTAGAAGGAACAAGAATTTACAAAATCCTAAGAAAACACTGTGCTAAATTCTTTACTAATATTTTTTACTTGAACTAAACAAACCTTTTAGCGTGTATTCTTTTCTTATCCATTTATTCCAGTTTAGAAAGTATAGGAAGTCAAAGATTGCAATTTTCCCAGTGTCACATAGTTATTGAGGTCAGCTTTGATCAGATCTTCCTGACCAGATCAAGTTCCCTATCTACTGTGTCAACTGGATGACAAATACATAGATAGATAGATAGATAGATAGATAGATAGATAGATAGATACAGATATAGATAGTTATCAGATGAATAAATATGTACATATATACATTTGTATCTATGCATATATACATTCATACATAAATATACATAGTTAAGTGGCATAGTGCCAAGACTGAAGTTAGAAAAACTAATCTTCTTATGTGCAAAATTGGCCTCAGATATTTCTTAGCTGCATGATACTGGGCAAGTCATTTGACTCTTTCTGCCTAAATTCTCATCAGTAAAATAAACTGGAGAAGGAAATGGCAAAACATTCCAGTATCATTGCTAAGAAAACACCAAATGGGATTAAGAATAGTCATATTATATATATGCATAAACATGTATTATATAATATCATATTTAGTGTGATGCATATATATGTGTGTGCATTTAGGTGTTTACTTTATTAAATGGTATCCAAACACAGAATATTTTTTTTGTTATAGGCACAAAATTTTACAACACCTAACTTGACAAACTTAAATGTTGTATGATGTACAGGGTTTTTTAAATTTTTCCCATGTATTATAACAACCTTTGACAATATTGTAAAATCTAAGGACCCTTGTTGGGGAAAAAATTTTAAATGTTTAAAATAAATTACATATAATAAACAGAGAAATCCATTATATAGACACATTAACATGTTGTTATTGTTGTTGATTTAAGTGCAAAATTTCCAGGATAAAAAACCCTTATGCAATATATAGTGGAGTTATGATTACTTTTGGATCAAAATATATTGCTTCAAGTTCTGCTTTTGCCACATACTTGTTATGTGAATATAGCAATTCATAATCTGTTAGTATTTTAAGGAATACTGTAAGACTGAAAGTTTTAAATAATTTGCCAACATACATTTTTGAAGGACACTTTCACATCTCTATATGGTGGAAATTAAAAAGTTGAAATCTACTGCTGCTGCTACTACTACAACTACTACTACTACTACTACTGCTACTGCTACTACTACTACTACCACTACCACTACGACTACAATACAATTAGCATTTATTAAGCACCTCTATGGTACTATAATGAAGTACTATAATGAAAGATAAAACAACAATAACCCCAAAACAATCCTGTCTTTAAGGAAGTTATGGTCTGAAAAAAGGGAGACAATATTCAAACATCTACCAATAAGCAAGGTATATATATATATATATATATATATATATATATATATATATATATATATATATATATATAGAGAGAGAGAGAGAGAGAGAGAGATCTATAGATAGATATAGATATAGATAGATAGGAAAAATTGGGAAAAAATTAGAAGTACAGTGTAACATTAAAAACGTTTATGAAAGGCTTCACGCAGAAGGTGAAATTTTTGCTGGGAGGGACCTGAATGAAATTAGGGAAACCATAATGGAAAGAAGAGCAACAGAATTCTGGGCATTGACAGTGAAGATAGATGAAATTATGAAACAGAGTGTCATCTTCAAGGTCCATTACAGAGGCTAGCGTTGATGGACTGAAGACTTATTCTAACGGTTTTTATGTATTAGGACTAGGGGGAGTTTCAAGGAAGAATATTGAAACCCTGTGAAAGGGAGAACTTCCTAATAATGAAAACTAACCGAAATAAAAAAAAAGAAAGAAAGAAAACAGAAACAGAAAAAGACTCTTTTAGGAGTCTCCTTTAGGAGTTTCCACTCAATAGAGGAGTTTCAGCCGATAATAGAGGCTCCCTTATGAATGTTTTTGTAGAGTCAATTTCAGTTACAGGATTAGATTACCACTATGATTGTTTCATTCAGTCAAAAAGCATTTATTAAACACCATTATATACCCAAAACTGTGAAGACAAAGGAATGTTTAAAAAATAAAAACCCATACACAATCACACCAGCTCCCACTCTTTCATAAATACATATAAATTATGAATAACTATTTATGTATCTGTATAAATGTCATATATATATATATATATATATAAAACAATCCAGGAGGGAAGGTACTAAGATTAAGAAAGACTGGGTTAGGCTTGTTGGAAAAAAAGAAATCTGTCCAGCAACCATACAAAGCAGATACTATAGTATACTACACTATGCTGTTGGCTTTTGTACAATTTATTTTTTCATCTATAAGATGCTTTCCCAGTTAGAATGCAGTCATTTTGAAGTCATTGGAACATGTTTGCCATTCTTAAATCCCCTGAACATATACTCCATATATGTTTGTTTGGGACAGATGAGTGATGTACTGGATAGAGCACCAACCTGGAGTCATGTGGCATTGAGTTCAAATCTGACCTCAGACACTTGACACTTACTAGCTATATAATCTTGGCAAATCACTTAACCCTGATTGACCTATTCAGGACCATCTCCAGTCATCTTGAATCATACCTGGCAATCAGAGCAGATGGTTCTGGAGGAGACAGTGAGGCTTGTGCCTTTACACAGCATCCTCTTGTTCAAATCCAATTCACTTGTTTATCTATCACCTCCCTGTTATCATGGTCTTCTCTGATAATGCAAGACAAAAAACATAATCATCATCATATGTTTGTTTTTAAGGAGATAATGCATTTTAGAATACATTTAGGTAGAGTGGAACAATATAGAGAGCTCTAATTATAGAACAGATTCAAGAAACATTGTTCCCCTTTGGTTCTGTGATTTATTTATGTCTTTTTAATTGTTTTGATACCAAGAAAAAGGGGCCGAAATATAAATTTCTCAGCCCCTGGGATTCATTGTGTCTTCATCCATATTGTACTTCTTTATACAACAAAACTCCATCCTGGACATTTTCTATATATACACTCAATTCACCTAACAACTTACATGAATTTAATTATCATCTATATGCAGGTAACTCACAGATTCCCAATTCCAATCTTTGACTTTCTTCTGTCTCATGTAAACATTAGATATTAGCTCCTATTAAATATTTCTAAAGGGAAGCCCTATACAAATATAAAAGTCAGAACTTCTAGCTTTTCCCTAAAACCCATTCTTCTTCTGAATGTGACCTATGAAAACTTTCAATTGAAACTCCATTTTCTAGATTTAGAAGTTCTGAGTTACTCTTTTCTATTTTTTCTAAATCATGATGTTAAAACTTTTTGTCTTGTTCTTCTGAGAGACCTCAGGTTGTCTCTATTAGATGTTGATTTTTCATATCCAAGTATGCTTTGCATGCTTAGTGAAAATATTGCCTTTTCAAATAATTACTGTTTGCTTTTCTTCTTTTAAATTGTCTTCACTTCGTATCTGCATTCTCAGTCCATTGTTCTCTCTTTCGTTTCTTTGGCCAGAATTACCATTACAGTTTCCAGGATATTTTTTATCCTGCTCATTTTTGTTGTAAAAAACATACATTTTTCTTTAAAATATCCCATTTCTCTCTTAAATCACCTAGAATAATCTTCTGTGGTTCCATGTTCTCCTTAAATTAATAATGCCTTTGTTCATGTGTTGGGTGGTTTTTATTTGTTTTGCAGTATTTATTCATACTCATTTACTCTATCTTGAGCTAAATTTCTTTCTGATATTAATGCTTCCCCTTTTGATTTATCTGCTTATTTTCAAGGATGTTAAAGGATATTTTTACATGAAATATCTGTTAATTTCAGTTCCCACCCCTTTATTTTCCCCCTCTTGTATCAAATTCCTGCCTTCTGATGATGGTTTAGTTGAGGTTTCAATTTTTGGTTTACTCTATATCACTTCAGTCTCCTATCATTCTTATCAGTTCAAGGTCCATCAGAACAAGATTCTCCACCAAGCTGATTTTTTTTTGGTGTGGGGAGAGAGAACAGAATTGGTTTCAATTGGATGTAAAGCTCTTTTCATGAGGTTAAGTGAAAGGCTGCACACACAGGATGACATAAACACAGTGATCTGTTTCTGTGTCTTCTTTCCCCTCCTTCTGTTTCTGACTTATACTCAATTCCTTATTGTTCTCCTGGGATCTCTCTTCCCCTCCAATCCTTCCTCCACATAACTGCCCAAGTGATTTTTTTCCTCCAAAAACATGGGTATTCTTATGACACACCTCTTTTGATAAACAATGATTTAGTTAAATCTTGGAAAGCATGTTAACTGTTCTATCTGTCATATGAAAATTTGACAACCTGGCACATTTACTATCTTTGCAGTCATTATTTACCTATAAACACTCCACATTTCAGTGAAAATTTTTGATGTTGCTCAAATCTCCTTTGACACTGTCATCATTTTAATGCAAGCCTTCATCATCTAGAGTCCTGGATGGTCTATTGTAGTAGACTATTCATGTGTATGACTATTTCAAGGCTCTCTCCATTCCAATCAATCCTCAATCACTAAAATTATTTTCTTATAAGCACAGGTCCCTTGATTTAAAACCCCTGCTCAGTAAAATCCAGGGACACCCTCTGTCAACTACAGGATCAAATACAAAATGCTCCATTATCCATTCAAAGTCCTTTGTAACCTATATCCTAGTCATCTTAAACCTTACTTTCCAACACGTACACTTCATGACACTGTAACACTGATACCCTGTGTGGTCCATCAAAAAATAGTTCTCTATTGATTATTGATGTTTTCTTTATCTGTCTTCCATAGCTGAAAGTCTTTCCCTTTTCAAATCTATCTATTCATATATTTGGTTTCTTGGAAGTTCTAATTAAAATTCCATCTTTTGCTAAAAGCCTTTTCAAAACCCACTTAATTCTACTGTCTTTCTTTCCTCTGCTAATTAATTTTCCACCTTCTGAATAAATCCCTTCCTTACAGAATTCTTGAACTTCTTTTTCTCACTCCCCCCCCCATTATTTTATATTTATTTTGTCTCTAGCTTACAAATACTTTGACATGTATATACTTTCTCCTTTGGCAAAAGATAAATCCTTAACAGTAGGGATATCTTTTTATCCATGGTTCCTAACACAGTATCAAGCACATTATAATTCCTTAATAAGTGATTGCTGATTGATTATTTGATGGAATCCTCAGTGATCCATAGTCTCTTGCAAAACTGTGAAACTGAAAAGCATATTATGTTGGGAATGATTTTGGTCTGTCACATTGTCTGATTAAGGGGGTAGCAAATTTTATTTTCTGCCCCAGGCATTGCTGAACAGAATGTGAGTCAATTTTTGATATAAGTGACTGGCTCAATTCATAACACTACAGGGTAGAGATAAAAAAGTTTGTACTTTTGCCTTCCTCGTATAAAGAATTTCAATCTGCTCTCTGGGCTGGCTGACTTTCTTGGACAACACTTTCAGTCATGAAGATAATTTTGTTTCTATTTGTTTTAGTTTTGTTTTTGGCCCCAGTTCCACTAGGTAAAACAACAATTATAATGGGTATATTGGTGATGTGAAACATGAGAAGGGTAGAGAGACAAACCATGAGGATGTTTTCAGATTATAAATTCTGGGAAAAAAAGAAATTATGTAGCAGTAAAGTGGCTTTAGTATGCTTCTCTAGGAGTAAGAAAAGGAGTCAAAGGGTTGAGATTTTGCAAAGGATTAAATTATAAGGCATTTGGGGGTATTGTGGAAAAGAAATTCATGAGCTCTATTTAATGAATTAGTGGTATAGAATGCTAGTCAACTGAATTTAGGAAATACATTAAGAAACATGATTTAAAGTAGATTACACAAAAAACCCAAAGAAGTTTGGATATAAGAAAGCATATTAGTTGGTCACTGGTATTGATATTGACCTAAGTGGGTCATTCAATCCATTTTGCAAAATATGGTTTTCAAAATGTACTTGAAAGCCCTGATATTGTCCATACTTATAACATTTTCTAATTTAAAGATTGGTTACTTCATAAGCACCCACTTAAGATTGCATACAAGGATGTTGACTAGTACTGTACCTTCAAACCTTCTCATGTAGAGATTATGAATCATTCCTTTGAAAATTTAGTTCTCTTTGCTGTGAAAGAACTTCCCTAGAAGCAAGGAATCTAAAAGTCAGTCCATAGATCACAGATCGCAGAATGAGAGCCAGCCAGAATGAGAAAGAATCTGAAAATACATTTAGTCTAACTCTCAAAGATTAAGTATCACCTCTACATATTCTATAACTACATATTTAATAATTATTCAGGGTTTGACAAAAGAAATTTAGTTAGAGGTAAAAACTCTTGAGGCACTTTTTTCCAAAAGTTGGTGTGATGTGTAGTCCAAAAACTGTCCACAAGATGTAACTTTGAAGAACCCCACTAAAAGGTCTAAATGGGATGCATAAGATTTCCAGAGGAAGCAAACTATAGTCAAAAGAGAATTGAATCTGGGGTCTGAAGACCTAGAATTATTCTGTTTCTTCTACTGACTTCCTGTGTAGCTTTGGGTAAATCATTTTTTTTTCACTCCCTAAGACTCAGTTATCTTTTTTTAACCTATAAAATTGAGTACATATATCTACAGAAATTTGGACAACTATATCACTTTTGCTGGTCACTGAAATTGAGATTGGTCTAAATTAAAATTGTTACAAAAATGGAATGAGGGGCGGCTAGGTGGTGCAGTGGATAAAGCACCAGCCCTGGAGTCAGGAGTACCTGGGTTCAAATCTTGTCTCAGACACTTAATAATTACCTAGCTGTGTGGCTTTGGGCAAGCCACTTAGCCCCATTTGCCTTGCAAAAACCTAAAAAAATGGAAGGAGATAATGTGGGGTATGGTAAAATGCTATTTAAATATTATTTATGCAGTATTATTTTAGACCTATTAGAGTTGAAGCAAAATTGTTATTGATATGTACATGTATACACACCTTTACACACACACACACACACACACATACACAAAATTAAAAAAAATCTTTAAAAAATCCTGTGATTCTCTGATCAAGAGGACTGCAGGCTTAAAGTTGGTTTCTTATCCTCTTCCTCAGGACAGTTAGTTTAGGTGTTGCAAAATAAGACTGAACTACAAAGCAAGATTATATGTAGGAATTGTTCATTAATTAGGTCCCAGGATTGTTTTTATTGGAGAATATAAAAATAAAAGTAGGTAGAGAGACAGAGATTAGAGTGTCCAGTTTTAGTTTAGACATATCCATAGGGGACAATGACCTAAGTACTTGGATATCTTTATGGTCCCATAATTAAACTTCCTTCTTTTCAAAAGACAAAAAAAAATGTATTTTTCAATACTAAAAATGCATAAACAGAAACAAAAATAAGTTTGGTTCTTATATGAACACTACCAGGATCTTTTTTAATGCAAAGAAATAAAGAGCACTCTTTATTTAGTATACAAAAAAGTTACTTTTGCTTATCTTAACCTTCTTTTACATGTTTCCCTCATGTCACTAATTCTTGAAATCTACTTCACATAAAGGCCTTCTTGACATTTCAGAAACCCAAGAGAATTTGTATGTGTGTGTTGTTATATCTGAAAGCTACAGAATTTGAAACATCAGTTTGTGCATAATTATGAATATTTATACAATGAGATCCATATTATCTAGAGATATATTATTTATTTCCCAATGCCATTAGGGGGGAAAATAGCCAAGTTATCATTCTTTCTCAAATTATGCTATTCTTTTCCTGATGCAGATGCTTGACAGCTGTCATCTCTTGTTATTTGTAAATTCCAATTAAGCTGACACTCATCCTGCATGTAGGATAGAATAATTTGAAGATGCACTGCAAGTTGCTGAGATAATTTTTCCCATTAGCATCAAAGACAATAAATAACTTCTTTCTAGATGTTATAAATAGGCATTCACTGCTTATGTGCATGCTGGAGCATTGCAGTAACATGAACCACTGTGGTGTGATTCATCATGACTTCTGGTCAAGAGGACTTAGTTATCAGAAATAATGAAGGGACTTTGTTACAATTTATTCTTACATATATTGTGATCTTACTTGCATTAAGTCTTTAATAGAATAAAGTCTTACAATTTCTTTCTGAGGAAAAAAATAGTATTATACCCGGCTCCACATGTAAAATGAATTATCCTCAACAGGGACCCAGTTTCTCGGAAACAGACCCTGAAGACCAGTACTTTAAATAGGCATTCTGGCACTTGGGGATGGTAGATTCTTAGAAAGAAAAGATTACTTTGTTGGTTCACTTTGAATCCTCATCTTCCTTCCTACTACTGACTCATAGTGGCTAGATTTCATATGATAGAGTTACAAGAACAAGATAAAGATCTAATATCTAATATCTTCTTTACTCAAGATAAAAATTACACCTTAATATCAATCTATAAATATTTGTTAAGCAGCTATGTATTATGCTAAGCACTGGGAGTTAATAATTCATCCTTGACATGAGTATTTGAAACTTTACTGTCATTTCTTTTAATATGCAGATGCTCTGAGAAGCAGTAACACATGATGCCTGAGACTATCTTTGCAGGAATACTTTCTCAGCTCAAGTTACTCTCTGATGAAAGAGGGGCAATAAGATGAAAATTCCAATAGTAGGTGATGATTTCTAGAAGAGCAGAAGAACAACCTAATATGATACTCTTGTCATGAGGATTCAAGACATGATACTGGTTAGTAGTCAGAGTTCATCTCTGGGCACACATACTGATTACAAATTCTCAAAGTCATACTACTTATTGTAGAATACAAAGTATTATAGTACAAAGAGCACATGTGAACTGGAAATCAGTCATTGTGGGTTTGAGTCCTGACTTTAACATTACATAAATGTAAAATTTTCATAATTTTGCTTTTCTCTCTGTCATTTTCATTCCTCATGTATATAAAATGAAATAATTAAACTAGAAGTTCTCTAAGATACATTATTACCCCTTTTTTAATTTATTTTTATTAAAGATATTATTTGAGTTTTACAATTCCCCCCCCCCCAATCTTACTTCCCTCCCCTACCCCACCCCCCGCCCATGGAAAGCAATCTGTCAGTCTTTACTTCGTTTCCATGTTGTACCTTGATCCAAATTGGGTGTGATGAGAGAGAAATCATATCCTTAAAGAAGAAACAAGAAGTCTAAGAGGTAACAAGATCATACAATATGATATCTGTTTTTTCTAAATTAAAGGGAATAGTCCTTGAACTTTGTTCAAACTCCACAGCTCCTTACCTGGATACAGATGGCAATCTCCTTTGCAGACAGCCCAAAATTGTTCCCGATTGTTGCACTGATGGAATAAGCGAATCCTTCAAGGTTGATCATCACCCCCATGTTGCTGTTAGGATTTATAGTGTTTTTATGGTTCTGCTCATCTCACTCAGCATCAGTTCATGCAAATCCCTCCAGGCTTCCCTGAAATCCTATCCCTCCTGGTTTCTAATAGAGCAATAGTGTTCCATGACATACATATACCACAGTTTGCTAAGCCATTCCCCAATTGAAGGACATTTACTTGATTTCCAATTCTTTGCCACCACAAACAGGGCTGCTATAAATATTTTTGTACAAGTAATGTTTTTACCCTTTTTCATCATTTCTTCAGGATATATAACTAGTAGTGGTATTTCTGGGTCAAAGGGTATGCAGATTTTTGCTGCCCTTTGGGCTTAGTTCCAAATAGCTCTCTAAAAGGGTTGGTTGAGTTCACAGATCCACCAACAGTGTAATAGTGTCCCAGATTTCCCACAACCCTTCCAACAATGGTCATTATCCTTTCTGGTCATATTGGCCAATCTGAGAGGTGTGAGGTGGAACCTCAGAGAAGCTTTAATTTGCATTTCTCTAATAATTAATGATTTAGAGAATTTTTTCATATGGCTATGGATTGTTTTGATCTCCTCCTCTGTAAATTGCCTTTGCATATCCTTTGACCATTTGTCAATTGGGGAATGGCTTTTTGTTTTAACAATATGACTCAGTTCTCTGTATATTTTAGAAATGAGTCCTTTGTCAGAATCATTAGTTGTAAAGGTTGTTTCCCAATTTACTACATTTCTTTTTATCTTGGTTACAGTGGTTTTATCTGTGCAAAAGCTTTTTAATTTAATGTAATCAAAATCATCTAATTGGGTTCTGGTGATGGTCTCCAACTCTTCCTTAGTCATAAACTACTTCCCTTTCCATAGATCTGACAGGTAAACTAGTTCTTGATCTTCTAACTTTCTTATAGCATTGTCTATTATATCTCAATCCTGTAACCATTTGGATCTTATCTTGGTAAAGAGTGTTAGGTGTTGGTCTAATCTAAGTTTCTTCCATAATAACTTCCAATTATCCCAGCAATTTTTATCAAAGAGGGAGTTTGTATCCCAATGGCTGGACTCTTTGGGTTTATCAAACAGAAGATTACTATAATCATCTCCTGCTTTTACACCTAGTATGTTCCACTGGTCCACCACTCTATTTCTTAGCCAATACCAAACAGTTTTGATGACTGATGCTTTATAATATAATTTTAGACCAGGTAGGGCTAAACCACCTTTTTTTCACTTTTTTTCATTAAATTCCTGGAAATTCTTGACTTTTTATTTTTCTGTATGAATTTACTTAAAATTTTTTCTAACTCAAAGTAATTTTTTGGAATTTTGATTAGTAGGGCACTAAACAGATAGTTTAGTTTTGGTAGAATTGTCATTTTTATTATATTATCTCTACCTATCCATGAGCAGTTGATATTTGCCCAGTTATTTAAATCTGATTTAATTTGTGTGAGAAGTATTTTATAATTGTTTTCAAAAAGATTCTGAGTCTTGTCTTGGCAAATAGACTCCCAAGTATTTTATATTGTCTGAGCTTACTTCCTGCTGTATCTTGCTAGACATATATAGAAAAGTTGAGGATTTATGAGGGTTTATTTTATAACCTGCAATATTGATAAAATTGCTAATTGTTTCCAGTGGTGTTTTGGTTGGTTTCTTGGGATTCTCTAAGTAGACCATCATGTGATCTGCAAAAAGTGATAGTTTTGTCTCTTCCTTCCCAATTCTAATTCCTTCAATTTCTTTTTCTTCTCTAATTGCTGATGCTAACATTTCTAATACAATATTGAATAGTAGTGGTGATAATGGGCACCCTTGTTTCAACCCTGATCTTATTGGGAATGCCTCTAGCCTCTTCCCATTGAATATAATGCTTGTTGATGGTTTCAGGTAGATACTGCTAATTATCCCATGCTGGGATATAGCCAGTTTCAACTTACTGGATAGCAGGGTTTTTTTTTTCCCTTTTACCTCCCTACCCCCTTTTTCCCCCTACCATTTCATGTGTCTCTTGATCCTCCTGTTTGATGTCCATATTTTCTGTTTAGCTCTGGTCTTTTCATCAGGAATTTTTGGAATTCTTCCATTTCCTTAAATGTCCATGTTTTTCCCTGGAAGATAAGTCTCAGCTTTGCAGGAAAGTAGATTCTTGTCTGCATTCCAAGCTCCCTTGCTCTTCCAAATAGCTCCTTCCAGGCCCTTTGATCCCTTAATGTTGATGCAGCCAGATCCTGCAAGATCCTTACTGTGGCTCTTTGATATGTAAATTGTTTCTTTCTGGCTGCTTGCAGGATTTTCTTTTATCTGATAGTTCTGGAACTGGGCCACAACATTCCTTGGTGTTTTCATTTTAGGATCTTTTTCTGGAGGGGATCAATATATTCTTTCAATAACTACTTTGCCTTCTGGTTCCATGGTATCAAAGCAGTTTTGCATCACTAGATCCTGTAATATGAAGTCCAGGCTTTTTTTCTCTTCAATGTTCTCAGGAAGTCCTATAATTCTCAGGTTGCCCCTCCTCGATCTATTCTTGAGGTCAGTGGTTTTGTTGATGGGGTATTTTACATTTTCTTCTATTTTTTTCTATTTTTTGACTTTGTTTAACTGGATCTTGCTGTCTCATCGAGTCATTAGTTTCTGCAGACTCCATTTTTGCGGGAGGAGAGGAGTTTTCTTCATTAACCTTTTGCAAATCCTTTTCCAATTGGTCAATTCTACTTTTGAAGGAACTTTTCCATTTGAGCAGTTGAGGTTTTGAAAGAATTATTTTCTTTTTGCATTTGCCCAATTGAGGATCTGAGAGAATTATTCTCATTTTGTATTTGTCCAATTGATGTTGTGAGAGATTTGTTCTCATTTTGTATTTGTCCAATTCAGGATTTGAGGGACTTATTTTCCTTTTGTATTTTTCCAATTGTACTTTCTAAGGATTTTTTCTCTTGTTGCAAGGTATTAATTGTTTCTCCCAAATTTTCCAGTTGAGTTTTAAGCTCCTTCCTTATTTCTTCAAGGAAGTCTTACTGTGCTAAAGACCAGATCATATTCTCCTCAGAGGTTCTAGGTCTTTCTAAGTTAGCGTCTTTCCCTTCTAAGGATTTTTCTATGGATCCACCTTTCTTCTGACCCTTCTTCATTTTGCTAAGACCTTGAGTTGGGGAGGGGCTGGTTCACAGAGACTTGAGATCTCTAGAGGCTTTACTCACTGAGTGCAATTTTCTGGCTGGCCAGTAGGAGGTGTTGGTTGCTTTCTCTGGAGTGACTATGATCTTGATCAAGGCCTTCTCCTTTGCTTGAAGAGAGGAGTTGGAGCTATTGAATTCTTTCGCCTTCAATCAATGGTGCTCCTTACCCTGGCCTGAAGTCATTCCTCAGCTGTGCTGGTTCTTCTGCTTACACACCTGTGCCTGAGGCAGAATTAGTCTGCAAATGCTTGCTCTGGGAAGAGGCCTCAGCAGCAATGGAGGCATGGACTCTGAGTTC
Organism: Macrotis lagotis; assembly: GCF_037893015.1. Classification (NCBI taxonomy): domain Eukaryota; kingdom Metazoa; phylum Chordata; class Mammalia; order Peramelemorphia; family Peramelidae; genus Macrotis; species Macrotis lagotis. The sequence goes on along the minus strand of NC_133662.1, from coordinate 31,400,322 downwards.
CTCAGACCAGAGGAGCCCAGGGATGGTGCCTGCAGCTCTCCTGCACTGGAACTCTCCCCCCCCAGCCCTGTCCGCAAGCTCCAAAGCGACAGTACCAACACCAGTGCCTCTGCTCCCTAGTTGACTCAAGCCCCTGCCATCTATCCCCACTGCTGATCCAGCAGGTCCGGTTCTCAGCCACTCAAACTCCTGGCTCCAATTCAGCTGCTAATCTGGCTGATCCGGGGCTGATCCTCCCTCTGAGCCCAGACTCACCAGCCTGAATTTGGCCAAAGCTGCTTCCAAAGACAAATCCTGAGGTAGATGTTCTTTCTCCTGGCTTTTCTGTCTGGGTTTTGTGGGTCCGATTTCTGTTAAGAGGTTTATTTCATATGATAGATGGGGAAAGATCAGGAGACTTTAGAACTGTGCCTGTCTTCTCTCTGCCATGTTGGCCAGATGTCTCTTGATAAATTTTTACTCTTACAGTGTTGGAATAAATATTAAAGAACACATAATTATAAAAGGAAGGTATGAATTGTTTTAATAACCCCATCAAATATTTGAGATGTGATTTAATTGCCTCTCAGTCTTATGTTAGAAGAGAATGTGCACTTAAATTTCTGTTGTTTTTCAAATATATTTTTCTGATCATCATATATATATAAAACCCTGTTCATTATTCCAGCTAATAAAAAATATGAAGTAGTATATTGCTATTAGTAATTCTGAGCAGTATCCCCAAAACATCATGAATCAGGAGAATTCTTCTAGGCCAAGCTATTAAAAAGTTGACATGTATGCAGAAGGGCAGAAGAATATATGATTCTTCCAACTGGTAAAAATACAGTATGGTTCATATATATGTACCACTGATACATTAAAGTTCTTCATCAGTGTCAGCTTGGCAAAGGAAAAACAATGTACATCACTGTTTCCCCATAGACCCCTTGGTTTATTCTAGGTACACAATATAACCTGATTTCACTTGTGTTTTTAAGGGGGAAGAAAAAAATGTTATTTTCTTGGTTGTCCCACTAGCGGAAATGGCTCCAATATTAAGTATTCCTAAAACTTGACATTCTTATTTGCAGGACTGTAAAATGTAAGTTAGGAAGTCAAATAGTCCAATCTATTTTAAAGATGAATAAAATATGAGGAATTAAGAGGTTAAATTACTTGTCTAAGTTCACACACAACACATGTAATAGAATCAGAATCTGAACTTGTGTCTTCAGACTACAAATCCAATGACGTTTTTACTGCAATGTCTTATTCCAACCGGAACCCTACATCAAAAACCATCATCACAGGTCTTAATAGCCATGAGTAGAACATTTGAGATTGATTGTTTCCATATTAGTATTGTCTGGGAGTCAAGAAGTCACTGTTTAATTTTCAGATCATTAGCAAATCAAGGGTATGTGATTCCAGAAAAAAAAAATTTTGCAAGTCAGTCTTAAAGATTTAATAATATATATATATATTAGTTTTATTTGCTTCCAAATCATTCAGTGTAAATGACAAAGAATTTCTAGTAATAACTAATTAAAAATTATATATATATATATATATTTAAACATTTTTCTTGTTTCTTCTTATTTATAAAACAAAAACAAACAAGAAAAAAACTTTGTTGCTGATGTTCTCCTTAATTACTATGTACAGAATCTTCCATATTGTGCTCAAAAATCCTAGGACAAGATCTCCCACCATTATTTTTTAGCAACTTCTGTACTATCTTCGGGGCAACTCTTATGCTAACCACTCTACCATCAGTCCACCCTTCACCAACTACCTCTGTCCTTAGAGTACTTGAGCAATATATCTGACCAAATTCTATCTGCTCCCATCATTCCCAGTAAGAATAATTTTGAATTATAGAATTTAGACATAATAGGCAAATAGAAATAGTTCTGAGGTACTATCGTCTGTCTTCTCTATACTCTTGTCTTACCTAACTAATATTAGTATGTAATGTAGAATTAATGAACATTAGATAAGACCAAAAGAGCAGTACCTTTTGCTCCCTTTATTAGAATGAACTTCCAGATTTAAATTCTTAAGGCTTTGGTTAGATGAATATCAGAAATCTCCTGTTCAAAATTCATACTTTCTCTAAAAAATTAAAAGAATAAAGGAGGAATTTGTCTGAGTTTTTCATTGAGTTCATTCATTGGGATGTTCAAGATCAAAATAAAAAATTATGTCATTGATTTAATCTATATGTCCAACAACAGCATTAGGCTAGTGTGGGAGAGGATTGCAGAGGAAATGTAAAAGAATAGGCTTTGGGCGGCCATAGACCAAATCAAGGAAACCAAGAATTAAGAGCTAAAGGTGATTCAACAGCATATGTAATAGAATGTTACATCAGCTATGACTGAATTGATAAGAGGCAAAGTATCCTGAACAAGGAAGGTAATTAATTATCCCACTAGACTCTGCCCCAATCAAAGTGCAGCCAAAAGAGTGGGTTTGATTAAGGGTGCCACATTTCAAAGAAGAATTCAATTTATATCTTTAATCTCCTTATGATACAAATGTAACAATGGGAGTCTGGGGCTAAAAGGTATGATCTAAACACTATTTTCTTTTTCAGAGCACAATATCAAATTTAAGAATTTTGAAGGTGATTCCTGTTTCTACCAACGATGTATTAGTGACTGTGTTTCTTTGAATTTTCAGCAATAATGAACTTCATTTTTGTCATTTTTGCAAATTTACTGTCTGTAAATTCTGTAAATACTGTCATGGTTTTTTAAAATGTTTATTTATTATTAGTGATTTAGACCAAACTTTAGCATAAATGTTAATAGCTTGTTCTTTTTCATTTTTCTTTTCTAGGATTGCTCTGATTGCTCTCTTTTTAAGAACTGTCTATTAATAATCCTATGATCATATCTATTAGATAATATCTTTTAATCTTCTGTTTTTGTGCTATTTTCACATATTTCCTATTAGCTTGATGTAAGAAACATTGATCTGATTAATAGTATAGAAAAGGAAAATGACAAATATTGGAGGCAATATTGAAAAAATGAGACAATGCATTTTGATGGAGTTATAAACTGATTCTACCACTCTGTAGAGCAATTTGTAACTATGACCAAAGGGCTATGAAATCATGCATACTCTTTTCCTAGCAATGCTACTGATTCAGTCTATATCCCCAGAGAGATGAAAAATGAAAGAAAAAAAGGACATATATGTACAATGATATTTATAGCAACTCTTTTTTTTTGCGGCAAGGATTTGGAAATTGAGAGGATGCCCATCAGTAAAGGAATGATTGAGAAATTTGTGGCATGGGATTATGATGCAATGCTATTCTGCATTTTCAGGATGCTCTCAGAAAAACATGGAAAAACACACATGAACTGATGCAAAGATAAATACACTGGATACAAAGTAATAGATATATGAACAGCTGTGAATGTCATATTTTCTCAACAGTACAGTGATCCAAGATAATTCTGAAGGACTTAAGATGAAGAATGCTATCCATTCCCAGAGAAAGAGCTGACTGGGTCTGAATCCAGTTTGAAATATACTTTTTGTTATTTAAGGTCTGCTACATTGATTTAATTTTTTCCATTTTTACTACAAAAGAGCTTTTTATAATTTAATATAGCTAAATATAATTTTGAGTCCCTGGATTAGTATCTTCCTCTCATTCTTTATTTCAAAAAATTTATCTTAAAAGTATAGACCTATGGTTCTATCAATTAATTTATTTTTTTGTTCTATAAAAATTTCCACTAGTTGTTTGTTACAGAATAGATATTCTGTATATATATATATATATATATATATATATATATATATATATATATATATATATATATGATCTTAGAAACCTTTTTTATTATATTGGCACCACTCCAATATTAATAACTTCATTATTGTCATTTATTTCTTTGAAAACTTTTTTAAAATTATATTTTGTCTTGAGTATACCTGTTTTATGCTTTTTGTAGCTATTTTAAAAGATTTAAATTTTTAAAAATATGATTTTTCTTGGACTTCCTAATGATGATATAATTCAGGATTTTGTGTATTTATTTTGTATCTTAGTACTTTAAAGAATAAATTGTTTCAAATAGTTTCTTTTCTAAGTCTCTAAGGTTTTCCACCTAAATCATGCCTTAGGCTGCAAAAAAGACATTTGTTTCTTTTCTTTACCCATATATTTGCCTTGAATTTCTTTGTCTTTGTTTGATACATTATTAACATTTCAATGTAGGAAAGCTCCTGAAATTGTGATTTTATTGGGTTCAGATGGAATATAATAGATTTTGATCTACCCCCTTATTTAAACCCTTTGTGAATCTTTCTCTTTCAATTGTATTTTTTGCTTTTATCTTAAATAACTCCCTTTCCCACTCCCATCCTTTGGCTTTCACTGAGATCTGCCTCCTTTGAGAAAACTCAGTTTGCCCTTCATAACAATGGCTGTGCTTTAACTCATCTCTCCCCCTAACTCAAGACTCACTGGTCCAGGTAAGGGAGTAGCAGTACTCCTTTCTCCTGATTTCCATTTGTATGTTTTCTAATAACCTCTCCTCATTTAGATTCCTTCATTTTATATTTACAAACCAAAATTCCAGTAGCTTTTGCCTGCTAATACCCAAGACACTTCCTCATTTTGCTAGATCTTAGTACATATTTCTGTTCTCCCAAACTTCTGCACTTATAGTATGGAAATTTCACATGCATTTTGATACTTATTCTAACAACCTAAACTTTGAATTCTTCAGTTTGCACATTTTCTATATAACCTACTCCTTTATATTACCTTAATCGCATGTAAAAATATTCATATCCTTGAACTTAGTATCACCTATAGACACTCCACCTCTATACTTAAAAAGTGTGAAAATCCTTTATATGATCAAAATCTATTTTCATTCTACCATTTCCTCTGCCTTGCAACTTGAAGCCTAGTTCTTTGTTAATACTATGACTTCTAACTCCTTGATCCTCCTACTCCTACTCACACTTGTACTGATTATATTCTCCACTTTTCCCTAGATTGAACCCTTGGTGAACCAGTTCACCACAATTCTCTCCCGTTCTATAGAGTCCCTTCTCCTTTGTTTATATCACCTATTATTACCCTACTAAACCTGACCTTTGGATAAAATTCCCTATCCATTGCTTTTGTTCTTATACATATACTACTACAAGAAAGCAGAAAAAAATTATAAAATCATGCTGACTGAATTCTCTAAAAATTTATGTTATATAATCTCAACTGGGTCCTCATTGTTGGTAGACAATACTCTCAGTTCTCCTCTTTAATATCAACTCAACCCTATGGCTTTTCCAAATGTATCATTTCTCTTCAACCATCCCATGACTCATCCTTCTTCTGCCCTGTGGGTCGAGAATTTTGATTCATATTTTACTTTTTAAAAAATGACTTTAAGCAAAGTGACCAGAGGCTCTCTCTTCTTCTTTCTCATATCATACAGATGACTTTTGCCACTAATTGCTCCTTCATCCTTATTTCACATGAAGAGGTGGTCAAAGTCTCAAAGTTAACTCCTCTATGTGCACAAGTCATGCCATTTATATCATATTTTTAAATAGATTATTTCCTCCATTGTTATTATCTTGCATATTTCATTATCTCTATCTACTTAATAATTCTCAATTGCCTATAAACATGCCCATTTCCCCAAAACCTCTCCTTTGATCTATCCATTCCTGCTAAACATCAACCACATCTCTCCTTTCTCTTATGGTTAAATTCTTTGAGAAGGTTGCCTAATATAGGTGCTTCCATTTTCTTTCTTATCACTTTTTTTCTTACCTCCTTAAAATTTGGATTCTGATTTCATCATTCACTGAAACTGCTCTCCTCAAAGTTACTAGCAATCTCTTGATTGCCAAATACAGTTGCCTTTTCTCATTATTCATACTTCTTGACTTCTATGCAGCTTGAATTAAATTCTTTTCTCTATATATTTTCATGATGCTATTCTCTCCTGGTTCATCTGCTTATCTGACCACAACTTCTCAATTGTATTTCCTATAATTTCCATCACAATCATAATTGTCAACCATGAGGGACCCACTGGACTCTGTATTGAAACTTCTTTTTTTCCTTTGTACTACTTAATTTATCAATTTGATCAGTTCTCGTGGTTTCAATGGTCATCTCATGGTTGATGATTGTGGGACATAAATCCTGCCCTAAGGTCTTTGTTGAGCTCCAGTCTTGCATCTCTAGTTGCTATTAAACTTATTGAAGTGGATATCCTATAGACAACTGAGATTATTAAACAACTTAAATGTCCAAAACTAAACTCTATCTCCCCCCCCCAAAAAAATAATACCCCCTTCTAAACTTCACCTCATTATTATAAAGGTCACATCTCCTAAATCTGGGCACTTTATTAGGTTGTCCCCCATTCAAAGAATATTATATCATCTTATTTCTCCCCTGGATTCCCTGAATTTCTTGAATCCAAAATAAACTATTTTCATCTAGAGGGTGCCTTTCTCAAACACTTTTCATTTCTTTTTCTTCATTCTGTTGATTATTTCCAATTTATTTTGCATATAACTTCTTTGCACAATGCTACTTGCATTTTATCTTAGCCATCATGCGAGTTTCTTAAAGGAGGAGATTATGATTGATCCTGTTTTGTATTCCTAGTATTTAGTAAAGTGCCTGGGACATACTAGATTATCAATAAATGTTAATTGACTTTTTGTATACAATATATTATTAGATTTTGTTTTCTAATCAATTTATTTTAATAAATTTTATTAGTGAATTCATCATAGTCATCATATTTAGATATATAATCATTAATTTTATAATGCTGCATATCCATGCATGTATACATCTGTGCGTATACACACATATGCATACACAATCATACACATATATAAACATATGCATATGCATGCATATCCAATATACATGCACATATACATAGGCACATGTATTTCTTTTTTGCTTCCTATAAGCAATATGCTATGTTTGATTCAATATATTTCTGTTCCCTGGTTACCTATCTTCATTTTTGCTGCTCAGACCACAACTAAGAATCTTACTGCTTCTTATATTCTTTCTTCAAGCTTCATGATCTGAGTTTTTTAAGTTTCTATATTACTAATCCCTCCCTGAATCCACTCTACTTCTTATTCTTCCACTTCTCCATTTCCACCTCTTTTCATATAAAGAGAAAGGCATTTCTATGCTGTGTGAACATGCATTACAACTCTTGGAGGTGTAACTTGTGACTTGGACCTGGATCCACAAGAAAATGAAATTCAAGTACTTCCTGTCTCCTGATAATATAACTTCCCCACCCTGACTCCTTTAATATATTAGTTTTCCCCTCCTTTTCCTTTCTGCTTTAAGATGATTAAACTATAAAATAACAACTTCCAGGTCACTGATCTTATTCAATTTCCTTTATATTTTATTTAGACATTAGGGTAATGAATGTAAATATGTCATTCATTTTAGTTCTTTTTATTGCTTATTCATATTTTTCATTATCTGTATTACAAAATTGCTTCTCAGCTCTAATCTTTTATTCAGGAATATTTGGATGGAACTTCTTTCATTAAAATTCTGTTGTTCCCTTATGTTATAATATTCAGTTTCTCTTGGTGAGCTTTAAAATCATTTCTTTTTCCCCCCAATATTTTATTTTATATTTTTCAGTATTTTGGGTCATATTTCTTATTTCTTCTGTTATTGAATCAATAAATTTTAATTAATTGATACTAATTCTTTTTTTAGGTTTTTTTTTCAAGACAAATGGGGTTAAGTGGCTTGCCCAAGGCCACACAGCTAGGTAATTATTAAATGTCTGAGACCGGATTTGAACTCATGTACTCCTGACTCCAGGGCCGGTGTCCTATCCACTGCGCCACCTAGCCACCCCTGATACTAATTCTTAAAGATAATTAGTGTGGTCAAAGTTAATTAGGGAAAGATTTTGTAAGTCCTACAAAAAGCTGTTAATTTTCAACCTATGCCAGAAGATATGTCTAAATATATTAATGTAATTACAATGTTTGAGTCTTTTTTAATTTTAGCATTGTGAAATATGTTTATTAGTTTCTTATATTTAACCATCCTTGAATTTGTAGAATAAATACAATTATATCATAGAGATTAAAAAAAAACTTCAAGCAGTCATTTGCAAGAAATTGTGATCAATATTTACTAGTGATTCTTTGTAATTCTTAATATTTGCTTTATTTATTCCTGATTTAAATAGTAGGAATATATCTCAAAATGAATTTCATAAAAATATTTCTTAATATTCAAAATAATTTGTGTAACATGAATTTTATGAAGGACTTGGTAGTATTCATCTATAATTCTATCTGAACCAGAACCCCTCCTCTTAGCATATTATTCCTTTATTATGTAATTTTAATTTCTCATATTGAATTAAATTCTCTCTTAATATTCAATATACTCACTGTTTTTTGGTAATTACCTAATTGCTGTGAATTCAAATCTTCTTGCAATATTTTTCTTTTTATCTATATATCTAAGTGAATTCAAATTTTATTGTAATATGACCCTTTATATCAATCATGTATCTATTTTGATCTTCTCTAGGTAAATATAAGATATTGCCCAAGTTTATGCTCAAATTCTGCCATTCTGCTTTCCATTTTCCTTTTCAGTTTCCTTTGCTTTTCTTCAGTTTTTGTTCTTCCAAATGAGGTTTGTTATTATTTTTTCTATAAATAATGAAATAAATATTTGGTAATTTAATTGAGATAGCATTGAATATATAAATTAATTAAATTAATTATCATGTTTTATTACATTGGTCTAATTTACCCATGAACAATTGTTATGCCCTCCTAGATATTTATAGATGATTTTTCGTTTTAAAAGTTTTTTTAATTTGTTAATTATTCCTGTTTTTTGTGTCAGGTATACTGTTGAGAATAATTTCAAAAATGGGTATTTCTTAAAATTCTTCTTGCAGGACTATGTTGGTAATTTATAGGAATACTGATGATTTATATAGATATGTTTTTTAATTGGTTTTGCAAGGCAATGGGGTTAATGATTCTCCCAAGATCACACAGCTAGGTAATAATGAAGTTTCTGAGATCAAATTTGAATTCAGGTCCTCCGGACTCCAGGCCCAGTGCTTTAAGCAATGCAACACCTAGCTGTCCCTTGTGGATTGGTTTTTATTCTGTATAAGTATAAATAGTTTCAACTAACTTTTCAGTTGAAACTCTAGGATTTTCCAAATATATCACCCTATCATCTATAAAAAGGGGGATTTGTTTTACTTCATACCCTATATGAATCTATTTTTCTTCTCTTATTGCTACTAGTAGTATGCTTAATATAATATTGAAAAGAATTGGTATCAGTGAGCATCCTAGTTTCATATCTGTGAAGTCTACTAGCAGATTCCAATTACCAATAAGGCTTCCTGATGATTTAAGATAAATACTTTTTATCAATTTAAGGGAAAATCAACTTATACCTATACTTCCAAGTTTTATTTTTTAATTAGTGCTACACTTTGAGAATAATAAGGATGCTGTTCTTCTGAATATATTGGTATAGTTTTAAATTTTTATTATAGTATAATCAGTTATGATAATTGTTTTTCTTAAGTTGAACCATCTTTGCATTCCTAGACAAAATCTATAATTTTAGGCAATATGTTAGGAGTGAGATGTGATTTCAAACTTATTTTCATTTGCATTTATCCAATAAATAATGTTTTAGAGTATTTTTCATATGACTAATAGTTGATTTCTTCATTGAAAAATTATCTGTTAGTGTCCTTTGACCATTTATCAATTGTGGAATGAATCATATTCTTATAAAAATAAGAAAGTTATCTCTGTATTTGAAATAGGAGGCATTTATTTGAGAATAAATAAATTTTACCCCAATTTTCTGCTTTCCTTATAAACTTGATTACACAGGGGTTTTTTATAAAAAACTATTTGTAATTTAAGGTAATCAAAATTATCCACTTTTCATCTAACAGTGATTTCTTGTTTCTGCATAAGTTCTTCAGATAATAATATGTTCCATGTTCTTTTACTCTTCTTTTGAAAGCTCCTTTGCTATCTAGGAAATGTATATATTTTGAATTTATCTTGTTATATAGTCTAAGATGTTGTTCTATGCCTGATTTCTGCTAGATTGCTTTCTCATTTTCCCAACTTTTTAAATAACAAATAGTGAATTATAATTCTCAAAACTTCGCAAACATGAGGTTTTTATTGTCATTTACTACTGCGTGCTCTATGTCTATGATCTACATTTCTAATTTTCATCCAGTACCAGATGGTTTTGATAATTACTGTCTTCCGATATAATTTAGGTCTAATAGTGCTAAACATCTTCCCTTTATATTTTTCATGAATTTCTTTGATATTCTTGACCTTATGTTCTTCAAAATGAATTTTATTAATTTTTCTATCTCAATAACTTGGGTTTTTTTGATAATTTAATTTGATAGATAATGAATAAGTAGATTAGTCTTAGGTAAAATTGTCATTTTTATTATTTTGGCTCTGCCCTCCCATGAACACTTAATATTTCTCTGATAATTTAAACCTGTTATTATTTATATAAATTGCTATTTTATATTTATGTAGTTTGTGGCCTTGTCTTGATTGGTATAAATCAAACTATTTGATATTGGGTATAGATATTTTAAATGAAATATCTTTTACAATCTCGTTTGGCAGTTTGTTCATGAAATATAGAGATATTTATGATTTAAATAAAGTTATCCTGATACTCTGACAAAATTACTATTTAAGCTAGATAATTTTGATTACATCAAATTAAAAACCAAGATCAAAAGAAATGTAGTAAATTGGGCAACAATTTTACAACTGGTATTTCTGACAAAGGACATATTTCTAAAATATATAGAGAACTGAGTCAAATTTTAAAAAAAAGTCATTCCCCATTTGACAAGGGATATGCAAAGGCAATTTAAAGAAGAGTGAATCAAAACTATTCTAGTCATATAAAAATTTCTCTAAATCATTACTTATTAGAGAAATGGAAATTAAAGCATTTTTGAGGTACCACTTTACATCTCTGAGACTGGCCAATATGAGAAGAAAGGACAATGATCAATATTAGAAGAGATATGGGAATTCTGGGACACTAATACATTATTGGTGGAGCTGTGAAATCATCCAACTTTTGTGGAGAGCAATTTGGAATTATGCCAAAAGGGCAAGAAAACTGTGCATACCTTTGATCCAGCAATACCACTACTGGGTCTCTACCCTGAAGACATGATGAAAAAGGGTAAAAACATCACTTGTACAAAAATATTCATAGCAGCCCTGTTTGTGGTGGCAAAGAACTGGAAATTGAGTGAGTGTTCATCAGTTGGGGAATGGTTGAACAAACAGTGGTATGTATTCGTATGTTGTAGAACACTATTGTTCTATAAGAAACTAGGAGGGATGGAAATTCAAGGAAGCCTAGAAGGATTTGCATGAACTGGTATTGAGTGAGATGAGCAGAACCAGAAGAACACTGATGATAGATCACAATGGATTTGCTTGTTCTATCACTGCAACAATCAAGCACAATTTGGGGGCATCTATGTTGGAAAATATCATCTGTAACAAGACAAAGAATTGTGGAGTTTGAACAAAGAGCAAAGACTATTATCTTTAATTTAAAAAAAACATTATCTTATTATGTAACTTTGCTATCTCTTATACTTTATTTTTTTTCTTAAGGATATGATTTCTCTCTCATCACATTCAACTTAGATCAATGTATACCATGGAAACAATGTAAAGAGTAACAGACTAAATTCTGTGGGGGTTGGGGGTAGGGAAGCGAGATTAGGGGAAAATTTGTATAGTTCAAAAATAACTAAATAAATTAAATAAACCAAACCCAAATTTACTAATTACTTTTTAATTTGGATTTCTAAGATTTTCCAAGGATATCATCATACCATCTACAAAAAGAGATTTATTATCTCATTGCTTATTTTGAGACCTTCAGTTTATTTCTCCTGTTTTTTCCTATTGCTAGCATTTTTAATACAATAAAGAATAAAAATGACAATAATAGACATCATTTTTTCACTTCTAATCTTAATGGGATGGCTAGTACCTTATTTCCATTACAGATAATACTAGCTGATGTTTTATATAGTTAATATTTATCATTTTAAGAAAAGTTTTTTATTTCTATTTTTATTTCTATTCTCAAGTATAGAAAAATAGGATAGTATTATATTTTTAAAACCTTTTCCTGTATCTATTGATATGGTTTTTATTTTATTATTGACACAATGAGTTATATAGTTTCTTACTTGACTATACTATATAATCTTTAAGAAATGCTGTTGTAGGGGTGGATAGGTGGTGCAGTGGATAGAGCACCGACCCTGGAGGCAGGAGGACCTGAGTTCAAATCCAGCTTCAGACACTTAATAATTACCTAGCTGTGTGGCCTTGAGCAAGCCACTTAACCCCATTTGCCTTGCAAAAACCTAAAAAAAAATTTTCAGATGCATTTATTCTCACAAATTTTTCTTCTTTATGAGCATAGTCAGTGGCTCTTCTGTTCTTTTGGTATCTTTTTACACTTATGTTATATCATAAACATCTTTGCAGATTTATTTCCAGATTTTCCTTGTTATTAGTTATATTATAATATCTCATTGCATCAGATTTTTTGCAGTATCTGTATCTTAAAATGTAATTATTTTCACCTCTAATATTTTCAATGAAATTCAGCAATTTCCCAAATAATTAATAATTTTTAATTCTTGTTTTTAAAAATGTCTATTTATATCATCTATTTATGATCATTTATTCTTTTTTTAACATGGAGTTTTCTAAGGTTATTTTATTTATTTTTTCAAATTATATGCAAAGATAGTTTTCAATTTTATCTTTTGGTAGGTTTTGGAATTCCACATTTTTACTTCATACTCTTTTCACTTTTAAACATGTGTAAAATAAACCATGAGGAATAAAGAAAAACATAAAATAAGCTTTAATATAGGAAAATAGAATGCATTCATATTCCATAGCTTTTTCCTCTGATGGAGTTGACATTTTTCATCACAAATCTTTTAAAATTGTTCTTGATCAATAAAATGCTAGAGCTAAGTCCATCATAGTTGATTGTCACATAATAAAGTTGTTAATATGTATAATGTTCTTCTAGTTCTGCTCACTTATCTCTGCATCCAGTTCATGCAAGTCTTTTCTGTCTATTCTGAAGTTCATCCATATGATTTCTTGGAAAACAGTAGTACTTCCACACATTCATATACCACATTTTTTCCGCTATTTTCCAATTTTGGGCATCCCCTCAATTTTCAATGCTTTGTCACTACAAAAATGGTTGCTATAAATATTTTTTACATGTGGGTCTTTCCTCCTTTTTCATGATCTTCTTGGGATACAGGTCCTAGTAATGGTATTGCTAGATCATAGTTGTATTGACCTTTGGTCATAATATGACGTTGGTAATAATTCTAAATTGTTCTCTACAAGAGTTGGATAAGTTCATCATTGAATTTAACATCTCTTTAAATTTGGCAATCATGGATGAAATTGACAACCTATATTTCCAAGTACATTTGTCATTTATTTAATATTTTCTTGCTTTATTTTTTTCTAAGTCCACCATTTTATTTGTTCTTCAGTTATTTATTTAATCATTTCCTTACTCCTCATTATTGAACAACTAAAAATTTCCTAACAAAAATACACAGTCTAGCAAATCCAATTATTATAGTGTGTCTAAAATGAATTTCCAATTCTTTCTTTTAAATCCATATTCTTTCTAGCAGGAAGTGTATTGAATGCTTGGACATTGATTGGTTCACTGGATTACAGTGGATCAATACATTGATCATTGTTCTAATAACATTCAAAAAATTTTCATCATAGTTTTATACTCACTAATATTTTTCTTAGTTTTATTTAACATCATTCTGTATCAGTTCATGGAGGTTTTCCTAGTTCTCTCTGAAACTGTCCATTTTATTATTTCTTATGACGTAATTATGTTTGTACTGTGTTCTCAAAGAAGACCATAACATCAGGCAGGTAAAACCATGACAAGTGCATGAACTGAATTTTAGTGAGTGCGGCTATGATAAACTGCCAGGGAGGCATCTAGATCCAGTAGTCAGATATGAATCAGGATGTCCAGAGATGGCTCTGGATGGAAGGAAATCAGGGTTAAGTGACTTGACCAATGTCATAGCTAGTAAATATTAAGTGTCTGAGGTCAGATTAAAATTCCTGTCCTCCTGACTCCAAAGTCAGTGCTCTATCCAGTGTACCCCCAACAGTACAATATAATTCTAATAAATAAACATACTTTGTTTTGATATTCCTCCAAAGTTGGATACTTTCTTTATTTTATTTGTTGAAGCTACAAAAAGTACTTATAAATATTTTTGTATATTTATGGGTTTTCTTCATTTTTATTCTCATTTTAAGGTATATTCATAGTAGAAAAATGGGTGAAAGAAGAAATTTTAATATATTTTTCAGATGGTTCCATATTGTTTTAAAAACTGACTGTAATAAATCTCAGTTCCAAAGAATATTCAATTAATTAAAGGAATTAGAAAGACCAATTTCCCCAAACTTATGCTCACACATGTAAATTTTCTTGGCAACTCCACCAGGCTGATAGGCATGAGTGGGAGTCCCTTCCATTTGTTTTTCCTTGATTGATGCCATTCCAAAGCCTTTAAATAAGGTTGTTAATATCTTGGATTTCATTCTTTGAAAACTTTTTTTTTATGTACTTTGAAAATTTTTGTATTTAAACATTTTAATATCAAAGATAATTTCATACCAAATAGCTGTTATAAGATTTGATTTTCTCTTTGGTAACATGATACAATTTCTTGTCAGTGTTCTATAATACTTGATAAATATATATAATTCCTTCTTTGACTGGTACACTTTTCTTTATAGTTTAATAATAGTCTGTGGAGTTATGGTCTTTTACATTTTCTTTCTTCTGGCTTTTTTAAGTGTCTCTGTACATACTAAATATTTTCCTACTCAGTATATCATCTTGAGGATTTTGTTTGTCTCCAGTGTTGTAAATTATCTTTTGTTTTGTCCTTCGTCATTCAATTCTCTTTAATTTCTACAAAGATCCTTAAACTTAATTGAGCTCTAATCCTCAAGTTGAGATAGATGAAGATAGGGTCCTAGGCCATATTCATAAATAGAATATTTTCATATAAAGTAAATATATACACATATACATATACATACATACATATATATATATATATATACATATATATATATATATATATATATATATATATATATATATAACAGGCTAACAAAGATGGTAAAAATACGAACAAATGCCATAATAATGAAGAATCTTTATATACCAATATTCCAAGCAGGGAAATGAAAATAATCATATGAATACAATTCTAATATGAAATGGCATCTCTCTCTCTCCATATATACATATATATATGTGCATGAATAAAATATATATAAATAAGTACAAATAATATTCATTTATAAATTAAATATAATTAAATATTTATAAATAATTATGTACATAAAATATAAATTACATATAAATATATAAATTATATAATCCTTTATATATGTATAAAGGTTAAAATTTATTTTGTGTATATTCAGACAGAATTAATATTAATGGCTTTTCATCAAGAAAAATTTCCTAACAATTAGAATTTCCTAAGAGTGAAGTGGAATACTTTAATAGTTAGTGGATTTCCTATTATGTTCACAGGAAGGCTTAATGCCCTTTTGTAAGAATGTTGTGGAATGTGCTGCTCACAGCTATGTATTTAACTAGAAAAAAAGAGGAGGTTCCCCTCCTCCAGTTTTATCATACTAATATCAGATAGATTCCTAAAAATAATAATTATTCACATTTGTAGAATAATTACGGATTTTATTTTCATAATAATGATGAAGACTCTAGACAACTTCTCACACAGCAAATGTGAGAAGAGAACAAAATTTGTGATTTCTCTTTTCCAGACGAGGAAACTGGTTTTCCAAAATATTAAATTAGTGTTCATAGGTCAAAGGATGGCAATTATATAATACATTCAAGTTTATATATATTTTGTATGAATTATTTCATTTGATCCTAATAGTAGCCCTAGGAGGTAAGTAATATTATTGTCCTGATTTTTTAGTTGGTAAAACTGAGAATAAGATAAAAAAAGAAAAATTATTTTTGGTTGTATGTTTAGCCAGGGTCTATAGTGCAATGTGAAATATTTTTTTCTGACTTCATTTAATGTGTCATGCCATTTTTCAAAGTATCAGAATTGGAACAAAAATTTCAATTTCTTGACTCTATTGCTACTGCTCTGACCACATTATTCTTGCTTTCTATAGAGTGTGAATGCTGACTTCACAAGAAAATAATCATGGTTATTGCTATAATCCTAATGAAAAACTGGCACAAAATTCTTAAAAGGGTTAACAAATCTTTTGGATTTTACAGTAGTGGTACAAAGAGTTTATGCTAAATTTCTTTTAATTATACCTTAAACAAGAGAAATAATCAGTTGATTATGTATTAACTGTATCTTTTCTATCAGAAAAGAAATGTATGAATTTGCATTCTTATAGTTTTCTTTCTGCAGTGCTTTGACATAGCCATAACAATTATTTAATGATTTTGGTGTTTATGTAATAGTTTGATCCAGTTTTGACTAGTTCTAACTAAGTTCAATATATTTGGGCAGGTTTTTTTTTTTAGTCTGACATTAAATTGTTTCAAACAAAACAGATAAATTCTACAATTAAGTGCAAACTAATTATCAATGATGGTATGAAGCATACCATGAAAGAGTAGAACCCATATTACTTCTCACTGTAGTATTAGTACTTCATTTTCCATTTATCTTAAAGTTTTTTCATCTGGTTGATTTTCAGGGGAACTGGTTGACAACACTGGTTGACTACTCAGTTTAGTTTTATGAGAGTGAATTGAGAATGGCAATGGTAATAGAGAAGAAATTCATATCTAAACAGTTATTTTTGTTTAAAAATGGTTAGTTACTGTACATATTTTTCAAAGCAGAAAATACAATTGAATTATAAATGCATTTATAATTCAATATAGTACTAATATATATATATATTCATATCTATATTTATTTCTATATCCCTATCTCTATCTACATCTACATCTACATCTATATCTATATCTATATCTATATCTATATCTATATCTATATCTATATCTATATCTATATCTATATCTATATATTGGAAAAGTATTTCATATGTAGCTAGTTTAGGGGACTGAAATAATTGCATTTTTTAAATAAAAGACTTTCCATCTGCAGCAAGAAAGTATAAAACTCCTCACTTTTTCTACCATATACTTTTATGAGTGAACTTTTTATTTTTATTTTATTTTTATTTTAAATGAAGATATGCAAATAACTGTTTCAGAAGCATGTGGTTTTGACAATGTTTGGTATGTTTCCAAATATTGATAATTTTGCCCAATAGTTCACCATGAAAATTAGATTTATAAATTTATAAGTATTACCTCTCTTTCAAGCTGCATCTTTTTTCATTATGTCATCTAAAACTAAACTTGATAATTCCAAAGATCATTAGGGGAAAAAAGGAGAAAAATCTATATATTCTAAAATATTAATAGGAGCCATCTTTGTGGTGGCAAAAAAATGAAAATTGCAGGAATGCTCATTAATTATGGAATGGTTGAACTAGTTGTGATATATAATTATGATGAAAATGATGATATATATCATTTATATATCATATTTGATATATAATTATGATGAAATGCTATTGTGCTGCAAGAAATGATGAACTCAATTATTTTAGAAAAATAAGAAAGGACATACATTAAATAATGAAGAGAGAGAACTGAGCAGAACCAAGAGAATATTATATTCAGTAATAACAATATTGTTTTAAGAATGACATTGAGCAAATAAGTTATTTCATCTATTATAAAACCCACATTAACCATAAAGGACTTATCATGAAATCGCTTTGTCTGAAGAAAAAAACTAACAGATGTATAGAATCATTTTATACATCTATATGTACATGCGTGTGCATAAATGCATACCCATTTCTGTTTAAAGTTAACCATCTATAGAAGGAAGAAAGAGAAAATTTTAAATATACATGGTAATTTTCTTGTATATTTAAAAGTAGCTAAAAGTTTTGCATAGTAGATTTTTCAGTTTATTATTCAATAACCTTTTTTATGTTATTATACTGTTATAAATTGTTTTCTATAAATAAAAAATTAAAATGTCATTTATATTTGACAATACTTAAAATGAAATTTAATATGAAATCTTTTAGATAACAGTAATATAATTTTATTGAATAAATTCTAAATATTATACAATTTGTAATAAAACAATATATACTTCATACTTTGATATATAATATTTAAATAATTTTGTAGAATGAAAGTTAAAAATATAATGATATTTCAATTTGGATTTGGATTTTGGGACAAAATTAGATGTATTTTCTTAATTAATCAATATAAAGAATATTAAGAAATGTATATTGTTAATATTAGACCTAGATCCACACAAGAAATTTTTGTTGCTGCTATTTGTTGTTGTTGAAATGGTTAGTGCAACAAAAATTGTTTGGAAATATTGGTCTAGGTAATTCCTTCAAACCCTGAAGCTCAATTATTCCCTAAATTTATAGCCCCGCATACTTCATAATGATATTGATAACATTGACAACTGACTTATTTTTATTTTAATTTTCTTTCTCTTTGCAGCTGATCACAACTTAAAGTAGACTTATGGATGCTTTCACAGTGATGACATCTGCAGATTCAAGTGTTTCCCCGATGAGTGGCTTCATGGTGACTGTGTATATGCTAATCATGTATGTGTTGGTCAAAAATAATAATAAAGGTATCAGTGAAAGAAATAATCAAAACAGAGGGAAAATGAATTGAAAGGAATAACTATATCATTCCCTGTTCTTTCCTTGGATGCTGGGTTTTTTAATGTACAATAACACACTGAGTGAAATTATATCATCTAACAAATCCTGTCCTTTGTATATTTGTTTATGAATTAATAAAAGTATACATAAAGAGTTAGTTGCCCTCACTTGCTATCTCAGTGACCAGAGAGTCAGTTGCTGTCACATGCTTTTACAATAATCAAACTGGAAAAAGAAAATGGATACTATTTGGGTATTTACTAGAAAGAGCTTCTGTCTTTTGAAACCAAATATCTACTACTGCTATAATGTAATTCTGCCCCTTTTAAATGATAAGGGATAGAATTCATGTTCTTTGAGTTCACTTCTTATTTTAGATCTATGATTCTGTGGTCAAAAAAGAATAGCTGTATGTAAAGGCAAGAGGCAATGCTTCAAATATGGAAAGAAGAAAGTCAATTTAATAGTCACAAACATTTGTGATATTGAGAGAATTCAGAGGCAAATATATATGAGATCACTATCACAAAAATCTGTTTTAGAGTCCAAGCTCCATACCTTTCTGTTTTTGTGCCCTTGGAAAAACATTTAACTACTAAGAATTTCAGTCAACTTCCAAAAATTTATATACTAAGGTAAAGATGGGTTTTAATCTGCTTAAAGGGAGTTCACTGAAAAACTGAAATATCTCATATATAATAATATTGAAGGAATTTTCACTTTGACAATTTGCCCATATTTATAGAACTAATCAATGTTAGAAGTAGGATTTTTAAGCCATAACCTTTTATTACTCCTGATTCGGTATTCTATTCACCAAGAACACGTTTTCTGTTGTGTAGGAAATGGTTTATTAAGTTTAATTTCATGAGTTGGGTAAAAATATTAGGTCAGGATGAGATGGGGAAAGGTAGCAATGTATTTCTTCATTTTTCATCAGAGTCTCTGGTATTCATAGAAAAGATGCTTTCTCATTCTTGAGTTCTCATTTAGGAGCAGCATTTTTAACATACCATTAGATAATAATGTTTGGTGTAGTTTCATAAAACAAGAAAGATGAAAATCACTAGAGTTAGTATGGAAGTATAAAGAAGAACTAACTTAAAAGTCAGAAGTCCTGTATTTAAAAGAAAATTTTAACACTATACCTTGAGAAAGGAAATTTTGATTCATCCATTTCTCCTTTATTTCAGTAGAAGGAAAAAAAGGAAAAGTCAGATAGAAAGGTCAGACAGAAGGAATAAAAGAAAAAGCAAGCTATCATGCTCAGACTAGTAGATATGCAGAGACTGGAAAAATTGGGGTAAAGAAAATTGCAACCACCCAAATTGTACATTTGCTGTCTTGAATAAAATTGAACTATCAGAGAAATTTCTCTATTTCGGACTGGTACTAGGAACCATGAGTTAACATTCTTATAGTTGTCTCTATAAACCCATAGAGCCACTAAGAACTTTGTACCACTTAATTTGCCATTTTTGGTCTGTAATTTCCTCAGTTTATTTATGTGCACAATTTAATTTCTATAAGCAAGATATTGACAGTGGATGACTATGAGCTAATGACATTCCACATGTCATTTTAGGAGAAAAATAAAACTGGAAAAAATGAATAAAAGATTGTTACTAAAATGGTTCAAAATAAGGAGGAAGAGAATACTTCTAAATTATATATATATATATATATATTAATTATATGAAGAAGGAAAGAGAAGAAGAAAAACAGAACCTATGAGAGATAAATAGAATGGGAGAACAATTAAACTTTAATTTAATTCAAAGAAATTGGCATAGGTTGTCAAATAGAATCAGAGAAGACAGTTATTGATACTAACCAAATATCATAATATTATAAACAAAAATAAGGCAAAGTACAAAGTACTGAATCAAAATAGAAAATTTTCTATTTTTGTTTAAATAGAAAATCAATACAATAGAAATAAGTGGCAAATTTAAAAAGTCTGACAATCATAACTTGAAATGTAAATGGATTAAACAATAAAATAAAGGAAAGAACAATATAATACATTAAAAAAAACACAATAATCAGTTGTTTACAAGTGCAATGGGGTTTTGCATATTCCTACATTATAAATATGGTGGTAAGAGCAGTGGTTTCCTTGTGGGAGATTTCCTATACTTTCCTATTTCAAGTTTGACAACAATCTTTTTTTCTTTCATTGGCAGTATAGCTGTAACAGGATGCTTCTTTGAAATTACTGAACTGGGAAAGTATTTTGCTTATGTATTTTTGTCTGGTTATGTCTCTCTCTGTAAATTATAGAGTGGAACTGAAGTTTATTAAATGTAGCTGGGAGAGGATTGCAACAATCAGGCATGCACGTTAAGACAACTACTAAATGAGTTAAAGATGAATAGGCTCAGGAAGAAACTTTTAGTAGAATATCCATTGCATTCAATGACCTATGAGATTGCAGTGAGATTTAACATAGTGTCTATATTACCTGATTTATGTCTAAGGGACAGATAAAAACCACTTTTATGATATAAATATAATAGATTTTGAGGTTAAATGGATTCAAATATGGACATTCACATCTACTTATGAATAGCATACAAACAGAATTCATAATTTATATATCTTATTATGTTTTATAAATGCCCATATTTTATGCCATCAATGTTTTCCATAGCACATAGAAATTTTTTTCATACTAAACTTTTGTTAAATCACTTAAATATGAACACTTTACTTACTGCTAGACATCTATTATATGCCAGATTCCAAATTACTTTAATATAAGTAGTCAAGGGAAAAAAGAAATTGTTACATAAAGCCTAAACAAAAAGGGAAGATTATTCCTGACTAGTTCAATAAGGGGAAAATTCATGGAGGAGACAGCATCGAAATTCTGCCTGAAAAGATGTACTATAAATTTCTAATAAGTTTAAAAATTAGGAGAAGGGTTTTGTCCTTTTGTTCCACAGTCTTAAGCAGACATGAGTTTTTTTCTTTGTTCTTTTTTCTCCTTCCTCCTCAGCTAGATCCTCAAAATAAATGATTCACTTCATATATTATTAGTAGAGACATACTCCAAGGATGTATATTTAGAAAGCAATTCATTGAAGACCTTGATTCTAATCCACAGATTTCCAAGCATCTCTTAAAGCATCAAAAAGAGATCAAGATTGAATGCTATAAATTATAAAGAACTAACAAGTATTGATAAAAAGATTGAAGACATTTGTAAGTCTCTATAACTGTCTTGAAAGAAGTGTGAAGTCTTCAATTGTTGAACACTGTACATTCTTTTTACCTTTTTGATGTACTGATTAAGAATGCTGAATTTTCTCTCATTTTGGTTTTTAATCAATATTACTTGTTATATGAGACAATTCTCTATAAGGGGAAGGGCATGTAATGTTCAGAGAAACTATGTCAACATTAAAAAGACAAATATAAACAAAAAAATTAAATTGAAACAAAATGTTTGACTGTCACTATTACTCTGCACCAAAATCAGTTAGCCTGATATACTTTACTCAACCAAACTCATCTCTATCATTTTGTTTATATTGTTACCATAGAATTTCCTCACTCATAGTAACTTACATTAGCCATTTCAAGTTTAATTTCTTAGGACTATATATTTGGATCTTGAAGGAGACTATAGAATAATCAGATTCCCATCTTACAGTTGATAAAACTAAACCTGAGAAAAGAGAAGTGACTTGCTCAGATCTAAATACCAACTATTTGAGATTCATTGATTGTTCTCTTAAACTGTTTCTTCTTGTTATTCAGTTATTTCAGACATTTTTAGCTCTTTGTGACTTCATTTGATTTTTTTTTGGCAAAAATACTAGAGTGGTTTGTTGTTTTCTTCTCCAGCTCTTATATTACATATGAAGTTTTCTTTGTAAATTCCAGGCTGATGAAGCCTTTTCTGAAATCTCCAGTCTCAGCTGAGCTCTACCTTTGCATAAATTCTCAATCAGTGCCACCTTTAGTCCTCATTTAGCAGTAATTTAATTTTCTATTGCTCATTTTTGTGAATCAGTGTGTTGAATTTAGCAGAAGGAAGGCTGGGGGTCTAAATCCTACCTCAGATCCATGGCAGCATTGTTAGTATAAGCCAATCACTTAATGGCATGAGGTTCAGTCTACTCATTTGCAAATTTTAATTCCTTAACCCACAGGTAGTACTGTTCTAAAGTTTGAATAAAACAATGTATGTAACTTAATAAACATGTCAGTTATTCTAGAAAGTTACTTTTTCATTTGAAAATACACGTTTTGTTTATTCTTTTTTTTTGCAAGGCAATGGGATTAAATGACTTGCCTAAGGTCACACAGTAAGTAACTGTTAAGTATCTGAGGTTGGATTTGAACTCAAGTTCACCTGACTCCAAGTTTGGTGCTCTATTCACTGCACCACTTAGTAGCCCCTTTCTTTTCTATTCAAAGACTGTCCAAAATGCAGCCCACAATGCAATTTTATGTGACCAGCCTATGGGTTTACTAAATGTTTTAGTAAACAAAGCCAAGTTGCCCCAGAGCCCTCACTAAAATGGAAAATCAAAATATATTGTCTATTGTTTCAATCAAAACTTTTAAAAGTAAGTTTGTAGGGGCAGCTAGGTGGAGCAGTGGATAGAGCATAAGCCCTGGAGTCAGGAGTACCTGACTTCAAATCCAGCCTCAGACACTTAATAATTACCTAGCTGTGTGGCTGTGGGCAAGCCACTTAATCCCCATTGCCTTGCAAAACCCTAAAAAGAAAATAAATAAATAATAAATAAACAAACAAATAAATGAATGAATGGATAGATAGATAGATAAATAAATAAGTGGATAAATAAATAGATGAACAAATAAACAACAAACAAATGAATGAATGAACGAATGAACGAACAAACAAATAAATACATACATACATACATACATACATACATAAAAAGTAAGGTTGGACAGCCTGTTTTACTCAACAGAGTTGTCTGACAAAGGTCATGTGGTGATTACAATCTATATTTTGATTGACATTTGAAATTAGCTCTGAATGGAGCTTCTGGACTTTTGTGTGCTTAATATTGTGTATTTCCTGATCTCATTATTACATATTACTTCCAAACTTGTCAGTCATGATCATAAATACCTTCCTTTTTTTTACCTAATTAGGCAAGACTTAATGTCAAATTCACACTGAAGTCTGAATTGTTTCTGAGGTGTTTTATCTCCCCCCCTCAAATTTGAGAGGAGGTCAGAGAGAGGAAGAGAGAGAGGGAGAGAGAGAGAGAGAGAGAGAGAGAGAGAGGGAAACTAAAAAAATACTTTTATACCTTGATAATCTCCATATAACTAGGAAAGAGGGCTACAGAAATACAGAAAGATACTATCTTTTTCTCCTGACTGCTCAATCCTCCTCCTCCTCTATGATTTCAAAGTGATAGTCAAGTGTGAAAAGTTAAATGATCAAAGATTTCAAGTGTAATGTACCTTAGAATCCATCAGCTCTAAGTTCCTGATTTATGGATGAGGAGGTTGAAATTCATGGCTAATAACTAGAACAGTACTATATTTGTATGACATATTTTGTATGCAACTCTGAGGTACTACATCGCAGTTAGAAAATATGACAGTAAAGGAAAATAGTCAATGCTGGAGGGGATGTGGTTTTGAAAATTGAGAACCTAATGTACTATTGGTAGAGTTGTAAACTGATCAAACAATTCTGGCAGTGCAATTTGGAATTATGACCAAATGGTTATAAAACTGTGTATAGACTTTGATCCAGCAATATCACTACTAGGTCTACAACTCAAAGAAATGATATAAAAGGGAAAAGAGTCCATATACATAAATATATTGATAGAAGCTCTTTTTTGTAGTGGCAAGGAATTGAAAATCCAGGGGAAGTCCATTATTAGGGAGTGGATAAAAAAGTTGTGTTATATGAATATGAAAGATATTATTGTTCTATAAGAAAAGATGAGCTGACAGATTTCAGAAAAACCTAGAAAGACTTACATGAATTGATACTAAGTGGAATAGAACTAAGAGAATCTTATACACAGTGACAGCAACATTGTGTGATAACCAATTATGATAGACTTATCTCTCATCAGAGATACTGTTATCAAAGACAATTTTAAAACGTTTGTGACAGAAAATGTCATCCCACATCCAGATGAAGTCATGAAATCTGAATGCAGATCTAAGAATACTATTTCACTTCTTTAAATGTGTTTTTGTTTGTTTGGTTTTCTTTCTTGTGTTTGTTTTTCCTTTTGTTCTCATTCTTTTTTCATGGAATGATTAATATAGAAATGTGTGTAATATGATTGTGCATGTATAACATATTAGGTTACTTACTCAATTAGGGCAGGGAGAGGAAAGGGTAAGAGGGAAAAATCTTTGTAAAAATAAATGTGGAAAACTACAAATCTAATAGGAAAAATAAATTACAAAAGAAAACTAAAAAATAATGAAATAATTAGGAGAGAACAAAAAAAGAGGGGGGGGTAGAAAAGAAATGTTAAAAAAAGAAAAGAGAGATTATCTAGGAAGAGAGTAATCAGTGGTGAGATATAGTGCTACCAAAAAAACCCAAGAAGTATTACCCCGGGAAATATTTGGCAAGTAAAAGTTCAACCAGAATTTAGGAACGGTTTTTTTTCAAATAAAATGAACTAGGACAGATAATTTAGGAAAAAGTGCAAGAAAAGGAAATGGAAGCATTACATTTTTAAAAATTATCAGGGAAAAGGAGAGTGATATTATTTCTATTCAAAAATTCTACAGAGACTCTTTAATACATAGTGAGTAAAGCTGAGGTACTTACCCTAGATACTCTATGATTTGAAGCACTTGGCACTGAATTTTATAAGACAGCCTCTTTCAAATTCTTTCTCCTTAAACCATCTTGTAACCAAACTGGGATATCCCCTGTCTATAAAATATGTTTTGTGCCTTCCTGACACCAATGTTATATTTATATTATTTCCCATACCTGAAATACTTCTCTTGTCCTCTTCATAAGATAGTTTTCTACTTATACTTTAAGGCTGAGACATGAAGACTTCAATGATTTACTCCTGTTGGCAGTAACCTTTCATTGTGGACACCCAGCTATAGTGTACTCACTAATAATTTTGGAATTAAGAAGACAGGGAATTCAAATTCTGTTTCTCACACTAGATGTAAGGCCTTGGACAAGTCAAGTTAATTCTCTGAGTCTCAGTTTTTATAATCTGTAAATTATACTTGTACATATACTTGTATTATCTGCCATAGAAGACTTATGTGAAGTTCAAATACTATAATATTATAAATAGTTTTCAAACCTTAAAATATTATAAAATTGTTCATTGTTATTATTGTTGTGGTAGTTGTAATTTGTTATTATTATACTTCAAGTCGTCTATATCTCTGAAATGCATAGTATAAAAACAATGTTGTGAAGTTTACCTGTGTTTGTATCATATTTACCTACCATTAAAATTGTTGACAAGGATCAGATTGCATCTTATCTCAGTAATGTACTTCTTTCCAATATGCCAGTACTATGTTGACACAAAGTACAACTTAAAAAGTTAGAAGTTTGTTGACTCAATAAATGAATTCCTAAAGTTTTCTTGATTCTGTTTCTCCTGATGTCATGGAATGAACTGACTTTCTAGATATAGGACTGTTATGCTGCCTAGAGCCAAAATAAATTTCCTTGGATTTATGAACTGAAATTTTCTAGAGTGAGTAAAGTAACACGAAAGAAACCTGAAGCATGTCCCTACCCTATTCTTCCTTCATTTAAAAAATAATTTTAATTTCACTTGCTTATTAATGTTATAATTATATTGATGCCACACATTTTGCTTCTCAAATTTCTCTTAGACTATCTTTTTATTAATATTTTCTTCCTTTTAAGCAAACTTCTCTTCTGGATTAGGACAAATCCATTTATTCTGTGGAAAGGGGACTCTTAATCTTGTCCAGAAGTCTTTTATGAATGCTTTATATTTTGAAGACCTGATATCTTGAATCTGCTTGATAAATACAAAATATCAAGATGCAGATTTCCTCCTTCATTTTTGATCTTGTATAGCAAGAAGTTTGCACTCTTTGAGACCTAGTATCCTTATTATCAACCCCACTGCATAGTCTGGCAATGCTTGTCTCTGTGCAAATGTATCCCAATAATAGGACACAATGTTTATTTAATGAAAAATCTTTCAAAACCCATTTTGGATATGCATGGTTGAGCAATTCTGTAAATTTTCTTGAAGTAGATACAGATGTTTAAATCCTTTGATTCACATGATTTGGGTGGTTTCTCATATCAAGTAAATAGCTTGCCATTTGAAGTAAATAGTATACTATTTAATTTAATTGAATGAGGAAGATCTTAAGAAGTCTGTTTTTTATAGCTGAGGAAAACAGCAGTAGGAAAAGTCATGGTCCACAAACTAATTGGAATACAAACATACATGTGTAGAATACACACATATATGTGTGAGTATGTGTATGTGTTCTTATATTGCCAGGATATTGAGAAACTTTCCAGGGGCAGTAGGGTATTATTATTCTCTTTTCTGTCTTGGAGATGTACAAAACAAAACAAAAATAAATAAATAAATAAGGAAAAAGCTGGTTACCTCGGAGGCCACAAAACTAATGCCCAGTAAGCCTCTGGGGAGCTCATTATTGTTGTTATAATTATTTTCTATTGCTCAGATAGATGAAGCTAGTATTAACCAAGTGTGGACATTAGCCAAGTACGTCACAGATATCCACTTTTCTGACAAGAATCCGCCTTAAAGATTGGCATAAATGCATAATAACCTCTACTTTCTTTAGTTGTTTGAGTAATATATGTGGAATTATCCTGAATGCTCAAATAACTAGCTTGATTTTCCCAAAATTTCAATCTCAACATTTACTTTAGCTCCCCTAGAAATGTCACATTCTCATTTACTCTCACCTCTTGTCTTGTAGGAATATTTCTTTCCTATCATCAAATCCACGGACTGCAAAGTTTCATTAGGCATATCTAGCAAGTAGTAGAGGAGTAGAATATCTGCTCTGTTGCTCTGAGTTTGTTAATCTGTTATTATGTCTCTATCCTAATATATCATTCACATGTTTCAGAAATGCCATAAATTATTTAAATTAAGTGAAAAATTTTAAGGAAGAAACATTAAAATGGGATCTAGTGTTGGGGTCCAGCCTCCGTAGGGTCCTTGGAACCTGACAGGAGGGATAGGGTCGGCATAATGAGTTGAGTCAACAAGGGGGTAAAGGCAGAAGCAGGTTGACTGTCAGCTGCTTGGATTTATTTTTATAGTCTCAGAATCATGTATGTTTCAAGCAAGCAAGCTAAGATCATTTCCTTGGTTACAAAAGTGTACAATTTTCATCATCAATCATATAGTTCATATGGTTACAACTTTTAATCATGTGATTATAAGTTTAATTAATAATCATATAGTTAATTGTTTCTTATCCCTACTCAGACCATGATGACCTCAACCTGTCTGTTACCTTATTTATTACTACATTGTATAATTGTTAATACATTTAAACTTTCCATTAATTAAGCAATTCTTTTTAATGGAAAGTTTTTTTTTTATATTTTCTGTGTAAGTAATATTTTTCGATACAATTCCTTAACAATCTATAGTGAGGGTCTTTATGCTTGTCCACCCATCCGTTAACTCTTATAATAACAAATTTTTCTTTCAGGCCTTGTTAGTAGAAACCACAGTTTCTGTGACTTTTTTATTCTTTCCCATGAAACCAAGGCTGCTGGAGTTCACATATCAGTCACTGTACTATTTTCTCACCATCTTTTTCATATATTCCTCTGTATGGTAAAGGGGGCAAAGCTATTAATTTCCCTGGAATTCTATCTGACACATCTTGTATCTGTTTTCCCTGTATATATTCTTACATCTCCTTGGAATTCCCAGTGCTGGGTTTTCCAGAGATTTCATAATGTTGAACCGTTTTGTATGCCTCAGGGAGAGGCAGTCCCATTAAATTTGTTCAGAGTTTACAATCTGTTTTATTCAAGGAATTTTTCTGAAATCCTTCTTTTATAGTCATTCCACTATTATGGTGAGTAAATATTGCAATCGATAATAAACCTATAAATATTGGTATGCATGAAATCCATACATATATTGAAGAAGGAAATGTTGTTCCATCAGGCAGTGTGACTGCCTTGAGTCTTCTTTCTGTGACTGTGTCAAACAGCTTAGAGACCCTGGCTCCCAACAATCTAGATTTATATACCTTATAAGCAAGTGAAAGCTTGCTTATCCTTTTTATTCTATGACTAAATATAGGACTCTCTTGACTAATATTTTATGATTTCAATGGCTGCTCTTAAATATGCAGATAAAAGGGGGATATGAAATACCATTTGTCCCATAATAATTCATCTTTTCTAAACTGTATGTCATCATGAAATAAAGACTACCTTCTCAATTTCATTACTGAATATTAAATTGAAAATCTGATTTGTCAAAATTATAGAGAAGATCATTTTCCATTGCTTTAATGTCCACTTCTTGATGAGTGTGTGTGTTCAATAATAAAATAAAAGTTGGTGGAAATACAAAAAAAAGAGTTTTTATCTCTCACCATCAAATTAAATCAATAGACAAATCAAATTAACAAATGTTAATTAAGTACCTGTTATGTGCAGAATACTTTACTATGTCCTGGAGATACAAAAAGAGCTAAAGACCCTTCCCTCAAGGAGCTTAGTACAAGCAGTACTTAACAGTACAAGTACTGCTAGCTATTGAATGGTAAGAGTGATAATGGGCATCCCTTTTTCACCCCTGATTTTATTGGAAATGCTCCACTCATTACATATAATATTTGTTGATAGTTTTAGATAGATACTATTTATTATTTTAAGGAAAATTAAATTTATTCCTAAACTTTCTAGTGTTTTTAATAGGAATAGATATATTTTATCAGAATCCTTCAGCATCTATTTGGATAACCATATGATTTCTGCAGGTTTTGTTATTGTTATGTTCAATTATGTTGAGTGTTTTACTAATGTTGAAACATCCCTGCCTATCTGGTATAAATCCTACCTGATCATGGTGTATTATGTGAGTAATAACTTGCTGTAGTCTCATTACTAATATTTATTTAATTTTTTTGTATCAATACTCATTAGGGAGATTGATCTATAATTTTCTTTGTTTTGTCTTCCTAATATAGGTATCAGCATCATGTTGGTGTCATAAAAGGAGTTTGGTAGAACTTCTTCCTCTCTTATTTTTAAATAGTTTCTGCAGATTAGAAATTAATTGTTCCTTAAATATTTGGTAGGATTCACTTTTAAATATATCTGAACCTAGAGACATTTTCTTAGGGACTTTATTGACAGTTTCTTCTATTTCTTTTTCTGAAATGGGGTTATTTAAGCAATTTGTTTCCTCTTCTGTTAATCTGGGCATTTTGTATTTTTGTAAATATTCATCCATTTCACTCAGGTTATACAATTTATTGGCAAAGTGGTTATACAATTTATCAGCAAAGTGGTTTCAAATTATCTCTTCAATTTCTTCATTGTTGGTTAGTCCACCCTTTTCATTTTTGAATACTTGTTATTTGATTATCTTCTTTCTATTTTTAATCAGATTAAACAACGGTTTGTCTATTTTATGGACGTTTTCATAAAAGTAACTCTTAGTTGCATTTATGAGATCAGTGGTTTTCTTGCTTTCAATTTTATTGATATCTCCCTTGATTTTCAGAATTTCTCTGTATGTCTTTTCTTTTTTTCTTTTTAACATTTATTTATTTTCATCCATATGCACATGCCTATTTTCAAGTTACAAAATTTCCCTCCACCCTCCCTTCCCACCCCCATCCCCTCAGCAAGGAACAGTCAAGTAACATTTTACACACATATTTTGATAAACATGTTTATAAATTAATAATTTTTAGCATGAGGAATTAGGATTAAGGGAAAGAGATATATAAGATATAATTTTTATAAAGTGTTCATCAGATTTGGAAGGGGTTTTTTCTGCGTGTTTTGTTTTGTTATGTTTTTCTTCCTTTGGGATAATATGGTTCATAACTAGTCAAATACAGTTTTCTTTGCTAACTGCTAAGAAAAGCTGCTTCCATCAATGTTGTTCATCTCACAATGTTATTATTGATATGTTCATTGTTCTCTTGGCTCTGCACCCTTTGCTCAGCATCAGATCCTGTAACACATTCTGTGATTCTCTAATCTGACCCCTTATGGTTTCTTACAGAACAATAGTATTCCATTGTATTCATATACCATAACTTGTTTAACTATTCCCCAATCTATGGGCATCCCCTCAATTTCCAGTTCTTTGCCATTACAAAAAGTACTGCTATGAATCTTTTGGGACATGTAGGACTTTTTCTATTTCTTATAATTTATTCTGGAAACAGACCTAAAATTGGAATTATGAGTCAAAGACTATGAACAGTCTTTGGGCATAGTTCCTTATTGCTCTCCAGAAAAGTTGAATTCATTCACAACTCTATTGTAATACATCAATGTTCCAAACTTCCCATAACTTCTCCAAAACTGATCATCTTCCATTTTTCTCATCTTGGCTTATCTAATAGTTGTGAGATAATACCTCATTGTTGTTTTAATTTGCATTTCTCTAATCAATAATGATTTGGAGAATTTTTATATGATTATAAGTAGCTTTAATTTCATTATTTGAAAATAATTTGACAATTTATCAATTGTGGAATGACTTGTGATCTTACAAATTTGATACAATTCTCTATTTATTTTAGAAATGAGACCTTTGTCAGAACTCCTGATTGTGAAGATTGATTCCCAGCTTTCTATTTTCCTTCTAATTTTGGCAGTATTAATTTTATTAGTACAAAATGATTCATTTTGCAATTTATCATGTGTTCTAATTTTTGTTTGGTCATAAATTTATCCATTTTTCATAGATCAGTTAGATAAAGTATTTTTGGTTTCTTAATTTATCTATAGTATCTCTCTTTATGTCTAAATCCTCTATCCATTTTGACCTTATTTTCATATAGGATATGAGGTGTAGATCTATTCTTAGTTTTTGCCATACTATATTACATTTTTGCCAAAAATTTTGGTCAAATAGTGAGTTCTCATCCAACAAACTAATGTCTTTAGGTTTGTCAAATAATAGATTGCTGAAGTCATTTCCTGCAGTTTCTTTTTAACCTGTCCTATTACACTGATCTTAACCATTACCAGGAAGTTTTGATAACAGCTGCTTTAGAGTATAGTTTTAGATCTGGTGGAACTAGGCCACCTTCTTTACATTTTTTCCCTTCATTTTCCTGGATATTCTTGCTCTTTTGCTTGCTCTGCATGTCTTTTTCACAAGAATGTCTTTGAGAGAGCATTTGAACCTTTAATCTGGTCTGCAGTATGTTTGGAAGTAGGGAAAAAGGGAACATGAACATTAGATTTCCTTGATATCTATTTTCTTATTCTTTATTGTTTTTCACTTATACTTGATTCTATAATCTTTTCACTTGTGCAAAATAAAAACAAAATGAAGTATCTTTTGTAATTTTTTTTTTCTTCTAAGGAAATCTGGGACAATATACTTTATGCTAAGCAAGATGAGAAGATCCAGAAGAACACTGTACACCCTAACAGCAACATGGGAGTGATGATCAACTTTAATGGACTTGCTCATACCAACAGGGCAACAATCAGGAACTATTTTGGAATATCTGTGATGAATAATGTCATCTGTATACTGTGAAAGAATTGTGGAGTTTGAACCAAGAACAAAGACTATTACCTTTAATTAATTTATGAATTTATTTATTTTTGCAAGGAAGTTGGGTTAAGTAGTTTGCCCAAGACCACACAGCTAGGTAATCATTAAATGTCTGAGGCTGGATTTGAACTTAGGTACTCCTGACTCCAGGGCCAGTGCTTTATTCGCTGTGCTACCTAGCCACCCCTATTACCTTTAATTTTTAAAAAATGCTATCTTATTATGTAATTCTGCTATATTTCATACTATATGTTTCTTCCTTAACAATATGATTTCTCTCTCATCACATTCAACTAAGATCAAGGCATACTATGGGAACAACATAAAGACTAACAAACTGCCTTCTGTGGGGAGGTAGTGGGGTGGTAAGCAAGATTGGGGGGAAATGTATAAAAATAAATAAATATATAAATAAAAACCTTTCTAAAAAAGAAGAACTAATTGTCATTTTTTTAAAAAATCTCAAAATCTCTATATACAATGAAATTTTGTCATCATTGGATCCCACCTTAAGGTTTGATAAGGTGCTTTGTTGTATCATTAATATATATTTTTAATTGTAGATGCTTGCTCAGAGAAACTGTTTTCCCACAATATATCACTTTATATCAATTTTTTTTTCATTTTAGCTTGATTTTCCAAAATTTCTGAGCCAAAAATTTAACTCTTTTCATCTTCTTCAGTACACCATTTCACAAATACTTATTCTTTTTCTTCTCCCATTTGTTATGCTTGGAAAATGCTTAATACTATACAATCTCCACAGAACCACTCATCTTATCTCCCACAGCGAATAATAAACTTACTGCCATGTGTTTTATTGTACTTTGCAAAAACTACACAATTGCTATGAGCTATCATATATGTATTTTCAGTTTAAGAGATATGTTCTGAGCCATCTTGTTTTACAATTCTTCCGGGGAAAAATTGGAATTTCTTCTCATCCTTTTTCAGTTTTAGTTTATTCACCTCTATTTTAAGTTTTGAATAAAAGCATTCTATCTCTTCTTTTATATGACCATTACTTTCCATTGCTGTTGACAAATGCTGCTACATGTGGATTTATTTATTCTTGAAATATTGTAAATGCCTAATATAGACTGGAGTTATGTAATTAAGTTCTTTGGAACAATCTAAATGGCCCTGGATTTTATCAAGCCCATATTTTAGGGCTTTGTGCTAATTTTTGAGTCTATGATTCTTGCTTTCAATGTTGTATGAGTTTTTTTTTTCACAGATTTGATTGCTGGACCATTCATCACAGCTGCTTTCTCTGTATTAGTAAAAGGGGTTCTATTCTTATGCTTTGGGGCAAACTTCACACTTGCATTTCTCTCATTAAATGAGATGATTTTCTTAATTATGTAAGTGAAACTACTTGGAAATTGAGGGGATGTTCATCAATTGGGGAATGACTGAACAAGTTATAGTATCTGAATGACCTGGAATACTATTGTTCTATAACAAACCACGGTTGGACTCTATAGATACAGGGAATGAATTATAGGATCAGATGCTGAGTGAAAGGAGTAGAACCAAGAGAACATTCTACACAGTAACAAGATTGTGAGTTGATCAACCTTGATGGATACACCTCCTCTAAGAAGTTCAGAGAGCTAGGACAAACATATTAGACTGACTAGGGACAATATTATCCATAGAGGAAGAAAAACATAACATAACAAAACAAACAAAAAAAAACCCTTCAGAATCCACTGAACACAACATTCACTTTTAAAAAAAAAATTTGTCTTTTGCATTTCTTTCCTATCGCATGATTTTCTTTCTTTTCCCTTAATCGAAATTCCTCATACTGAAAATGACTAATCTGTAAACATGTTTAAGAGAAATCTGTATGTATAATATTCACCTGACTGTTCTCCACTGAGAGGAGGCGGTGGGAAGAAAGGGTAGAAGAAATTATGTAACTTAAAAATATGCATATATATATGGATGAATGGTGAAAAATGTTCATGATGTGTATCTGGAAAAATAAAATATAAATTGAAAAACACTACTGCTGTTACTGTACATGATGTTCTCTTCATTATGTACATTTTAGTTTTCATTATTTTATGGAGGTCTCTCTATGCTTTTCTATAGTTACTGAACTCATCATTTCTTGTAACAGGAAAACTTTCCATCAGGAATGTAAACCACAATTTGTTAAGTCATTACCCATTTGATGGACATTCCTGCAATTTCATGTTCTTTGCCATAACAAAGAATGTTGTTATAAATATTTTAAAACATATAGATTCTTTCACTTTTCTCCTAATCTTGGGAAATAGATGTAATCGTGATTTTGCTAGGTTAAAGAATAAAGGCAGTTTGATAATTCTTTGGACAGGATTTAAAATTTCTCTCCAAAATGGTTGGATCAGTTTTCATATCCACCAAAAATAAATTAAGATTTCATTTATTTCATATCCCTTTCAACATTCATAACTTTTCCCTTCAATCATATTAGCAAAAGTGGTAAGTACAAAATGATACCTCAAGGTTGTATTAATTTTCTTTTCTATAACTAATAATTACTTAGAGTAATTATATAACTATAAATTGCTTTAATTTCTTTTTTCAAAAACTGTCCATATCCTTCAATCATCTATCAATTGGAGAATGTTTTCAATCTTATCATATATATACACATATATCTACATAATATCTTATATATATATATATATATATATATGCACACATACCTACCTTCCTATTTCTTAGCCATTACTAGAAAGTGTTAATAATTAGAGCCTTATAGTTTCAGATCTGTTACTGCTAATCATCTTTCCTATAGAATTTTTTGATTAATTCCTTTGATATTCTTGATCTTTTCTTCTTCAAAATGAATTTTGATATTTTTAATCTCAGTAAAATAATTTTGGTGATTTTATTGGGAATGGAATTGAATATATATATATATATATATATATATATTAATTTTGTTAAAATTGACACTTTTGTTGTATTGGTCCTGCCTACCCATGAATAATCAATATTTCTCACTTCATTTGAATCTCATTTTATTTGTGTACTTTTTTTTATAATTTTCTTAATATAGATTCTAGGTTGGTTTTGGTAGATGTTTTCCTTGATATTTTATACTGTCTACAGTTATTTTTCTTTTTCTTTTTAGGGTTTTTTTTTTTGCAAGGCAAATGGGGTTAAGTGGCTTGCCCAAGGCCACACAGCTAGGTAATTATTAAGTGTCTGAGCCCGGATTTGAACCCAGGTACTCCTGATTCCAAGGCCAGTGCTTTATCCACTATGCCACCTAGCCTCCCTACAGTTATTTTTCAATGGAATACATCTAGCTATCACTCACTGAAGGTGACTGTTGGTAATATGTAGAAATGCTACTGATTTATGTGTGGTTACTTAATATCCTGCTGAAATAATTAATTATTTTTCAATGAGCTTTTGGGTCAAGCCTTCAGGAATTTTGAAGTATATCATGACACAATTTGTAAATGAGATAACTCTATTACCTCATTCTTTAGTCTGATTCATTCTATTAGTATTTTTCTCTAATTGCTATTGCTGAGAGTTTCAGTATATTTTCAACATTTTATTCATTTATTTTTCCCAACCACAGGCAAAGA
Source organism: Macrotis lagotis (assembly GCF_037893015.1). NCBI lineage: Eukaryota > Metazoa > Chordata > Mammalia > Peramelemorphia > Peramelidae > Macrotis > Macrotis lagotis. The sequence continues at coordinate 31,364,003 of NC_133662.1, read as the reverse complement.
TAATTTTTAACAATCATTTTTGTAAGTTTTGAGTTTCATATTTTTCTCACTCTTTCCGTCTCCAATTCCCTGATAAAAAGCAATGAAATATATATATATATATATATATATATATATATATATTTTAAATATATATCTATATTAATCATGCTATGATAGAAGAATCAAATCAAAAAGGAAAATAAATGATGAGAGAAAAAATAATACATAAGCTCAAAAAATTGAAAATAGGATGCTTTGGTCTTTGTCCATAATTCTTTCTTTAGATGTGGATGTTACCATTTTTGCTCATGAATAAAATGCACTCAAGTTTCATTCATAATAAAATTCATATATCTTCTCATCACTGTCAAAATTTTCATCCATTAACTTGGTCATTATATGTTCTTGATGAACAATCACTGTCTTACTACAGGCTCTGACAGGAAGTCTGCCTGAACTCTGATCTGTGGTTGACCACAAGCACCTGGGCAAGTCTGGTGTGTGGATACATGCTAAGTCCATTCTTTTTCATGAATCTGAAGTACCAATTGTGTCTTCCTTTGAAATCAATAACTTCTTTCTCATCAACAATTCTACTTGCCTCATGCTACACCATCCTTGTGGACACAGGAATTCCAATTGTCCTTTGCTCTTCAATCCATCTTTCCAATTTCTTCTCTAAATCAGGCCATTTGACTGAACTGCCGCTCATGGGCCTGTTCTGCTGTGGAGTTTTCAGTAGGGTTTCTCTTTCCTGTAACCAGTCTGGGTATTTTCTCCATCGGACAAGGACCAAACTGATGTTCAGGAACATTATTTCTATTCACTTTTAAAAACTAGATAACTTTGTTTATGCAAAAGTTTTATAATTTAATGTAATCAAAATTATCTAGTTTGTTTTTAATGATGTTTCTCATTCTCTTCCTTGTCATAAACTGCTTCCTTTTCTATAGATCTGACAGGTAAACTATTCCTTCATTTCCTAGTTTGCTTGTAATATTGTCCATTATGTCTCAATCCTGTACCCATTTTGATCTTATCTTGTCAGAGGGTATGAGGTGTTGGTCTAATCCAAGTTTCTGCCATACTAACTTCCAATTTTTCCAACCCTCTTTATCAAAGAGAGAGTTTTTATCCCAGAAGCTGAACTCTTTGGGTTTATAAAAAAAAACAGATTACTATAATCATTTTCTGCTTTTCTCTTTCGCACCTAGTCTATTCCACTGGTCTACCACTCTATTTCTTAGTCAATACTAGATGGTTTTGATGACTTATGCTTTATAATAAAATTTTAGAACTGGTAGGTCTAAGCCACCTTCTTTTGTATACTTTTGCATTACATTCCTGGAAATTCTTCACTTTTTATTTCTCCATATATATTTACTTAGAATTTTTTCTAACTCATTAAAGTAATTTTTTTTTTGAATTTTGATTGGTACGGCACTAAAGTTTAATTTAGGTAGAACTGTCATTTTTATTATACTAGCTCAGCCTATCCATGAGCAGTTGGTATTTGCCTATTTATTCGAATCTTATTTTATTTTTGTGAGAAGTGTTTTATAGTTGTTTTCATAGAGTTTCTGAGCCTACCTTGGCAGGTAGGCACCCAAGTATTTTATATTGTTTGAAGTTATTTTGAATGGGATTTCTCTTTCTAGCTCTTGCTGATGAATCTTGATAGTAATATATAGAAATGCTGAGTATTTGTGAGGGTTTATTTTGTACTCTGCAACTTTACTAAAGTTGCTAATTGTTTCTAGTAGTTTTTAGATGATTTTTAAGGATGCTCTAGGTATACCATAATGTCATCCACAAGGAATTAAAGTTTTGTTTCTTCCTTCCTGATTCCAATTTCTTTGATTTCTTTTTCTTCTCTTATTGCTGAAACTAACATTTCTAACACAATACTGATTATTGGTGAAGATAACAGGAATTCTTGTTCAACCCCAGATCATATTGGGAATTGTTCTAGCTTAATCCCATTGCACATAATGCTTGTTGATGGTTTCAGATAGATATTGCTAATCATTCTAAGGAACAACTTATTCCTACATTCTTTAGTGTTTTTAGTAGGAATGGGTGCTGTATTTTGTCAAAGTCTTTTTCAGCATCTATTGATAGAATTGTATAATTTCTGACGGGTTTTTTATTGATATAGTTAATTATACTAACAGTTTTCTTAATGTTGAACCAATCCTACATTCCTGGGATAAATCCTGCTTGGTCATAGTATATTATCCTTATGATAACTTATTGTAATCACTTTGCTAAGATTTTATTTAAGATTTTTGCACCTATATTCAATAGGTAAGTCTATAACTTTCTTTCTTGTTTTGATTCTTCCTGTTTTAGGTATCAGCACTATATTGGTGTCATAGAAAAAGACAAAGTTCCATTATCACCTATTTTTCCAAAGAGTTAATATAGAATTAGAAGTAATTGTTCCTTAAATGTTTGATAGAATTCATTTGTGAATCCATCTGGCACTGGAGCCTTTTTCTTAGAGAAATTTCTTCTTAGACTTATTGAATTTCTTTTGTTCTGAGATAGGGTTATTTATGTATTTAATTTGCTCTTCATTTAATCTGAACAACTTATCTAATATTGTAAATATTCATCCATTTCACCCATGTTATCAAATTTATTTGCATACATTTGGGCAAAACAATTCCAAATTATTACTTTAATTTCCTCCTCATTGGTGGAGTGAATTTTTTTCAGTTATGACACTAGCAATTTGGTTTTCTTCTTTCTTTTTTAAATAAAATCAACAAGAAGTTTATCAACTTTATTTTTTTCAAAAAACCAACTCTTAGTTTTATTAGTTCAATAGTTTCTTGCTTTTATTAATTTTTCCTTTAATTTTTAGAATTTCTAATTTAGCATTTAATTTAATTTAATTTAATTGTATGTTCATTGATTTCCTCTTTTTTTCTAATTTATTCCTGGAAGCATTTAAAGATATAATAGATCCCCTGATGACTGTCTTGGTTGTATCCCATAAGTTTTGGTATGCTATCTCATTATTTGTCATTACATAGGATAAATCATTAATTCTTTCTATAACTTATTGTTTGATCCACTCATTCTTTAAAATGAGGTTACTTAATTTCCAATTAGTTTTACTCTATCTCTCCATGGTCCATTATTGCATGTGATTTTTCTTGCATTATGATCTAAGAAGGATGTATTCACTATTTCTGCCTTGTTGCATTTGATTATAAGGTTTTTATGCCATAGTACATGGTCGATTTTTATGTAAGCTCTATTTACTATAGAAAAAAAATGTATATTCCTTTCTATCCCCATTCAATTTTCTCCAGTGGTCTATCATGTCTAGGTTTTCTAATACTCCATATACCTCCTTAACTTCCTTCTTCTTTATTTGAATTTGGATGCTATACCACTTGGTACATGCATATTTAGCATTGTAATTGCTTCATTGGCTATGGTACCTTTTAGGAGGATATAGTTTCCTTTCTTATCTCTTTAAAAGAGATCTGTTTTTGCAGCTGCTTTGTCTGAGATAAGGATTGCTAGCCTGGGTTTTTTTTCGCTTCAGCTGAAGCAAAATATATTTTGCTTCAACATATTACTTTTACTGTGTATGTATCTCTCTGCTTCAAATGAGTTTCTTGTATGCAGCATATACTAGAATTCTGGTTTTTAATCCACTCTGCTATTTGCATATATTTTATGGGAGAGTTCATCACATTCACATTAAAAGTTATAATTGCTACCTTTGTATCGCCCTCCCTGCTATCTTCCCTCTCTTTGTGTTTTCCCCTTTTTTAACTTTATCCATATTTTGTTTTGGTTCTGAATACCACCACCTCTAGTGTGTGTGCTCCCTTTTATCCAACCCCCTTCCTTTCCTTCCCCTTTCCCTTTGCCCCTTCTTCCTTCCTTTCCTTTTGTTAATCCTCTTTTCCTCCCCTTACTCCCTTTCCCCCTTTAATACCTAAAAGATAAGTTCCTTGACTTAATTGATTTCATGTATGTTAACTTTAAGCCAAATCTGATGAGAGTAAGATTCATGCAGTCACAGTGCCTGGCTTCTCTCTGCCATCTTGGCCAGAAGTCAAAACTGAATCACTTTGAACTGGAATTCAGCATTGTAAAAAAAATTCTTTCCTGGGGCATTTCTGGGCAGAATGTGACAAAACACAACCTAATACTGTAACAAATCTGAAACAATGATCACCAAGACAACAAGCATGAAAAAGTAGGAAATGGAAGTAAAAAAATCTACAACCACTGTATAAGATGATACCAGTTTTTAAAACCCAAATTTTTTGGGAAAGGGTGCATCTTATACATGGGAAAATACAGTATTTTTCCATCACATGTCCTTTAGAATTACTTTTGATTATTTTACTGAAGGGAGATCTTGGTTGATTATCAAACAATGTCGCTATTAGTGAGTACTTTGGTTAGTGAGTACAAATGTTATAGTTCTGTTCACTTCAATTAGCATCAATTCACACAAATCTTTCCAGGTTTTTCAGAAGTCCTGTCCCTTATGATTACATTTTTAAATTTGTTTTTATATTTCCAATTACACACAGAGATAGCTTTCACCATTTATACATTTGCAAGTTTTTGAGTTTGAAATTATTTCCTCCATGATCCCCTAAATGTGCACATGTATTCTTGTCTTTTGGGTCATATTGTATAAGAGGAATTAGGACTAATGGGGAAAACCTTGAAAAAATAAGATAAAACATCCTAGTCACATTAATAATTATGATTACTAACGTATTTCTCTCCATGATATCGTCCCCGAATTTTTGCTTTTCTCTTTCCTTCATAGTATGCCTTCTCACCAATGTTTTCTTTCTGATAGCTGTTTTGCTTCTATTTGCTGTTTCTAAAACAGTCCTCTTTTATGTCTTTTTTTCTTTCCATCTTCCTTTCAACTTTTGATTTTCTTTTTAATTTGAACTTAAACTTTACCTTTACTTTTACTTTCAGTCTTCCTTTTATCAGTTTCTTCTTTCCATTTCTTTCATTTTCACTCTTTTTTCCCTGTAGGGTATGATAATTTTTAAAAATCAATTGGGAGGGAGGGAGCAGAGCCAAGATAGTGACAGGAGATCGTCTCTTAGATGCTCTCTCTCAAAACTTATAAAGTAAGGACTCTAACCAAATTTTCAAGAGACCAAATGCACAGAGGGATCCAGTGAGGCAATTCTCTAGTCCAAGGTAACCTGGAAAAGAGCAGAAAGGCTCCACTCCACGGGGTTGGAGGGGTGGCCCACCAGAGCAAAGGAACTTCAGCTCTCGGAGGCAGCCCCAGGGCACTGAGAGTTGTGGCTCACAGAAATGGGGCAGTTTCCTGAACTACACTCCTGGAGCACCGAGCACAACTTAGGGGGATCAGTGGGGGGGGGGGGAACCTCTGCCAGAGTGAGCATGTGAAGCCCATCCTTCAGGGCACTCAGTGAGCAGCCTGGCCCAGGCAGTCCAGATAAAGGAACTGGAAGCAGGCAAAGCCAGTAAGCAGGAGCCTCCAGGCATGAGCGCTGAGCCTAGGGAGGGGAGTAGAGACAGACTGTAGAGCTCTGTCCCGTTGCTGGATCAGGACTCTGGGGTCCTGACCACATTCAGATCCTGATCGTAGTCTAGGCCCCTCATAGAACAGCAGGGCCTCCCCACCTCAACCCTGTAGCAGAGGGGTGTGCTTATGGTCATTCACATAACAGGAAGAAAGACAGAGCCTCACACACAGATATCCTTGGGGAAGGGGTGTTCCAATAATACTCAAAAGGTCAGGAAACACCCCAAAAGCAGGCACAGGCTTGAGAAATAAGTAAGCAGAGAAAAAACAGGAACACCATTGAGAAATACTTTGCCTTTGATTCCAAGAAGGATCAAAACACTCAATCTGAAGATGAGCAAATACAAGCTCTTGCATCTAAAGACTTCAATAAAAACAGAAATTGAGTTCAGGCTATCACAGAACTCAAAAAAAGACTTTGAAAATCAAGTGAGAGAGATAGAAGAAAAATTGGGAAAAGAAATGAGAGAGATGCAGGAAAAACATGAAAAAGAAGTCATCAGCTTAGTCAAGGAGATCCAAAAAAATGCTGAAGGAAATAATATGTCAAAAAAGAAGCATAGGTCAAATGGATAAAACAATTCAAAAAGTTATTGAGGAAAAGAATGATTTAAAAAGCAGAATTGGCCAGATGGGAAAAGAGATAACAAAGCTCTCTGAGGAAAACAAATCCTTCAGATGTAGAATGAAACTGAGGGAGGCTGCTGATTTTATGAGAAATCAGGACATGATACTTCAAAACCAAAAGAATGAAAAATTAGAACATAATGTGAAATATCTCATTGAAAAAACAATTGATATGGAAAACAGATTTAGGAATGATAATTTAAAAATTATTGGAATACCTGAAAGTCATGATCAGGAAAAAGAGCCTTGACATCATTTTCAAAGAATTACTACAGAAAAATTGCCCAAAAATCCTAGAAGTAAAGGGCAAAATATAAATTGAGAGAATCCACCAATCTCCCCGAGAAAGAGATCCAAAAAAAAACAACCCCCAGGAATAGTATAGCCAAGTTGCAGAACTCTCAAGTCAAAGAAAAAATATTGCAAGCAGCCAGAAGGACACAATTCAAATATCATGGAGCTGCAGTCAGGATCACACAAGACTTAGCAGCAACTACATTAAAAGTTCATAGGGCTTGGAATATAATATTACAGAAGGCAAAAGAGTTCAGAATGCAATCAAGAATCAACTACGCAGCAAAACTGAATGTCTTTTTCCAGGAAAAAAGATGGACTTTCAATTAACCAGGGGAATTTCAAATGTTTTTTGTTGGAATGGCCAGAGCTGAACAAAAGGTTTGATCTTCAAATACAGGACTCAGGTGAACCATAGAGAGTGGAGGAGAAGTGAAAAATATGAGGGACTTAATTATGATGAACTACATGTATTCATGCATAGAAAAATGATACTGATAATACTCATATGAACATTCTCATTTAATAGAGCAGGTAGAAGGAACTTTTATAGATGAAGCAGAGGAGAGAGCTGATTTTGAAGATATAATGTGGTGTAAAAATGGAGTCAATAGCTAAAAGGGAAATGTAATGGGAGAAAGAAAAAGGAGAGGTGGAATAGGCTAAGATATTTCATATAATAAAATTTTTTATTACAATGAGCTATTGCAATGATATGGAAGGGGCAAAAGCAAGGGAGGAATGAGGGAATCTTTGCTATCATCAGAGGTGGCTAGGAGAGGAAACAACATATATGCTCAATGGGGTATAGACATATGAAGTAAGGAGAGAAGGGGGAATGGGGGAAGGAGGGGATGTGAGTGATGGAGGAGAGGATGGACCATGGGGGAAGAGTGGTCAAATATAACATATTTTTTTTTTACTTCTTGCAAGGGGCTGGGATTGGATGGCCTGTCCAGGACCATAGGGCCCAGTGGATGCTGGGCTTAAGGGGTGGTATGTGGGCTCGGGGCCTCTTGGCCCCAGCATCAGGGATCTGTCTGCTGTGCCACTCAGCTACCCTACAGCAAAGACAGAGTAAAAGGAGAGAGAAAATATAGATCATGGTAGTGGAGAAGTATAAATAGAGGGGTTTGCAATCAGCAATGGCAATGGTAGAAAAATATGGAAGCAACTTTTTTGATGGACTTAACATAAAGAATGTGATCCACCCGTGACAGAGCTTGAGATGTTGGAACACAGACTGAAGCACATTTTTTATAATTGTTATTTTTTGAGGGAGGGGTTGCAGGGCAAATGGGGATGGGTGGCTTGCCTGGGCATGCACAGTTGGTTGATTGCTGGGTGTCTGAGGCTGGATTTGGACCCAAATGCTGCTGAATCCAGGGCCAGTGCTCTGTCCATCACCTGGCCACCCCTACTATTATTATTGTTATTATTATTATTATTATTATTATTATTATTATTACTATTTTAATTTATTTTGGGTCTTTTGGGGGGGTTTTGCAGGGCAATGGGGTTGGTGCAGCTTGCCCGGGGTCACAGAGCTGGGTGATTGTTGGGTGTCTGGGGATGGATTTGTGCTCAGTTGCTCCTGGATCCAGGGCTGGTGCTCTGTTCACTGTGCCACCTGGCCACACCTACTATTATTATTATTTTTTTATTTTAATTTTAAAATTTTCTCTCTCTCTCTCCTTTACTTTAATCACACTGTGGGTATACATATTTTTTGGGGGGGAAGGCGGTATTATGTTTACTCTTAAACAAGAATATTTTAGTAATGTACAAAAAACATTATTTGTACAAAATAATAATAAACAAATAAAAAGTAAAAAACCCAATTGGGAATGAATGTTAATTCCTCTTTTAGTCTAATCTGCTGAGAATAAGATTTACTCAGAACTCACACTCTCCTTTCTTTCCCTTTACATCAATATGTCTATGTGCCTTCCCATGAGGTATTATTTATCTTCTAATGCCTCTCCTTCTCCTAGTACAATATTACTTTCATGTCTTGATTGTTTTAAACCTATTTTATACCTACAACCTCTATCAAGTTTTACTCCTTTTATCTATTCTAATAGAAATACAGTTTTCAAGGGGTGATTAATTGATTGATTTGTAAGCAACATTATCTGATAGTCAGTACATATGCTCAGTATTTGTTCCAGGACACATCACTCAACTATCCCATTAGATATATAACTCTCAAGAAGCAAAAACATCATCAAATTATAATTAAAATCACTTTGCACCACAGTCTGTTTCCAAATACCCTATTTAGAAATACAATCTATTATGCCAAGTGAAATCACTTAAAAGCTAAAAGTTTGATTATATCACAGTCAACTTAAACCCACACCCTGTGTTTGAATATATTCCCTTTTAAAATAAAAGTTTTTATTGATTTGTTTTTCCAACAATATACAATAGTGATACTAACCAATCATTTCCTTGCAAGATTTGGAATTTTACATTTTTGTTCACCGTCCCTCCCTTACCCCCTCCACCTAACAGAAAAGCAATCCAATATAGACTCTATATGTGCAATTATCCTAAAATAGATTCATATTAATCATGATGAGATAGAAGAACCAAATTCATAGGGAAAAGAGAAAAAACAATAAAGAGAAAAATGATGTAATACATAAGACAACTTTTAAAAATCCAAGATTGTAAGATTTGGTCTGCATTTATACACCAATGTTCCCTTTCTGGATATAGATGGTATTTTTTATCATGAGTCTTTTAGAATTTTTTTTGATTACTGAACTGCTGAAATGAACAAGCTCATCATAATTGATCATCAATCCATGTTGTTGTTAATGTATTTAATGTTCTTCTGGTTCTTCTTAGTTTCCACAGGATCAGTCCAGGCATTTCTGAAGTCCTATCCCTCATGATTTCTTATAGAGCAATAATCTTCCATCACATTCACATACCTTAATTTGTTTAGCCATTCCCCAATAGAAAAGCATCCTCTCAATTCCAACTCTGTGCCACAAGTAGAGATGCAATGAATATTTTGCTACATGTAGGACTTTTTCCTGGTCTATTTAGGATACAGACCTAGTAGTAGTATTTCTGGATCAAAGGGTATGCACAATTTTATTGCCTTTTGGGCATAATTTCAAATTCCTCTCCAGAAAGTTTGGATCAGTTCAAAACTCCATGAACAATGCCTTAGTATCTCATTTTTCTCCACATCCCCTCCAACATTCATCATTTTCCTTTTAAAACATATTGGTTGATCTGATAGATGTGAGGTACCCCAGAATAGTTCTGATGGGCATTTTCCTAATCAATACTGATTTTGAACACTATTTCATATGACTTTAGACAACTTCAATTTCATAATCTGAGAACCCTTGATCCAAACTCTTGATCATTTGTCAATTGGAAAATGAATTATTTTCTTATATATTAGACTCAGTTCTCTATATATTTTAGAAATGAATCCTTTTCAGAAACACTAGTTGTAAAAATTTTTTTCCCAAATTAATGCATAACTTTTTATCTTAGTTGTATTGGTTTTACTTGTGAAAAAAACTTCAGTTTAATGTAATCAAAATAAACTATTTTGTCTTTTATAATGTTCTCTATCTCTTCTTTGATCATAAACTACTTATCTCTCCATATATCTGATAGATAAACTATTCCTTGTGCATCCGAATGTCTTATGATATCACCTTTTATTTCTAAATCCTATACCGATTTTCACATTATCTTATTATAGTGTGAGAGATGTTGGTCTATGCTGAGTTTCTGCCATACTATCTTCTAGTTTTCCCAGCAGGTTTTAATAAAAAGTGAGCTCTTTTCCCAGAAGCTGGAATCTTTGAGTTTCTCAAGCAGCAGATTACTACAGTCATTTACTAGTGTTCTTTTTCATCTAGTCTATTCAACTGATCTACCACACTATTTCTTTTTTGTCTTTATTTCTTTTTAATTTATTTACACATTACTAAAATAGTCTTGTTGTAAGATCAAACATAATCCCCCTCCCCCCACAAAAATATAAAACCTCATGAGATGGGGGTGGCTAGGTGGCATAGTGTATAAAGCACTGGCCTTGGAGTCAGGAGTACCTGGGTTCAAACCTGGTCTCAGACACTTAATAATTACCTAGCTGTGTGGCCTTCGGCAAGCCACTTAACCCCGTTTGCCTTGCAAAAAAAAAAACCCTCATGAGAAAGAAAGTGAAAGAAAGAGAAAAAAATGTGCTTCAGTCTGTGTTCTGATACCTTCATCTCTGTCTCTAGGCTGGATCGCATTCTTTATCACATGTAAATCAGGGAAGCTATTTCCATATTTTTCTACAGTTGCTGTTGCTGATTGTAATTCCATCCATCCATCCATTCCTCCCCATTAACATTTATTAGATTTTCTCTCTCCTTTCACTCTGTCCTTCTTTAAAAAAAATGTGCTGTGGGGCAGCCAAGTGGCCCAGTGGACAAAGCACTGGTCATGGGGCCAGGAAGCCCCAAGCCTACATCCCATCCCAAAAACCCGGCAACCACGCAACCACTTGGTCTCAGACAGGTCACCAAATCTCACCACCTTAAAAAAAAGTAAAAAATAAAATGTGTTATATCTGACTATCCTCTCCCATGATTTGCCTTCTCCTCTCTCACCTACATCCCCTTCCCCTTCCCCTATTCCTCTCCTCTTTTTTCTTCTAGATTTCTATACCTTATTGAGTATATTCCTCTCTGAGCCATTTCCCATGAGAATAAAGGCTCCCTCATTCCCTCTCACCTTCCCCCTTCTTTGATACCATTTCAAAATCTCTTTTACATGAAATATCTTCACCTATTCTACTTCTCCTTTTTCTTACTCCCAGGACATTTTCCTTTCAACCATTGACTCCATTTTTACAATATACTATACCTTCAAATTACGCTGTCTCCTGTGTCTTTTCTACATATGTTCCTTCTAACTGCTCTAATAAATGAGAAGGTACATATGAGTATTATCAGTATCATCTTCCCATGCAGGAATACATACGGGTCATCATCATTAAATCCCTTTTAATTTGCCCTTCTCGTCCACCCTCTCTATGCTTCACCTGAGTCCTGTACTTGAAGATCAAACTTTCTGTTCAAATCTGTCTGTTTCAACAGTAATATTTGAAATTAACTTGTTTCACTGAAAGTCCATCTTTTCCCCTGGAAGAGGATGTTCAATTTTGCTGGGTAGTTGATTCTCGGTTGCATTCCTAGATCTTTTGCCTTCTGGATTATTATATTCCAAGCAGCTATGAGCCCTTATTCTGGATGCTGCTAAGTCCTCTGTGATCCTGACTGCAGTTCTGTATTACTTGAATTGTTTCCTTCTGCCTGCTTATAATATTTTCTCTTTGACTTGAGAATTTTGGAATTTGGTTATAATATTCCTGGAGGTTATTTTTTGGATCCCTTTCAGGAAGAGATTGGTGGATTGTATTGATTTTTATTTTTCCCTCTGCTTCTAAGATATCAGGGCAATTTTCCTGTACAAATTCTTTAAAAATGAAAAAAAAAGAAAGAAATTCTTTAAAAATGCAGTCAAGGCTCTTTTCCTGATGATGAATTTCAAGTAGTCAGTAACTTTTAAATTTTCTCTTCTGGATCTGTTTTACAGATTAGTTGTTTTTTCAATGAGAAATTCCATGTTTTCTTGTACTTTTTCATTCTTTGGTGTGGAATTATTGTGTCTTGATTCCTCACCAAGTCATCAATTTCCCTTAGCTCCATTCTACATTTGAAAGATTTGCTTATTTTTTTTTTGTTTAAGACAATAGGGTTAAGTGACTTGTCCAAAGCCACACAATAAGGTAATTAGTAAATGGCTGAGGCCAGATTTGAACTCAGGTCCTTCTGACTCCAGGGCCGGTGCTGTATCCACTGTGCCACCTAGCTGCCCCCAATTTTATTTTTAAGATAGTTGTTACTTTTTTCCAGTTGTGCAAATGTTTTATTAAAGGATTTGTTTTCTTTTGCAACTTTTTATTATGAAACATTAATTTTCTCTTTCATTTTTTCTCTAATTTCCATTTTATTTTTAAAACCTTTTCTGAGCTCTTCTAATAAGTCTTTATGTGCCAAAGACCAATTCATTTTTTCATCCATAGGTTCACATATATCACCATATTACTCTCCTTTTCTGAGCTTGTGTTTTGCCTATTCTTATCTCCAAAGTAAATTCAATAGATACTGGTTTTCTTGGGTTCATCTTCATTTTAGTTTTGTTACATATCCCAAGGTTCTTCTGTTGGGCATTTTTGCAGACCTTCTGTGCTGAGAGCCCTAGGGCACTTAAATAAAATGATTAAGAACTCCTAGGGCAATTTGAAAATGGTTACACAAATTTTGGCACATGAATGTTATGGAATACTCTTGTTCTATAAGAAATCATAAATAATTGGACTCTAAAGAAACATGGAAGGAATTGCAGGATCTGATGCTGAGCTAAGGGAGCAGAACCAAGAGAATAATGTACATATTACCAAATCATTGTAACATGATCAACCTTGATGGATGCAGCTGCTCCCAGCAGTTCAAAGAGCATAGTTCAATCCTATTAGATTGGCTATGGACAATGCTATCCTCATCCAGAGGAAGAAAAACAAAACAAAACAAAATCCTTTAGAATCTGAGGAGCACTACATTCACTTTTTTTGTAAAAGATTTTATTTGAGTTTTACAATTTTTCCCCTAATCTTACTTCCCTCCCCAACCCCCCACAGAATGCAATTTGCCAGTCTTTACAATGTTTCCATGATATACATTGATCCAAATTGAATGTGATGAGAAAGAAATCATATCTTAAGGAAGAAACAAAGTAAAAGAGATAGCAAGATCACATGAAAAAATGTCAGGTTTTTTTTTCTAAATTAAAGGTAATGGTCTTTGTTCAAACTCCACAATTCTTTCTCTGGATACAGATGATATTCCCCATCACAGACAGCCCCAAATTGTCCCTGATTGTTGCACTGATGGAATGAGCAGGTCCATCAAAATTGATCATCATCCCTATGTTGCTATTAGGGTGTACAATGTTTTTCTGGTTCTGCTCATCTTACTCAGCATCAGTTCATGTAATTCCTTCCAAGCTTCCCTGAATTCCCATCCCTCCTGGTTTCTAATAGAACAATAGTGTACCATGACATACATATACAACAGTTTGCTAAGCCATTCCTGAAATTAAGGACATTTATTTCATTTCCAGTTCTTTATCACCACAACAGGGCTGCTATGAATATTTTTGTACAAGTGATGCTTTTACCGCTTTTTATCATCTCTTCATGGTATAGGCCCAGTAGTGGTATTGCTGGATCAGAGGGTATGCACATTTTTGTTGACCTTTGTGCTACATTCACTTTTTTAAGGTTTTTTTTTTTGCAAGGTGAATGGGGTTAAGTGACTTGCCCAAGGCCACACAGATAGGCAATTATTAAGTGTCTAAGGCCAGATTTGAACTCAGGTACTTCTGTTCCAGGACTGTTGCTCTATCTACTGTGCCACCTAGCCTCCCCTACATTTACTCTTTTTTTAATTTCTTTTTTTAATTTAAATTTATTTTTTATTAAAGATATTATTTGAGTTTTACATTTTCCCCCCAATCGTGCTTCCCTCCTCCCCCAGGATATATTCTGTATGTCTTTACTTTATTTCCATGTTGTACCTTGATCCAAATTGGGTGTGATGAAAGACAAATCCTGTCCTTAAAGAGAAGTCTAAGAGGTAACAAGATCAGACATTAAGCTATCTGGTTTTTTTTTTCTAAATTAAAGTGAATAGTCCTTGTACTTTGTTCAAACTCCACAGCTCCTTATCTGGATACAGATGGTACTCTCCTTTGCAGACAGCCCAAACTTGTTCCAAATTGTTGCACTGATGATATGAGCAAGTCCTTCAAGTTGAACATCACTCCCATGTTGCTGTTAGGGTGTACAGTGTTTTTCTGGTTCTGCTCATCTCACTCAGCATCAGTTCATGCAAATACCTCCAGGTTTCCCTGAAATCCTGTCCCTCCTAGTTTCTAATAGAACAATAGTGTTCCATGATATACATATACCACACTTTGCTAAGCTATTCCCCAATTGAAGGACATTTACTGGATTTCCAATTCTTTGCCACCACAAACAGGGCTGTTATAAATATTTTTGTACAAGTAATATTTTTACCCTTTTTCCTCATCTCTTCAGGGTATAGACCCTGTAGTGCTATTGCTGGGTCAAAGGGTATGTACATTTTTGTTGCCCTTTGGGCATAGTTCCAAATTTCTCTCCACAAACATTGGATGAGTTCACAGCTCCACCAACAGTGTAATAGTGTCCAGATTTCCCACATCCCTTCCAACAATGATCATTATCCTTCCTGGTCATACTGGCCAATCTGAGAGGTGTGAGGAGGCACCTCAGGGAAGCTTTAATTTGCATTTTTCTAATAATTAATTATTTAGAGCATTTTTTCATATGGCTATGGATTACTTTGATCTCCTCATCTGTAAATTACCTTTGCATATCCTTTGACTATTTGTCAATTGGGGAATGGCTTTTTGTTTTAAAAATATGACACAATTCTCTGTATATTTTAGAAATGAGTCCTTCGTTAGAATCATTAGTTGTAAAGATTGTTTCCCAATTTACTACATTTCTTTTGGTCTCGGTGACATTGGTTTTATCTGTGCAAAAGCTTTTTAGTTTAATGAAATCGAAATCATCTAATTGGTTTTTGGTGATGTTCTCCAGCTCTTCCTTAGTCATAAACTATTCCGCTTTCCATAGATCTGACAGGTAGACTAGTCCTTGATCTTCTAATTTGCTCATAGTATTGTTTTTTATGTCTATGTCCTGTAACCATTTGGATCTTATCTAGGTAAAGGGTGTGAGGTGTTGGTCTAATCTTAATTTCTTCCATACTAACTTCCAATTTTCCCAGCAATTTTTATCAAAGAGGGAGTTTTTATCTCAATGGCCAGACTCTGGGTTTATCAAACAGCAGATTACTGTAATCATCTCCTGCTTTTACACCTACTCTATTCTACTGGTCCACCACTCTATTTCTTAGCCAATACCAAACAGTTTTCATGACTGATGCTTTATAATATAATTTTAGATCTGGTAGGGCTAAGCCACCTTCTTTTACACTTTTTTTCATTAAGCTCCTGGAAATTCTTGACTTTTTATTTCTCCATATGAATTTACTTACAATTTTTTCTAACTCGTTAAAGTAGTTTTTTGGAATTTTGATTGGTAAGGCACTAAACAGATAGTTTAGTTTTGGTAGAATTATCATTTTTATTATATTAGCTCTCCTTATCCATGAGCAGTTGATATTTGCCCAGTTATTTAAATCTGATTTAATTTGTGTGAGAAGTGTTTTATAATTGTTTTCAAAAAGATTCTGAGCCTGTCTTGGCAAATAGACTCCCAAATATTTTATATTGACTGAGGTTACTTTGAATGGGATGTCTCTTTCTAGCTCTTCCTGCTGTTTCTTGCTAGACATATATAGAAAAGTTGAGGATTTATGAGGGTTTATTTTATAACCTGCAACTTTGCTAAAATTGCTAATTGTTTCCAGTAGTTTTTTAGATGATTTCTTGGCATTCTCTAAGTAGACCATCATGTCATTTGCAAAGAGTGAGAGTTTTGTCTCTTCCTTCCCAATTCTAATTCCTTCGATTTCTTTTTCTTCTCTAATTGCTGATGCTAACATTTCTAATACAATATTGAATAGTAGTGGTGATAATGGGCACCCTTGTTTCACCCCTGATCTTATTTGGAATGCCTCCAGCCTCTCCCCATTGAATATAATGTTTGTTGATGGTTTCAGATAGATACTGCTAATTATTTTAAGGAACAGTCCATTTATTCCTACACTCTCTAGTGTTTTTAATAGGAATGGATGCTGTATTTTGTCAAAAGCTTTTTCAGCATCTATTAATGTGATCATATGGTTTATGATTGGTTTTTTTATTGATATAATTGAGTATACTAACAGTTTTCCTAATATTGAACCAACGCTGCATTCCTGGAATAAATCCTACTTGATCATAATGTATTATCCTAGTGATGCCTTGTTGTAATCGTTTTTCTAAGATTTTATTTGGGATTTTTGCATCTATATTCATCAGGGAAATAGGTCTATAATTTTCTTTCTCTCTTTTAACTCTTCCTGGTTTAGGTAACAGTACCATATCGGTTTCATAGAAAGAGTTAGGCAGAGTTCCATCTTTCCCTATTTTCCCAAAGAGTTTATATAGAATTGTATCCACTTGTTCCTTAAATGTTTGGTAGAATTCACTTGTGAATCCATCAGGCCCTGGAGATTTTTTTTTAGGGAGTTCAGTAATGGCTTGTTGAATTTCTTTTTCTGAAATAGGGTTGTTTAGGTATTTAATCTCTTCTTCATTTAACCTGGGCAACTTATATTTTTGTAAATATTCATCCATTTCACTTAGATTATCAAATTTATTGGCATAGAGTTGGGCAAAATAATTTTAAATTATTACTTTAATTTCCTCCTCATTGGTGGTGAGTTCACCTTTTTCATTTATGATACTAGCAATTTGGTTTTCTTTTTTCTTTTTTTAATCAAATTGACCAGAAGTTTATCAATTTTATTGGTTTTTTCATAATACCAACTTTTGGTTTTATTTATTAATTCAATAGTTTTGCTTTCAATTTTATTAATTTTTCCTTAAATTTTTAGTATTTCTAATTTGGTACTTAATTGGGGATTTCTCATTTGTTCTTTCTCTAATTTTTTTAGTTCCATGTTTAGTTCATTGATTTCCTCTTTCTCCAATTTATTCATATAAGCATTTAGAGCTATAATATATCCCCTGAGAGTTGCTTTGAATGAATCCCATAGCTTTTGGTATATTGTTTCATTATTATCATTATCTAAGATAAAATGGTTAATTCTTTCTATAATTTGTTTTTTGGTCCACTCATTTTTTAAAATGAGGTTATGCAGTTTCCAATTTGTTCTGGGTCTATATCTCCTTGGCCCAGTATTGCATATGACTTTTATTGCATTGTGATCTGAGAAAGATGTATTCACTATTTCTGCCTTTCTGCAGTTGATCATTAGGTTTTTATGTCCTAGTACATGGTCAATTTTTGTATAAGTTCCATGTACTGCAGAGAAAAAGGTATATTCCTTGCTATCCCCATTCAGTTTCCTCCATAAGTCTACCACATCTAATTTTTCTAACAATCTATTTACCTCCCTAATTTCTTTCCTGTTTGTTTTATGATTCGATTTATCTAGATCTGATAGCAGGAGGTTGAGGTCTCCCACTTGTAGAGTTTTGCTGTCTATGTCTTCCTGTAATTCTTTCAGCTTCTCCTCTAAGAATTTGGGTCCTGTCCCACTGGGTGCATATATATTCAATATTGAGATGACTTTGTTGTCTATGGTAACTTTTAGGAGGATAAAGTTTTCTTCCTTATCTCTTTTAACACTATCTATTTTTGCTGCTGCTTTGTCTGAGATAAGGATTGCTACCCCTGCTTTTTTTTACTTCAGCTGAAGCAAAACATATTTTTCTCCAGCCTTTTACCTTTACTCTATATGTATCTCTCTGCTTCAAATGAGTTTCTTGTAAGCAGCATATTCTAGGATTCTGGTTTTTAATCCACTCTGCTATTTGCTTATGTTTTAAGGAAGAGTTCATCCCATTCACATTCAAGGTTATGATTACTAATTCTTTATTGCCCTACATGCTATCTTCCCTCTGTTTGTATTTTTCCCCCTTTCCCCCCCTTTTATCCATATTCCCCAGTCTTTTGTTTCTGAAAACCACCCCTTCAGTGTGTTTGCCCGCCTATATCACGCCTTCCCCTTTCTTTCCCCTTTCCCTTTTTCCCTTTTCCTTTCCCTTCCTTTTGTTATTTCCCCTTATTTAACCCACTCCCCTTTCCTTTCTCCATCCCCCCTCCCCTTTTCCCCTTTTAATACTTGAAAGGTTAGATGTTTTATAGGTGAACTGAGTATGTGTAGGTTGAGTTTAAGCCACATCTGATGAGAAGATTCAGGTGTTTCTCCTCTGCTCCCTTCTTCCCCTCTATTACCATAGGATTTTTGTACCTCTTAGTGTAATGAGATTTACCCCATTCAGTCTCCTCCCTCCTCCCATCTCTTTCCTGTTCCCCTTTTTAGGGCAGTAGTGTTTTTTTTAGATCATTCTATCTAAGTCATAGAAAATTCTAAGTGTATATCCCTTTTAGTTCTGTTTATTCTATCGAATAGAGTCAAAATACCTAAGAGTTATTACAGTCTTTCTCCCAAGTGGGGTTAAAGCCAGTTACCTCCCATTAGATAGTAGTCTCATGGATAGGTCATGAATGTTCATCCTTTCTGGCTAGGTGTATTCTCTCTGTTAGAGTTACATTTCTGAAGGTTTATGAGAATCTTTTATTTTTACCCCCATGCTGGGATATAGCCAGTTTCAACTTACTGGATTGCAATTTTTTTTCTTTTACCACCTCCCCCCCTTTTTTTTTACCTTTTCATGTGTCTCTTGAACCTCTGTTTGATGCCCAAATTTTCTGTTTAGCTCTGGTCTTTTCATCATAAATTTTTGGAATTCTTCCATTTTGTTAAATGTCCATCTTTTTCCCTAGAAGAGAAGGCTCAGCTTTGCAGGAAAGTAGATTCTTGGCTGCATTCCAAGCTCCCATGCTCTTCGAAATATCTAGTTCCAGGCCCTTCGATCCCTTAAAGCTGATGCAGCCAGGTCCTGCGTGATCCTTACTGTGGCTCCTTGATATTTAAATTGTTTCTTTCTGGCTGCTTGCAGGATTTTCTCTTTTATCTGATAGTTCTGCCGTTTGGCCCCAACATTCCTTGGTGTTTTCATTTTAGGATCTTTTTCTGGTGGGGATCAATGTACTCTTTCAATAACTACTTTGCCCTCCGATTCCATGATATCAGAGCAGTTTTCCATCACTAGATCCTGTACTATTAAGTCCAGGCTTTTTTTCTCTTCAATGTTTTCAGGAAGTCCCAATGTTTTCAGGTTGCCCCTCCTCGATCTATTCTTGAGGTCAGTGGTTTTGTTGATGAGGTATTTTACATTTGCTTCTATTTTTTCTATTTTTTGATTTTTTTTAACTGAGTCTTGCTGTCTCATGGAGTCATTAGTTTCTGTAGACTCCATTCTTTTTCTTGGAGAGGAGTTTTCTTCGTTAACCTTTTGCAACTCCTTTTCTAACTGGTCAATTCTACTTTTGAAAGAGCTTTCCATTTGACCAATTGAGGTTTTGAGAGAATTAATTTCTTTTTGCATTTGCCCATTTGAATATCTGAGAGATTTGTTTTCTTGTTGAAAGGTATTAATTGTCTCCCCCAGATTTTCTAGTTGATTTTTAAACTCCTTCCTTTTTTCTTCAAGGAAGTCTTTCTGTGCTGAAGACCAGATTGGATTCTCCTCAGAGGTTCCAGGTCTCTCTGAGTTAATGTCTTTCCCTTCCAAGAATTTTTCTATGGATCCACCTTTCTGCTGACCCTTCTTCATTTTGCTGAGACCTGAGTTTTGTAGGGGCTGGTTCACAGGGGCTTGGGATCACTAAAGGCTTTACTCACTGAGCGTGGTTTCTCTTGCTGGCCAGTAGGAGGTGCTGGTTGCTTTCTCTGGAGTGTCTGTGACCTTGGTTGAAGCCTCTCCTTTTCCTTGAAGGGACAAGTTGGAGGTATTGAATTCTTTTTCCTTCAGTCAATGGTGGGCTTTACCCTGGCCTGAGGTCATTCTTCAGCTGGGCTGGTTCTTCTGTTCACACACCTGGGCCTGAGGCAGAAGTAGTTTGCATTTGTTTGTTAGGGAAGAAGTCTGAGTTGTAATGGGACTCAGACCAGAGGAGCCCAGGGATTGGGTCCACCTCTCCCCTGCTCCAAAATTCTCCCCCCAGCCCTGTCTGGGATCTCCAGGGGGACAGCTCCAACACCAGCACCTCTGCTCCCCTGCAGACTCACGGCCCTGCGGTCCAGCCCCATCTCTGATCCAGCAGGTCTGACTCTCAGACCCTCAGACTCTCGGTTCCAATTCAGCTGCTAGTCCGGTTGATTGGGGCTGATCTTCCCTCTGGGCCCAGACTCACCCACCCAAATTCAGCCACAGCTCCTGCTGGAGACAAATCCTGAGGTAGATGTTCTTTCTTCTGGCTTTTCTTTCTGTATTTTTTTGAGTCAGATTTCTTTTAAGAGGTTTGTTTCATGTGGTAGATGGGGAAGAGATCAGGAGACTTTAGAACTGTGCCTGTCTTCTCTCCGCCATCTTGGCCAGAAGTGCCCTATATTCACTCTTTAAAAAAATGTCTCTTAAGAAATATTTCTTCCTTTAATCCTAATTTCTCATCCCAATGGCTAACATGTAAACATAATTAGCACAAATGTGCAAGTACAATATTAATCTGTTTTTTGCTGAGGGGAGAGGGATAGGAAGGGAGGATGGAAGGAAATTTTATAATTTATAAATATGAATAGACATAAGGGGAATGTTAAAAAAATTTCATAGTGTGTATTTGAAAAGTAAAACATCAATAAAAAATTTTAAAAGCAAAACTCCTGGGGTTGCTAAGTGGTCTGACTGGTAAGGAATGACTGAAATTTTCTGTCTCTGAACTGTCTTTGCTAGGGATATCAATCACCCACCCTACAGCGAAAACATTTGGGACTATTTCCAGTTTTTCCACAGCTAGCCCAGTCACTGGTCTGGTCCAGACACATTCAAAATTCCAGATGATTTCTCAGATGCCCTGGGCTGACAGGGAAAGGTTGGAATACCTGGAACCATCCATAGGCTGTTTATGCCAGGATGCCAGTCCTCCTCCTGGCTAGGAATGTCAGAGATTCACAGTCAAATTCTGGCTGTTTATACAAGCCTTGCAGACTGGGCTCCCATAACAGAGCTTAACCAATGTGCTGTAGCTGCCCAGAATGCTGCCCAGTCCTAACTCCAAAGGCTCTGCTCCAAAAACTAAGGACCTCAAGTTAGTTCTATGCTTTCACCCCACTGCTGGTGGATCTCTGTTCTCTGCCCTGGACATAGTCATGCTCCCCTCCACCCACCCTGGATTGTCCCCCTTCTGGAAGATGTTTGAAGATGATTCACTCTGATCTTTAATGTCTTCTGTTGCTTCAGAATCTGTTGTTCTGAGGGAAATTCAGTAGTGTTTAACAGAAATGCTAGTTTCTCTCCAGCATCTTTACTGGAAGACTGCTGAATATGTTCCCTTCAATTGTCCTAAGAGAAACACAGTCCTGAAGAGGTAACAAATATTTTCCCACCTTCCTGTCCTGGTTCTGTTTACAACTTTTGTCCATCTCTTTTATTTTGTCCATCTCTTGAGAGATGCATTTAAAGATCAAATTTTCTATTCATTTCTGGTCTTTGCAACAAGAAAATTTGAAAGACACCTATTTCATTGAAAAGCCATCTTTTCTCATAAAAGAATATGCTGAATTTTGCAGGGTAGTTGATTTTTTGTTGCATTCCAAGCTCCTTTGTCCTCATATTGCAGTCCTTCAATTCTTTAAGGTTAAAGTTGATAAAACTTGCTTAATTCTAATTGTTGTATCCTGTTCTTTTTGGCTGCTCATAGCATTTTCTCCTTCAGTTGAGAATTCTGAAATTTGCATGAAATAATTATTGGAGGTTTTTATTTTGGGATCTCCTTCTGGGGATGCAAATAATCTTCTTGTACTAGGATATTAGGTCATTTTCCATGATAATTTTCTGAATTATATTTTCCTGGCTCTTTTTCTGCTAAATTATTGCCCCTGGATATATTTTACAGATTAGTCCTATGTCCTAAGAAGTGATTTACATATTCTTCATTTTTTTCAGCCTTTTGGTTTTGCTTGATGGAACCTTGGTACCTCACAGACCATTCATTTGCATTTGTCAAATTCTGGCTTTTAAGATTGTATTTTATTCTGTTAACATTTTTGTTTCCATTTCCAATTGGTTAATTTTATTTTCTTCCAGATCAATTTTACTTTTACAATTATTGTTTTCTTCAGTTAATTTTTCATAATTCTTCCGTATAACATATCTTTTTTCTGCTTTTTTCCTTCCCCTCATGTTTGATTTTAAAAATCTTTTTCAAGCTCTCCCCAGGGGTCTTTTTGGAATTAAAGCCAGTTCATCAATCTCTTAGACTTGAGATGTAGGTGTTTTATCACTGCTTTCCTCTTCTGGGGTGATGTTTGTATCACTCCTATCAGAGTATTAGCTCTCAATGGTTAGCACTTTTTCATTTTTCTGGTCATTTTGTCAGTTGAACTCTGTTCAAATATACCCCTATAGTATAGTCCCAAACTTTGTTTGGCTCTGGGTCCAAGTTCTGATCCCTGGCTTTCTGCTGTTGTGTTTCCAGTTTGCTGTTCTAGAGTAGGCCAAATCACATAAATTGCTCAGGACTAGAAAACTTGCTCTCCAAGATGGGAATTACTGCTAGTGGAGCTTCACTGAACCCTTGGCTGGACTGTGATTAAACGCCTCTCACTCCCTTTCCAACTCTCCCACTCCCATCAAACCTATTCTCCTTTTACCCATGTAATAGATCTTTTCCTGAAGTTCTTCCATGATATTTGTTGAAAAGTTATTTCAGACCTCTGGCCAAGATGGCAGAGAGAAGACAGGCACAGTGCTAGTCACCTGATCTTTCCTCATATATAATATGAAACAAGCCTCTTAACAGAAATCTGATCTACAAACCTAAAGCCAGGAGAAGAACATTTACCTCAGGATTTGTCTTCTGAGATCATGGATGAGCTGGGGGAAGTGGGTGGACTCACTGGACCTAGTGAGAGCCTGGGAGCCTTGGTTAGCCTTGGATTAGCCTGATTAGCAGCAGGGATGGAAACTGGGAGTCTGAGGGCCTGATAACCAGACTGGCTTAATGAGCAGCAGGGGTAGAGCCTGGCTCAGCCATGGGGCTTGGGCCAACTAGGGAACAGAAACATTGATTTTGGTAATGACCATCTGGAGCTTGCAGGCAGGGCTGGAAGGAGAGTTTCAGTTCAGGAGAGCTGAAGACAATGATCCCTGGGCCCCTCTGGGCAGGAGGAACTGTCCATACCTTCATTTCAGCTGAAACTTCTTCCCAGAACAAACACAATTTCATCCCACCTTCCACCCCAGGCTAAGGCTAAGAACCACCTCAGCTGTGAATAAGGAGAGTGATTACTTCACCCCAGGCTATTGCCCTGCACTGATCAAAGATAAAAATATTCAATAGCTTCAACCACTCCCACCAAGCCAAGAGAAAGGGCCTCAATCAAGGTCACAGACACTCAAAGGAAAGCAACCAGCATCACCTACTGGCCAGCTGTAGATATTACACGCAGCGATAAAGCTTCTAAGGGATGGCAACACCAAAGCTCTGTGAACCAGCCTCTCTCCAACACAAGGTATTAGGATAATGAAGAAATGCCAGGACAAAGGAGGGTTCATAGAAAAATTCTTGGAAGAAAAAGACACTAACTCAGAGAGAGACTTAGAACCTCTGGGGAGACTATGACCTGGTCTTCAGCACAGAAAGACTTCGTTGATAAAATAAGGAAGGAGTCTAAAAATCAATTGGAAAATTTGGGAGAGAAAATTAACACTTAGTAACAAGAAAAAAAATTCTCTGAAAACCTCAATTAGCCAAATGGAAAACTCTTTCAGAAATAGAATTGACCAATTAGAAAAGGAGTTGCAAAAGGTAAATGAAGAAAATTCTTCTCTTAAATAAAAAAATGGAGTCTGTGGAAACTAATGAATTCATGAGACTGCAAGAGCCTGTTAAATAAAACCAAAAGATTAAAAAAAGAAGAAAATGTAAAACAGCTCAACAGCAAAGTCACCGACCTTGAGAATAGATAGAGAAGGGACAACCTGAGAATTATAGGTCTTCCTGAAAACATTGAAGAGAAAAAAGCCTCAACTTAATATTACAAGATTAAGTGATGAAAATTGCACTGATAGTATGGAACCAGAGGGCAAAATAGTTGTAGAAAGAATACATCGATCCCCTCCAGAAAGGGATTCCAAAATGAAAATAAAAAAAAAGGAATGTTATGGCAAAATTCCAGAGCTATAAAATAAAAGAGAAAATCCTGCAAGCAGCCAGAAAGAAAAAAAAAATTAAATATCAAGGAGCCACAGTAAGGATTATGCAGGACCTGGCTGCATCAACATTAAAGGATTGAAGGGCCTGGATGAGATATTCCAAAGAGCAAGGGGGCTTGGAAGGCAGACAAATATCCACTATCCAGCAAAAGTGAGCCTTCTCTTCCAGGGAAATAGATGGTCATTTAACGAAATGGAAGAATTCCAACAATTCCTGTGAAAAGACCAGGGTTAAATAGAAAATTTGGACATTAAACAGGAGGATCAAGAGATACATGAAAAGGTTAAAATGAGGGGGATAAAGAAAAAAACTGCTATCCAATAAGATGGAACTGGCTATATTCCAGCATGGGGAAAAAAGTTCTTATAACTCTTTAGAATTGGAACTCTATCAGAGAAAATATACTTAGCCAGAAGTGATGGACACTCATGACTTACCCATGAAACTGGCAATATCCCTACTTGGGAGAAAGACTGTAATAATTCACAAGAATTGCAACTCTATTAGAGAGAATATACTTAGCCAGAAGTGATGACTATTCATGATTTTCTGTGACTTAGAATGATTTAAAAGCACTACTTCCTTAAAAAGGGGGACAGGAAGGAGACTGGAGGATAAGGGGGACTGAATGGGGTAAATGTCATTAAATTAAGAAGTACAAAAGACCTATTGTAATAGAGGAGAAGAAGGAAAGAGATAAGAAACACCTGAATCTTCCTCTCATCAGACTTAAAGTTAGCTTACACACACACACACACACACACACACACACACACACACACACACACAAACACACTCAGTTAAGTTAAAATATATATTACAATTCAAGTGATAAAAGGGGAAAAGGGGAGTGGGGAACAGAGGCGGGGGGAGTAAAAGGGAAGCTAACAGAAGGAGGGGAAGGACAAAAGGGAAAAGAGAAAGGTGAAAGAAAGGGGAGGCAATGGATATAGAATTGCATTATGATTTGAGAAATATGTGGTGAAGGTGGTGATATTCAGAAACAAAATACTGGAGAATACTGATAAAGGGGGAAAGGGGGAAAAATACAAATGGAGGGAAGATAGCAGGGAAGGCAATAAGGAGTTAGTAATTATAACTTTGAATGTGAATGGGATGAATTCTCCCTTAAAACATAAGTGAATAGCAGAGTGGATTAAAAATCAGAATCCTACAACATGCAGCTTACAAGAAACTCATTAGAAGCAGAGAGATACATATAGAATAAAGCTAAAAGGATGGAGCAAAATATATTTTGCTTCAGGTGAAGTGAAAAAAGAAGGGTTAGCAATCCTGAGCTCATACAAAGCAGCTGCAAAGATAGTGTTAGAAGAGACAAGGAAAGAAACTATATCCTGCTAAAAGATATCATAGACTAAAGTGATTTCAAAACTGAATATGTATGAACCCAATGAGATAGCATCCAAATTCTTAGAGGAGAAGTTGAAAGAACTACAAGGAGACATGGACCCCAAAACTCTACTAGTGGGAGACCTCAGCTACTCACTCTCAGATTTAGATAACTCTAATCATAAAAGAAACAACAAAGAAGTTAAGGAGGTAAACAGATTGGTAGAAAACCTAGATATGATAGATCGATGGAGGAAATTGGATGGGGATAGAAAGGAATATAATCTTTTTCTGCAGTATGTCACATACACAAAAATTGACCATGTACTAGGGCATTAAAAACCTAATGATCAATTGAAGAAAGACAGAAATAACGAATGCCTATTTCTCAAGTAATAATGCAATAAAAATCATATGGAATATTGGGCCAGTGAGATATAGACCCAAAACTAATTGGAAACTAAATAATTTCATTTTAAAAAAATGAGTGGATCAAACAACAAATTATAGAAATAATTAGTTATTTTATCTTAGATAGTGACAATAATGAAACAACCTACCAAACCCTATGGGATTCACTCAAAGCAGCTTTCAGGGAATATATTATATTATATCTTTAAATGCTTACAGGAATAAATTAGAGAAAGAGGAAATCAATTAACTAAATATGCAACTAAAATGTTAGAGAAAGAACAAATTAAAATCCCCCAATTAAATACCAAGTTAGAAATTCTAAAAATTAAAGGAGAAATTAATAAAAGCAAAAGCAAAATATCTATTGAATTAATAAATGAAAGCAAGAGCTGGTTTTATGAAAAGACGATTAAAATTGATAAACCTCTACTCAATTTGATTTAAAAAAGAAAGAACAAAATGAACTTGCTAGCATCATAAATGAAAAAAAGTGAACTTATCACCAATGAGGAGGAAATTAAAGTAATATTTCGGAATTATTTTGCACAACTCTATGCCAATAAATTTGACAATCTAAGTGAAATGGATGAATATTTACAAAAATAAAAGTCCAGGTTAAATGAAAAGGAGATTAAATGCCTAAACAACCCTATTTCAGAAAAATAAATTCAACAAGCCATCCCTGAACTCCCTAAGAAAAAATCTCCAGGGACTAATGGATTCACAAGTGAATTCTATCAAACATTTAAGGAACAATTGGTTCCAATTCTATATAAACTCTTTAGAAAAATAGGTGAAGACGGAACTCTGCTTAACTCTCTCTATGACACCTGATACCTAAACTGGCAACAGTTAAAATAGAAAGAAAAGTATACACCTCTCTCACTTGAAGAATATGGATGCAAAAATCTTAAATCAAATCTTAGTTGAAGGATTACAAGAAGTCATGACTAGAATAATATATTATGACCAAGTAGGATTTATCCCAGAAATGCAGGGATGGTTCAATAAGCATTATATTCAATGGGGAGAGGCTAGAGGCATTCCCAATAAGATCAGGGGTGAAACAAGTATGCCTATTATCACCACTACTATTCAATATTTTCATCTTTGCAGATGACATGATGGTATACCTAGAGAATCCCAAAAAATCTTCTAAAAAACTACTGGAAACAATTAGCAACTTTAGCAAAGTCACAGGATATAAAATAAACCCTCATAAATCCTCAACTTTTCTATATATGACTAGCATGATACAGGAGAAAGAGCTAGAAGAAAGAGAAATCCCATTCAAAGTAACTGAAGATAATATAAAATACCTAGGAGTGTATTTGCCAAGGCAGAGTCAGAAACTTTTTGAAAACAATTAAAAAACACTTATCACACAAATAAAATCAGACTTAAATAACTGTGCAAACATCAATTAGGTCAAGCTAATAAAATTAAATGAAAATTTTACTAACATTAAATTACCTGTTTAGTGTCCTACCAAAGTCCCAAAAATTACTTTAATGAGTTAGGAAAAAGGTGTAAGTAAATTCATATGGAGAAATAAAAAGTCAAAATCTCCAGGAATTCAAAGAACAAAAAGGGCAAAAGAAGGTGGCTTGGCCCTACCTGAGCTAAAATTACATTATAAAGTATCAGTCATCAAAACTGTTTGGTATTGACTAAGAAATATAACGGTGGATCAGTGAAATAGACTAGGTGCAATAGCAGGAAAGGATTACAGTAATCTGTGGTTTGACAAACCCAAAGAGTCCAGCCATTGGGATAAAAACTCTCTCTTTGATAAAAATTGCTGAGAAAATTAGAAGTTAGTATAGAAGAAACTGAGATTAGACCAACACCTCACACCCTACACCAAGATAAGATTCAAATGCTTTATAGGATGTAGACACAAAAAAATATTATAAGCAAACTAGAAGATCAAGGAGTAATTTACTTGTCAGATCTATGGAAATGGAACAGTTTATGACTGAAGAAGAGTTGGAGAACATCACTAAAAACAAAGTGATTTTGATTACATTAAATTAAAAAGCTTTTCAACAGAAAAAAAAAAAACAGTGTAACCAAGAGCAAAAGAAATGTACTAAACTGGGAAACAAGTTTTACAACTAGTATTTCTGACAAAGGACTCATTTCCAAAATATACAGAGAACTGAGTCAAATTTTGAAAAAAAAATCCCTTCCCCAATTGACAAATGGTCAAAGGATATGCAAGGCAATTTACAGATGAGGAAATCAAAGCAATCCATAGGTATGTGAAATATTGCTCTAAATCATTACTTATTAGCGAAATGCAAATTAAAGCATCTCTGAGGTTCCACCTCACAACTTGCAGATTGGCTAATATGCCCAGAAAGGACAATGATTATTGTTGGAAGGGATGTGGGAAATCTGGGACACTAATACATTGTTGTTGGAGCTATGACCTCATTCAACCTTTCTGGAAAGCAGCAAAGGGCAGCAAAAATGTGCATAACTACTACTGGATCTATACCCTGAAGATACTATGAAAAAGGTTAACATCACTTGTTCAAAAATATTCATAGCAGCCCTGTTTGTGGTGGCAAAGAATTGGAAATCAATTAAATGTCCTTCAGTTGGGGAATGGCTTAACAAACTGTATATGTATGTCATGGAACACTATTGTTCTATTAGAAACCAGGAGGGATGGGAATTCAGGGAACCTTGGAAGTATTTGCATGAACTGATGCTGAGCGAGACGAGCAGAACCACAAAGACATTGTACACTCTAACAGCAACATGGGAGTGATGACCAACCATGATGGACTCGCTCATTCAATCAGTGCAACAGTCAGGGACAATTTTGGGGTTATCTGCAATGGAGTATGCCATCTGTATCCAAAGAAAGAATTATGGAGTTTGACCAAAAACTAAGGACTATTAACTTTAATTTAGAAAAAAATTTGATATCTTATTATGTAATCTTGCTATCTCTTAAACTTTATTTCTCTTCCCTAATTATATGATTTCTCTCTCATCACATTCAATTTGGATCAATGTATACCATGGAAACAATGTAAAGACTGGCAAATTTCCTTTTGTGGGGGGGGGAAGGAAAGTAAGATTAAGGGAAAAATTGTAAAACTCAAAATAAATAAAATCTTTAAAATAAAAAGACAAGTTGCTTCATTGATTTTTGGTGGATCTTGATGCTTTAGGATATGTTTAGAGGTTTCATTCAAAAGTTGTTTCAGGAAAAGTTCAGGGAGATTCCCTGCTTTTCACCACCATCTTGGTTCCTCCTTAGAAGTCCCCCCCAATATGATTATGAATAATATGGATGACAGTGAGCATCCTAGTTTCACACTTGATTTTACAGGAATGGTTTCTAGCTTAGCCCTAATATGAACATGCTTGTTGATGGTTTTAGACAAATGATTCTTATCCATTCCAGGGAAAGTTCATTTTTACCTATATTTTAAGAGTTTTTAATAGAAATGAGTATTGTGCTTTATCAAATTCTTTCTCTGTATCTATTGGTATACTCATATCATTTTGTTACTTTTCTTATTGATATACTCAATCATGTAGTTACCTTACATTAAGTTATCCCTGCATTCCTACTATGAATCCTGCTTGAGCATAATCTACAATCTCTGCAATACATCTTTCTACTCTTTTTGAAACAATTTTATTTAGAATATTACATCTTCATTGATATAGTTTTCTTTCCCTGTTTTCCTTTTCTTTTTGGTATTAGGTATTAGTACCATATTAGATTTTTAAAAGGAGTTTTATAGTATCCCTTCTTTCCCTATTATTTGAAATAATTCATTCAATAATGATTATTAGTTAATCTTTAAATGCTGGAATTCACTTGTAAATCCATTTTTGTCCCGGTTCTTATTTCTAATGAAACTCATTCAGGGCCTATTCAATTTATTTTTCTAAAATAAATCTATTTAAATATGCTATTTCCTGTTCTGATAATCTAGAGAGTTTATATTTTTGTAAATATTTTTCAACTCCATTTAAGGTATTGGATAGAAGAAAAAATGCTTCTTTCTCATAGTAGTTTGTGATACCATGAGGTATTCCATTTATTGCATTAGCTATTTGCCAGAGAGGATGCATGACATCATAATATTAATGTCCTGTGGGAATGAATGGATATAAAGTAGAAGGGGGGAGGGCGTAAAATATCTCCTTATAATATCTTTAATTTTATCTTCTTTATATATTCTCCATTTCATTTTTTCAGTGATTTTCTTATACACTTTTAAAATTCATTTTACCTATAATTTTTTAGAATTTCCAACTTAATGCTTAATTGGACATTTTTAATTTATTCTTTTTCTAGTTTTTTAAATAAATTACATAGTTAATTGATCTGCTCTCTTTTTATCAGTATAAGCACCTAGTGTTATTAAGTTTCCTTTGATAAATACTTTTGCTGTATCTCATAGGATTTAATATGTCATTTCATTATTGTCATTTTCTTTAATGAAATTACTCATTTTTCCTAATATATGTTCTTTAAGAATAGGTTTAATCTCCAGATTTTTATTTTCTATGTTTCCATGGTCCTTTATTAAATATATTTTTGTATCTTTGTGGCCTGCAAAGGAAGCATTTGATATTTCTGTTTTTAGATTTAAAATATTTGTGCCTTAATATATGGTCAATATTGTAAAGGTATCAATGTACTTCTGAGAAGAAATATATTCATTTCTATTCCCACTGAATTCTTTCCAGATATCTCTTATATCTACCTTCTCTAAAATTCTACTCACTTCTTTTAACTCCTTACCCCCTTTCACAAGATAATCTAGAGGAATTTGGATTTTATCCTGTATGACATTGATTTCCCTTCAATTTTAAAAATATTCCAATTTTATAAAGTTTCTACTGTTTGACAAAGAATCTAGAAATTGGGATCACTGCCTCTGCAAAACCAGACAAACAGAACTGATTCTTTATAGTCACTAGCACAAAATCCTTATTGCTGAGCATGTTCTTTATTGAGTCCTCTTAAACTATTTTGATTTGTACTCAAATCTTCACAGGCTACATTTTTCAGTCTAGAGCCTAAAAATATCATAATATTTAAGTATAGTAGGAATTAAATGATTAAATGTATCAGCTATATTCATGAGGAAATCTGTGTTTTTAGCTAACTTCATCCAACAAACATTACCATTGGTATCATGATGACTGACAATTTTGGAGGAGGGTGAAATGTTCACTGATCATGACACAGGGTTTGCTTACCACATGCCATCCCTAGAGCTGCAGCCATTTATGTGAGGCTGCACAGCATCTAGATAATATATCTTAGAAGAATTTCAACAAGTATCCTGCAACCTAGATGCTATCTCTTGGAAAAGTTGCTAATACCACTGTGGAATCAGTGTCTAGTCCCCCCTCCCCCCTTCTACTTTATATCCATCCATTCCCACATGGCATTAATACTATGATGTCATGCATCCTCTCTTTAATAAATAGTGTAGTAAATCGAAGACCTCATGGTATCACAAACTACTATGAGAAAGAAGCATTTTTCCTGTATCCAATATCATACTTCAATGGAAATCCTAACACTGACCCATTTCAAAAAGTGTCTTTGGCTGCAAAACCAGAATCCTCTACAATTTCTCCCTCCTAGAAATAAATTTTATAACTATTACAATGACTCAACTGAACTCAATTAGAGTTTCTGTGTACTATTTATCCAAAAGACCAAGATCAAATAGAGTAGTTTATATCTTCAGTTAGCAGTGCATTTGTATCCTGGTTTCTCTGTTTTTTCCTCTTTGACATTGAATTTGACTTAAATGTATGAATATTCAGTGTTGAAAGGTAGATTGAGAACTTGACTTAGAATCAGAAAGAAGTATGTGCCTAGAACATATGGAGATAAATAAGACCTGAAAGTGATGTTGATTATGAGATTGGTATTTTCTATAGAGAAAGAGGGAGAGAGAAAATACTTAGAGGCTCTCAATATATAATTAAATCATGAAATGACTTTACTTTACCAGATGCTTTAATTAAGGAGGATTTTAATCCAATAGGGACAGAGGTTGGGAGTCTACTTAGAAGTTATCTGGGAAAAATCCATACTTTAGCTAAGAAGTTGTAATGCTGAAGGAAAGGGGGAGAGTTGTCAGGTGATATTTGAAGTAATATAGAGACAGAGGGAGAGAGGGACTGAATATGAAAAGATCATGATACCATTTTTGCTTTGCTTGATGACTTGGTTTCAACTGCAGGAAGTATCCTTGGGATGGGGAAAGGTATACATGATTCATAAAATGATTTGGTTTTGCATCATGCTTTGGCTCAGGAGGACTGTGTGTCCCTGAAGGATACTTGAAAAGAGGAAGAGATACCAATCAATTATAATTTGATTTATGACTCTTTAGAAGGATATTACTTATGAGACTGAAGAGAGGTGAGTACTTAGTGACCATGAGGCAATGCAGCTCAATCAAATCAAGTAATTTAGCAATCAAACTATGATAATCTATCATGACAGATAAAAGGAATATATTTGTAACCCTAAGTTGTAGGTACAAGACAAGATTAAAATACTAAAGACATAAAAAGAAGTATTATACTAGAAGGCTAGGAATGAGTGAAAAGGCACAAACATCTAATATGTTGGAGAGAAAGTTTGGGAGAGTTTGAAAATTGAGTAAATCTTTACTATCAATAGATTTGACCAAGAGAGAAAATACCATATATTCCCAATTGTATTTAAAAATCTCTCCTACTTTACAAGGAATTATGTGGGGAAGTAAAAGAAAAGGGAAGAAGGGAATTGATTAAAAAAAGAAGGTGAAGTAAAAAGTAAAAGTAAAGTTAAAGCAAAAATTTAAAAGAAAAGTTAAAGAGGGAAGGGAACAAAACATCAGTGAGAAGGATCAAAGGGAAAGGACAGAGAAAAATATAAAAGGGGAAAGATAACATGGAGATGAATACAGAATTACTAATCCTAACTGTAAATATGAATTGATTGAACTCTCCCATAAATTGGAAACAGATCGGAGAATAAATTCAAAAACAGAATCCTACACTATACTGAAGTAGAAATGCTCACAGTGTAAATGTAAATACTGGAGTAAAATATGTAATACTTGAGCAGAAATAAAAAAATAAAATCAAGATAGCAATCTTGGTCTCAGACAAAGCAAAAGCAAAAGTAGATTTCTTTATAAGGGATAAGGAAGGAAACTACATATACTTAAAAGGCAACAAAGGAAATGAAGCCATATTATTATTTTACATATATGCACCAAATAATATGCCAAATAAACAAGATGAAAGTAAAAAAAAGGTAAAAAAAATCCTAGAAAATTTAGCTATAATAGACTTTTAGAGAAAACTGAATAGGTCCAGAAAAGAATATACCTTTTCTCTGCTGAACTTGACATCAGTAACAAAATTGGCCATATGCTAGACATAAAAACCTTACAGTCGATTGCAGAAAGGCAGAAATAATAATTGCATGCTTTTCATATCATGAGCCAACAAGAATTACATGTAATTAGAGACCATGGAAAAATAAGACAAAAATTAATTGGAAACTAAATAATCTAATTTTAAAGAAAGAGTAGATGAAACACCAAATTAAAGAAATAACTGTTTCATTCTAAAAATATCAAAAATGAAACAAACAAAAATTTATGATATGCAGTAAAAGCATATTTAGGGGAAATTCTGAAAATCAAAGGAGAGATTAATAGAATTGAAAGCAAGAAAACCATTAACCTAATATTTAAAACTAAAATTTGGATTGAAGGAAAAAATAAAATAGATGAAACTTTGGTTAATATGATTTAAAAAGAATAACAAATTGCTAGTATTAAAACTGAAAATGTAAACTCATCAACAATAAGAAGGAAATGAGATAATTCAGAGCTATTTTACCTAATTGTACGTCAAGAAATTTGATAAGTGAAATGTATGGATATTTATAAAAATCTAAACCACTGAAATCAACAGAAAAAATAAAATATTTAAATAAAAATTTCATAAAAAGAAATTGAAGAAACCCTTATAAAACTCTGTAAGAAAAAGTCTCCAGGTTCAAATGGATTTACAAGAAAATTATACCTAACATTCAGGGAACAATTACTTCAAATTCTCCATAAATTATTTAAAAAATAGGAGAATAAGGAGTTCTGCCCAATGCCTCTTATTCCACCAATATGGTGCTGATATTTAAACCAAGAAGAGCCAAAACAGACAAAAAGAAAAGTATAGGTCAATCTTCTTAATTAACATCAATGCAAAAGGCTTAAATAAAGTAAAGAGATTACAACTTTTAACTAAGATAATAGAGCATGATTAGGTTTGATTAATGCAAGGTAGGCAGTGATGGTTCAATATTAGGAAAACACTAAACATAATTGAACATATTTATAACAAAACCAAAGAAATCATATGATTATCTAAATTGATGCTAAAAAAGCCTTTAATAAAATACAGTGTCCATTCCTTTTAAAAAAAAATCTTAGAGTAAAGCAATAAATGGAGTTTTTCTTAAATAATAAGTACATATATATATATATATATATATATATATATAAATGTAAAACCATCAAAAAATATTTTAAGTAATGAGGATTAACTAGGAACAGTTCCAATAAGATCGGTGTGAAATAAGGATGTACATTTTCACCACTAATATTCAATATAGCATTTGAAATTTTAACTTTAGCAATAAGAGAAGAAAAAGAAACTGAAGGAATCAAAATTTTCAATGTTGAAGTCAAACTTTTACTCTTTGCAAATGATACAATGATAGACTATCTAAGAAAAACAACTAAAAAACTAATTGAAAGAATTAACAATCTCATCAAAGTAGAAAGATATAAAATAAAACCACATAAATCATCAACACTTTTAAACCTGTATAATAAAGTGCAAGGGCAAGAGATAGAATGACAAATTCTACTTAAAAAAACTGTAGCAACATAAATGAGAATCTACTTCCCAAAACAAACCTAGAAAGTGATTGAGCACAATTACAAAATACTTTTCACTCAAAGTCAGATCTAAACAATTGGAAAAAACATCAGCTGCCCATAGTGAGACTGAGAGAATATGAGAGAAATGATAATTTTATGCAAATTAAAGTACTTATTCAGTGCAATACCAATCATACTACCAATAACCTATATTACAGATCAAGAAAAAAAATAGTAGCAAAATTTCATCTGGAATAAAAAAGGTCAAAATATCAAGGAAATTGCTGAAAAAATTCAAAGAAACTTAACCTAGTTGTATTATATCTAAAAACTATATTATAAAGTAGCAGTCATCAAAATTTCCTGATAATAATTAAGAAATAGAGTAATGAATCAGTGGATTAGAATAGGTAGAAAAGATATAGCAGTAAATAACTATAATAACCTATTGCTTGACAAATCTAAAGACATTAGATTCACTATTTCCCCAAAACTCTGGGAAAACTGGAAAGCAGCAAAAGCTAGGCATAGATCTCCCCCCATATTAAAATAAAGTCAAAATGGATGCAGGATTTAGACATAAAGGGCAATATTATAGACCAATTAACAGATCAAGGAATCCTCTATGTGTCAGATATATATATGGAAAAGAGAAATTTAAGAACAAACAAGAAATAGAGTACATTATAAATTACAAACTGGATGACTGAGTATATCAAATTAAAAAGGTTTTACACTAATAAAAGCAATGCAATCAAAATTAGAAAGATAACATAAAGCTGGCAAATAATTTTTACCACTAGAGGCTCTGATAATGATCTCAGTGCTAAAATATAAAGAAAATTGAATCAAATTTATAATGGTCAAAGAAAATGAACAAGCAGTTTCAAATGAGAAATTAGAGTATATTTAATCATATGAAAAACTGATATTCCTAAAATTTGATTTTATAATTCACTCAACTATTAAGCTTCAGTGACTATTCAAAGAAAAAATTAGAATCTTTCTATGAAATTTAAAACTCTTTATATTCTAAATCCAAATTATCTTTACAAACTAATTGGAGAATTTTCACTTCCTTCCTTTTACATTGTATTTCAACTAGTCTATCTACTACTCTTCACATACAACATTCCATCCCTCACCTGTGTACCTTTGCATAGCAATAAATTCATTTTCACTTTATCCATGGAAGTTGATAGCTCCTGACATATAGTAGATCTTTAATAAATGTTGAATGGATAGCTAAATCAACTGCATACCATTACGTTAGATGAGGTTACTAAATAACTCTCCTATTGGAGAGACAAAGGGAAGACAGTTGGAAGTGAAACAGACATGTTTTGAGTAACATAATAGGAAAAAATTGGGGGCGATAATAATATTCTAATACTAGTCTCCTATGAAATGATTTGTGAATTCACTATGCACTTTTTTACTTTATATTTTTGTCTCTAATAGTCATGATTCCATCCTATCAGTTCTACCTCCAAATCCTAACCTGTTTATTCAGGCTTCTCTAATTTCTCTGAGAGTAATTTTGTAGTATGTTTGAGAAATTTTTACATTGAGTTAAATCAGGCCATAGCTTTTAAGAGTGGCAGGAACAGAGATACAAATTAGAGGATTAAGCAAGGTTTCCTAAACTACAACCTGGTGCAGTCAGAAGTTGCCAACACATACAATGGGGGGGAAGAGTATAAGTGTGAAAGTACTAAGACTGGAGCAGAGCTAGGACCTTACCAAATGCCCTTTGCCAGAATTCATGCCCCAATAGAAGAAAAGAAATCTGAATGTGACAAGCCAAGAAGAACAGATTTAGAGAACCCTTCAATTTGCCTCCTTTGGGTCATGAGTGATACACAGGAGTCAAATGGAAGTCTGTGGAGTGGCAGCACCTTAGAAATGCTTGTTGGCCTAGAGATTTCCAAGCTTTTCAAGCTCACCTCATCCATTCTGGGGTAACGGGCCTCAGCTGGCATTGCAACTACAATTCACACTTAGAGTTCCCTGCCAATTACACCCAAGTCATTACTTATGCTACTTACAGAAGGCAGCTCACAACTATATCCTAGTTAGTTTGTTTCCTGATGTGCTCTGGCACATAAAACCTAATCTTCTGGCATAGGTCCCAAGAGACCTCCCTTCATCCAGTCTATCTCTCCTAGCAGAATTCTATTCAGCTCAAAATTTTCAGCCTATTCCAACTCCTGGAGCAGCTTCAGCTATATTTTACTGCCTCCTCCCCAGATCTAATAGGACCCATGGTTTCCTTAAGTCCCATGAGAAATCATTTACCTTCCAGTCAGCCTTATAAGTCCCAGTTTACCTGTTAAATTCCTTGGTTTATAAGGCAAAAATAGTCCAGATCACCTGTATTCAAAGTCTCTAAGACTCAGTAGAGGTCTGAGACTATGAGAGCTATTGTACCGAGCTGACCAACTGACAAGAGGCATTTCCACTTGATGACAATGGGACCTCCATCCAGAGAAGCTAGGTGCCATTATATCTTTGTTGCAGACTTTTACTATGTTAGGGCAAAATAAATGTCCTCCTTTCTTAAATATTAAGTGACTAGTATGCCACTTATTCTCAATATGAAACCTAAACTAAAAGGTTACTGAATTTAGAGATATACCTATATCACCAGAACTTCATAAATTGTCATTGTGAAAGCTATTAAACCAATTAATTTAAACTGTAGATTGATGGATGTATTTCTTTATTTACTTGACTTGCATACACTTTGGAATATTTTCATTTGGGGCAGAATATGGATATATCATTTATAATTGATTAAATATTTTGATACACATGACATAATGGATAGAGAGGCATCTTCCAAATCAGAAAGATGTGTTTAACTTTCCTACTGTTAGCTGTCAATTGCCTCTAGGAGAGACAATGAAAATCTTGTTGATAGGTAATATTAAAGGTATTTCTTCATTCAGGCTTTCCCCGTACTAATGAATTTGAAGATTCGGAACTATTTCTAACCTTAGGTAGTTACATAAACAAACAATGGGTTTGTGTGTGTGTTTGTGTGTGTGTGTGTGTGTGTGTGTGTGTGTGTGTGTGTATGTATGTGTGTGTATCAGAGAATATAATCGAAAGAGCAATGGATTTGGAGTCAGGGAAATCTTGATTCACTTAGCTGTCATGTAATTTCCCTGAATCTATTTTTTATCTGTAAAATGAGGGTTTTCCTAATATGCTAAACTGGAAATGAACTCACCAAACTCACTAGAGAATTTTTTCCATGTTCTTCCTTTGTTTTTATGATGTTATATCTTGCATTATGCTCATTGACATATTCCTCTGTTCCATTCCCCATAAACTATAAGTTTCTTGAGGGTCAGATTTGTACAATTTTTAGTCTTTGTACCTTCACTTTCTAACAATTCCTTGAACATAGTTAATTTTTAACAAATATTCTTTGAGGGGGTGGGTAGAGCACTGGCCCTGAAGTGAGGAGTACCTGAGTTCAAATCTGGCCTCAGACACTTAATAATTACCTAGCCATGTGGCCTTGGGCAAGCCATTTAACCCCATTGCCTTGCAAAAAAACAAAAAAAAAAAGAGAGAACAAATATTCTTTGAATAAATTGAACTGAATATGACATCGTTTAAGACATATGGAAAGATCATACGCAAACCTGAATTCAGAGATGTCAGTATAAACTCTTGCATCCTAAGTCTAACACCAAGGATTAATTGATTCTGGACAACAGTAGTGAGAAATAAAATTTTCATATTAATGAGAAAGGAATCAAGGAAACATGTTAAAGAGGGGAGGTGGTATAGTAACTGAATTGAACAACAGGGCTTATGTTGAAATGATTCCTTTTGGTACCTCAGAGGAGATAATAGAATGAGAACATAAAATCCTGTTCAAATAATTTCCTTCTCCCTGCCTTCCAACTATCTCTTCTCTAGAGCTCCTTACTCACCATTTAAAATACAAATTAATAGATGTGTAGAGATTTTGCCTTGTACAGGTGAGACTTCATTAATTAGTTTTAAAACTTTTTAAACTACAAATGAATCTGAGTCAAAAAATAAAAAGAATAGTCTAAAAATAGATTTTCTCTCCTCCTAAGAAAGGACCTACCTCAAAAAAACTAGGAATTCAAGAATTAAATTATTTTATTATTTATTAATATTTTTATTTTTATAATTTATTGTAATTTTATCATTTATTATTTTATTAATCCCCCAAATTAAAGATTTTTGTCAATATGCATATATGCAATTGAAGAAAATGTGACCATTTTAAGAACCTTTGAGGTGAAACAACTTATTTGGATTTTCAACAAATCTGTAACATATTTCCTTTCCCTTCTTCATTATTTCACTTCTCTGTTCTTTTTTTTTAATTCCTTCGATTTAGCAAATATATTTCCTTCCAATCCAATAACACCAATCCAATTCAACAAACATTTATTAATTTCTTATGATTTGCCAAGAACTGTATTATATACTGGGCTTATATTTTTTAAAGACAGACCTTGCTCAACAAGATCCTTTACATTTCCCTCCCTATGGAAATTCAGGGAAGCCTGGATGGATTTGCATGAATTGATGCTGAGTTAGATGAGCAGAACCAGAACATTGTACACTGTAACAGCAACATAGGGGTGATGATCAACCTTAATGGACTTGCTCATTCCATCAGTGCAACAATCAGGCACAATTTTGGGGTATCCACAATGGTGAATACCATCTATATCAGAGAAAGATTTGTGGAATTTGAACAAAGAACAAAGACTATTATCTTTAATAAAAATACCTATTATCTTATTATATAATTTGGCTATCTCTTATAATTTTTTTTCTTCCTTAAGGATATGATTTCTTCCTAATCACATTCAACTTAGATCAGTGTATACCATGGAAGCAATGTAAAGAGTTACAGACTGCCTTCTGTGTGGGATGGGGGAGGGAAGTGAGATTGAGGAAAAATTGTAAAAGTCAAAATAAATAAGTAAATAAATAAATAACTTATTAAAAAAAGAATATTTCCCTCCTATCTCTTTCCTTACATGCTTCTAAAAAAAGGAAAGAAGAAAAAACAAACAAACGCATATAGTCAAGCAAAAGAAATTCCTCCATTGACTACATTAAAAATGTAAGTCATATTCCTTATCCTAAATCGATCACTTTTCTTCATCTTCAGTATTCTAGAATTTTGATTGATCAATTAAATGATAATTCATTTATCCATTCTACAACTGATGTGCATATATAGATTCAGTTTCCAGTTCTTTGTCACTAAAAAGTTATTAAAATTTATATATGTATATATATATACATATATGTCATATTGGCCATTTCTCCTTTTTTGTGATTTTTAAGGCATAGACCTTATAATGGACTTCAAGTTCAAAGGATATACACAGTGCTATGACTTTCTGAGCATAACTGAAATTTTTTTTAAAGCAGTTGTAACAGTTTTCAATCATACCAGCATTGTTTCAGTGTGCCTATTTCTGCACAATCCTTCTAACATTATTCTCTTCTTTTTTGATCTTTAGGTAAAGATAGCTAGTTGAACAGGTACAAGGTAATTTTATTTCTTCTTGGTTTCTTAAAATATGATATCTTTTTTTAGTCACAGCTTTCTAGTAGTCAAATGCATTTTAGCTTATTTCTTTTAATCATTTTTAAAGCTGTCTTTTTTCTTTCCAAGATAAATTTGTTTCCTTCTACTTATTACATAGATAAGAATATTTGTTTTGAGCTGTCAATTCTTTGAAGCTTTTCTTCCAAATGTCTCGCTTCTTTTTTCCAATTTTTCTTCAATCATCCTGTTTCATTTATAATGTCATTTTAGCTCTAAAACAAAACCCTGTTGTTTAATTTTTATCGGAAGTTCTAGATGATCATGTTTCTAATCTATGCTTTTCTTTGGGGTTTTGTTTCTTGGTGTCTTGGATTTATTTCCTTCTAAATTTGTTTCTTGTCTGCAGCTGACATCATAATATTCTTCAATGATAGTCATTTTTGTTTCCTTTTTTTTTAGACTTTCTTTACAGGGACTTCATATAAGAGCTAGGATCAGCTCATCACTAGAGGAAATTTAATTCTGTATTGGAGTCCTTATTGTTTGGAATTTTCTCTAGGTACTGTGTTCTTTCAGACTGTCAATGTTCAGGCTGGACACTTGGAAATTTTCAATACTCCCTATGAAGTCTCATCTATTGCAAAACAAACTCAGACTTCTCTCTTAGTCTGGGATTTGAAAACTCTTTATCTCACTTTGATCTTACTATCTATCTACTTATTATCTTACTATCTATCAAATATCTAACAAAGAAAAAAATACCATACAGCATAATGTTAATTTGTGATTTTCTAAGTCAATAAGTAACTTCAGGAATCCATTTCACTCTGATTTGGAATACTCTGTGCTCTGCTACACACAGCTGCAATGCTAACTGTCCATTACTATCGGTAGGTTACTTCATTACTTCATGTTAAAACCCTCAAACTATATCTGGAATGAGAGCAGCAGTTCTGTGGTCTGACTTTTATTCTGAATAGAATATGGAATACAATATCAGATCCTTTCACTGTTGAATCCATGACCACTCCTTTCTCGCCAAAATAACTACCACCCCATCCCAATCCTAGGGCTGGGAGCTTCTGTATAAAACCTTCCTAGATGTGAAATAACTTCTCAGTGCTTGCAGCCTTTAAAAATCTTCATATTCTGATGTGAATAATCAAAATGAATCACCGTACTGTCTTATTATATTTCTGATAATTACTCCAAATGTTTTCTCAATCCTTGTTGGACTTTTTTTAGGTTTTTTTTTTTCAAGGCAAATGGGGTAAAGTGGCTTGCCCAAGGCCACACAGCTAGGTAATTATTAAGTGTCTGAGGACTATTTGAACTCAGGTTCTCCTGACTTCAGTGCCGGTGTTCTATCCACTGCACCACCTAGCTGCCCCCTTGTTGGACTTCTTTAGAAGATCAGTAATATTTTGCTTCCTCTTACTCTGAAATATTTGGAGGTACCCTCCAACTAAATCCTGTTCTTTTATTTTTATCATTCTTCATTTTTTCCAATCTTTCCTTCCTTCCTTTCCTGCTTCCTTCCTTCCTTCCTCCTCTTTCTCTCTGCTTTCTCTTCTCTCTGTCTCTGTCTCTGTCTGTGTCTCTGTGTCTTTATCTTTGTGTCTCTGTCTCTGTTTCTTTCTGTTTCTCTGTCTCTCTGTTTCTCTCTGTTTCTCTGTTTCTCTCTCTCTGTCTCTCTCTCTGTCTCTCTCTCTGTCTCTCTCTCTGTCTCTCTCTCTCTCTCTCTCTCTCTCTCTCTCTCTCTCTCTCTCTCTCCTCTCCCTTATCCTTCCCTTTATTTCTTCTATTCTAATGAGGGATAATTGAATTACCCAAAGCACAAAGCATAAGAAGAAAAGCAACAGGTCTCGTGCTGTTAGGCAGGCTGGACTATATGCAATGGCAATATTCTCTTGATTGACAGGTTAATATTGTTCTCAGTGACAAACAGAACAGCACTACTCTAGAAGGTCAATTTGCAAATGGACAACTTTCCTTAAAAGAATTATTTCATCACTTGGGGGTAAAAGACTCCAATAATTTAATATTACCTCCTATCTGTTGCTTCAAAAACAGGTACCCCTTTCTTCCTCATAGCCCCGAGTGACACTGTTAATGACAAACAACTCTTCTTCAAGGATGTGACCATATTTCTTTCTTAAGAGCCTCTCTTAGAGAACTGCCACATCATTTTAATACAATTTAATCAGGAAGGGCCCTATCTGAGTTGACTTCATTACACATCCGCGCATTCAATCACACCAACATCTTGGTTTCAAATACCATCTCCTACAAATGAATGGATGCTGTTAACTTTCTCGATAGTAAAGACCGGGCTGGTGATTTCCATGCTCAGTCAGAGGAAGTTCAATAAATCACCCGGCACATTACAGCTTCGCGCCAAGTTAGCACCTTCATCAGGGAATGAAATTAGCAAAGCAAATCTGCAGCTAATTGTGAAAGATGCTAATTACCCACTCTTCACCCTGCTGAAATAAGGCATGAGTGATGCTTCATGCACAGCCATGAACACGAGGAGAGACGCAACACTTAAGTAAAGTCTGCAACTGCTTATGCAGAGAGAATTGGTGAACAGGCCGGGAGGGTGAAAACATGCAGCTGGGAAAGAGGCATGATTTCTAACATAGGTTTGCAAGTCTCAACTAAGGCTGTTGTGGGGTTGCTCCTGGGATTCATTATGAGGCCTTTTACCTCTAGGTCACCAGTTCTAATCCAGGGCAATTCCAGATCATTATTAGAATAAGTTCTGCCTGGTTAAAAGCTGTTCACAGCTGTGATTTTAAAGGAGCGGTGAAAGAAGTGACCTTAGACCAGGTCCTCCTGGACCAGGGTGCACATCACAGATTGGCACTAATTAGCTCCCCTGCTGGTAGTCTCAGCAGAGTCCAAGAAGCGATCAGGCTGCCGGGAAACGATCCCGAGCTAGATTTGCCAAGGCAGTCTGTCCTTGTTGATCAGAGCTGAGAAGGGCTACTGGGAGTTGGGACAGGGAAAGAGTTGGGGTAGGGAGCGCGAGGTGCGATGAAGAGGAAATTGCCTTGACACTAACAGTGATGTAACTTTTCTTGGGAAGAATAGAAACCTCTTCTTTCTGGAATTGGTAATTTGTTACCTTTCACCAATACTGGATCCACATTAGGAAAAGAAACATGTTACTTTCTTTTGAGGCGGCCCTAAAGTACTGCCCTAAAGACTACCTTTTCTAGAGTACCTAGTAAATGAAATAGCCTTCCAGACTCTTTTCATGGGCCCTCCCCTATCCCCACTAAATTTGCTTATGAAAGACAATTATCACCCTCAGTCATTAAGATATTCCCTAGCTAACTGTTTGCACAATCCATTAAGGAAATTATCCATCTACATCCACAAAGGTAACCAGAGAAGGATGGAATGTTGTGGTAATTTGTGCAATGATGCAAAAGTGATAAATTGCTAAATCCCCACAGAAGCAATATGGAGATTTCCCATGAGAGGGAGCTTCCAATAATAATAATCTAAAACATCATACAAACACAACCCAAATATCAACACAGGAAACCAAACTCAAAATTTTCTCTTAACCTTAATGAAGTAGAAATTAAGCTGGAAATTTAGATAATAATCTTATAGAAAATCTCATTGAACTGCTTAACAGAGAAAAGTCATAATT
The DNA here is from genome assembly GCF_037893015.1 of Macrotis lagotis. Classification (NCBI taxonomy): domain Eukaryota; kingdom Metazoa; phylum Chordata; class Mammalia; order Peramelemorphia; family Peramelidae; genus Macrotis; species Macrotis lagotis. The sequence continues at coordinate 31,319,489 of NC_133662.1, read as the reverse complement.
AGTAAAAATAATTTTCTTCTTCTAATCCTGTCCCTATTTCCATCAAAGAGAATACATAGATACAAACATATATTTTATTCTTCATTAGAATATTTATAGAGGCTTGTAAGTTTCTAACTAAAGTCAAATTTCCATCAAAATGACTCTACAATTTAATGAAGTTGTGGTAAACAGCAGGATTCAAAATCTTCCCCTAGGAGAAAATGACAACTTTTTTTTATAGTGGAGCTGGAGATAACTGAATTCATGAGTTAATTTTGTTCATAATTTTATTTAGATAGAAAATGAATGTGTCCATTAATGAAAATCAACCTTAACAAACACACATATTGTCCCTCAATAACCATCAGAGAGAGAGAGACAGAGAAAGAGAGAAATAGATTCTAAGACAGAAAGGAAGAAAGAAGACAGGAAGAGAGAAAAAAGAAAGCATAAAGAACAGAAAGAAACAAGAGATGAGGAAGAAAAAAGAAGGGAAAGAGAAAGAAATCAATCAGTTATTTTATGTAAAGAAATTATTTTCTACAATTCTCACCTCAATAAGAAGCAAAAAAACCATAAGATTTTACTTTACTAAACAATTTCAAATATTATCCTTTGACATTATCCTTTGAAAGAAGCAAATGAAGTTACATATTTAAATCAAGAAATAATACAAATTATTCGATTAAAATTATTTCATACATTTATGTGCAAGGGTTATTTCTAGCAACAAGGAGTACATAAGAACTTTTCCATTTCTCACTCTAGGCAAAAGTCCAGTGAACTACAAGAATTATTCTGCCACTGTAGCAGATGGAATGAACTGTTCTTTTCATGCAAAGATTTCTATATATTATATGTGAGTGGGAAATGGAAGGATGGGCTAGGGTAAATAAGGAAGAAGGGAACATTTTATATAATTCTTATCTTTGCCCCTTATATCTAAGAAACACAAAGTTATACCTTCTGAATGTGGGAAGGATAGAGACCTTCAAAATAACCTTGCATCAATCACCCTTTGTCTGGAGGAGAATCAGTCTCATTAAACTCTATTCTCTCATTATTCAAAAGTCCCTGACAAGTAAAAGACTGAATGAAACAAGGAAGATCTCCCATATGAGAACTGTTTCATTTCACACACTTTAGTCCAATGAAATTTCACAGAGTTCTGTACTTTTTGAAATCAATCTATTGACTATTAATGAGTAGTCCTCCAATTTGTACTCTAGAATCAACTGTACTTCCAAAATGTCAGTTCTAATTTCAAAGTTTTGCAGCACAAAATGAATCTTTAAAGCTATTTAAAAAAACTTACAACTTTCCATGATGTTGTAGTTTTTTTAAATTTCATTTATAATCAATGAATGTATTGACTGATATTATTTGCTACTTGAATTCCTCTATTCACTATCCTCCAATAATTTGAGAGGAAGAAATCCGAAGTAAAACCCCCAAATTTCCAAGATATGAAAAGTATATTTTTTTAAACCAAGATCAACTTTGCACAGCACCCCCTGGCTTAGCCAGGGGCCAGTCTCCCTTCTAGCTGCTCCCTTGGCAGAATCATCAGCTTCAGATAATTTGAAGGCTCTACATAGTCTGATTCCTGCAAATAAGAGTCTTCTACTAGAACAACTATATCTTGGTCCATCAAGTTAAAAAAAAAACTATATATATATATATATATTTGAATCAAGAATTTTGCTGTCATGCTAGAATTAAACTGTGTCCACTAGTATCATAAAATCAATTTTGACCAAAGATGTTTTTTCTATAACTCAGTTATCTCTGATACAGCTCATTTTTATCAATCCAATTATCTTTCCGGTTGCTTAAATACATTCAAATATGAATAGAATAAGAAGACTGAAAATGAAATGCATGCTCACCAATTGGAAGATAACTGAACAATTATGGTATGTGCACATATCAGCACCATATTACAGCATAAGAAAATATTAATATGAATAATTAAGAGAAATATGGGAAGGCTGGCATCAAGTGATTCAAATGTAGAAAGCAGAAGTAGGGAAGTAATATACAGAATCTTTCCAATAATATAAACCAAAAGAGCAATACAACAATCACAGCTTCTATCCTAGAGAAGATAAGAAAGAATGTACTTCAATACATTTTTTGGAGAGTTGGAGAATTTGGTGCCAAATATCACCTTCCTCTTAAAAAGCTGTGTGTTTTTCATTACTATTTTTCTATATTATAAGGTAAAGAAGCATCTTAGTTTGATGTATTGGGGAAATAATATATCAAATGGATGATATTACAAAAAAAGACAAAATGAAAGCTTCCTTAAAAGTAAATATATATGTAATTAATTAATAACCGAATTAAAGACAACCTTATACCATTTATTTAAAATTATTTATATAATTAAAGTAAACCATGGATTTATTTATTAATATAATGTTTACTGATTGCCTTCAGTTTACTTTTAGTAAAAATTGAAGATTCAAAAAAAGAAAATGGTTTGTATGCCTCAAGGAACTTGGAACAAATTCAGAATCAAATAAACATGCTCACAAATAACCAGGTTCAATAAATCAATCAGTTAATCAACAAGATATGATTAAGTGTCTACTGTAACCAGAAACCATATAAGATATTGAGGATTAAAGACAAAATTAAAAGAGAATATTCCTTTTCTCAATGTTCATATAATAAAATAACTGGTGACATAATGTATTTATATAAAATAGTAGTTCTTAAATTAATAACAAAAGATTTTATATTTGATCATAATCAAAAGCCAATGGAGTTTATTGAATATTTGGCGGGGAAGAGTTTGTATAGTGGTATAATCAAACCTAAATTTCATGAAAATCACTGACAACTGAGTGGACTATACATTAGAAGAGGGAGGTAGTTAAGAGAGTAGACTTTTGTCATAACCCAGGTAATAATCTTTACTGGAGTGGCTACTCCAATAGTGGAGAGAAGAGACTACAGTAGTCATGCTGTAAAGGTTGAAACAGTACTTAGCAATAGATTGGATGTGTGAATTTTGTCAATTAGGAATTGAGGAGGACAAAAGAAGGTTGTGGGTTTGAATTTATTAGAAAAATTGGAAAGAAAGGAATTGAACAAGAAATGATGAGCTTGAGCTGTCTAAAAAACATCCAGTTTGATATGTCTAAAAGGTAGTTGCTGATTTATAACTGTAGATCTGGAGAGAAATTAAAGCTGCATATATAAATCTGGGAATTATGTACATAAAAATAAATAACTAGCCCATAGGAACTGTTGAGATCAAAAGCATATTGAGGAGATTGTGCAGTAGAAAGTTTTGTAAAACCTTTTAGCAAAAATGACCTGAATAAAAATACAAAAAAGTCAGACAAATATTAAAACTAGGAAATATCCGTGGCATTAAAAAAACAACAACCATAAAAGAGAGTACCTATGAGGAAATGATGATTGATAGCATCAAATTTACAGGGGGATCAAGAAGGATGAAGATTAAGAAAAGATCTTTATATTTGGTAAATAAGAGATCACAGAGTTTCAGTATTACATGACCATCAATATAAAAGATTAAAAATTTTATCCAGTCCTCATGACCTTTTAATCCTTATTGAAGCAGGGATTATATGTAAAAGATGGAGTAATTTTAGTTGCCTCAATCATCTCTGAGGTTAACACTTATAAAGGGGTAAAAACTCCATATGAGTTAAACAAAGAAGGCTAATCTGTAATACCTATTGCTCTCACTGAGCACTTCCTTCTCAACTATCAGGGATACCCAACTACAAGCTAAAAAAAGAACGAACTCCTCCCCTCTCCCCACGCCCAACATCTCAATTTCAGCCAAAGCTGAAATTCCATAGCTTTATATTATCATGGTGGAATTATATGCTGAAAGACTGCTCAGTCAGAGAACTGAAGAAATGGACAAGAGAAGAATCATGGAGCAGCTCCATTAGACCAGAAGGAAAAAGAAATGACACCCAATTGAGACTAGTTATGTTTTACCAGAAGTGACTTGAGGCAGTGTCAAAGCAAGCATGGAATCAAGACAACTTTGAAGTCTAACTCCCAGGAAAACCAACAACAAAAAAAAGAATAAATCAACAAAGTGAGATCTAAATAATCAGAATGATGTAAATTGCTCATGGTTAGGCTGAGCTAATGTAATGAAATGGACAATTCTACTCAAATTAAATAAATTGGATTAAATTAAATAAATTGAATTAAATTCAAATTGAATAAATAAATTCAGTTCTATAACAATCAAAATATCAAAAAACTATTTTACAGAGCTAAAAAAAAGAATAGGTGGAGCAAGAAAAGATCAGGAATCACAAAATTTGATGAAAAAAAGTGCAAAGGAAGGTGGCTTAGCTTTACCAGATCTAAAATTATACTATAAAGTGACAGTCATGAAAACTTCCTTACAGTGGTTAAGAAATAGTTTTGGATAAGTGGATTAGAATAGGTGCAAAAGAGCAGCAGTAAATTACCATAATAATTGATTATTAGACAAATTGAGACATAAATTTCTGGGATAAGAATTTACTAATAGACAAAATCTGCTGGGAAAACTGGAAAATTGACTAGGAAAAAAATTGGCAAAGATTACCATCTCACATCCTATACCAAAATAAGGTCAAAATGGGTACAAGATTTATATAATTGATGATACTATAATAAATGATAACACCATCAACCAATTAACAGGACAAGAAATATTCTTTCAGCTCTTTTAAAAGAGGAGAAATATATGATGCAATAAGAAATAAAAAAATGTTATAAATTTCAAAATGGATGATTTTGGCTATATTAAATTAAAATTTTTACATCAATAAAATCAATGCTGCCAAAATTAAAAGGAAAACTGAAGCTGGGAAACAATCTTCACAACCAGGAGTTCTGATAAAGTTCTCATTTCTAAAATATATAGAAAACTGCATTAAATCTATAAGGTTAAAAGCCATTACCCAATTGATAAATGGTTAAAGGATATGAATAGACAGTTATCAAATGAAGAAATTAAAGCTAAATATAATCATATGAACAAATGCTCTGAATCATTATTGATTAGAGAATTGCAAATAAAAACAACTATGAGATATTACTTCACACCAATAAGATTGCTAAGATGACTAAAAGGGAAAATGATCAATGTTGGAGAGGGTGTGGAAAAATTGGTATATTGATGCACTATCGGTAGAGTTGTGAACTAATCCAACCATTCTGTAGAACAATATGGAACTATGCCAAAAAAGCAATTAAACCAATATTACTTTTGACCCAATAATACCAATACTAGGCCTATATTCAAAAGAAATCATAAAAATGACAAAAGTTCTACATCTTCGTAAAATATTCATAGCAGTACTTTTTGTAGTGGCAATGATTTGGAAATTTAGGAGATGATCATAAATTGTGAGATGGCTGAACAAATTATGGTATATGAATCTTATAGAGTACTATTGTCCTATAAAAAACAATGAATAGTTGGACTTTTGAGAATGATGAGTGCTGGGTGAAGGGAGTAGAAACAAAAAACACTGTACATATTAAACAGTAACATTTTCAATTGATCTACTATGCTTGATGCAGTTTCTCTCAGTAGTTTAGAGATCTAGAACAACCCTGGGAGACCTATTATGGACAACACCAACCACATCCAGAGGGGAAAAAAGGAAACAACAGCAAAAAAGTATAGAATCTGAATGGCTACTATGTCCACTCTTAAAAACTTCTGTTTTTTACCTTCTAATGCCATGATTTTCTTTCTTTTCTCTTAGTCCTAATTCTTCCAACTCAAAATGACTAATACATTGCCATGCTGAACATGGGTATGCACATACAACATTTATCAAACTGTTTACTGAGGAGGCGATTGAAAAAGAGAGTGGAAGAAAAATGTGAAACTTATGAATATACAAGTGGATGAATGTTGAAAGGCTTGCATGACATGAGGTGGGAAAATAAAAACAAAGTAATCAATAGAAAGAAAGAAGTCAGAAAGTGATAGGAGGAAAATAATGATAAGGGGAAAAAGTCAACATTTATGAAACATCTCAAAAGGAAGAAAAATCCAGTTAAACAATATGAACATAAGCAGATAAACTAATAGGGAAGGTATTTTTAACAGAAAGGATTATGGCTAAGAAGTAATATAAAAGAGATGAGGCAACTATGAATAGATAGTACAATAAAATATAAGCAATAACTGATGAAACAAAAACAAGATTACTTACATTTTCACAACAGGATATTGTGAAATATTTCAGGAGAGAAATAAAATTATGAAGGAATAATTTATGAACCACATAGAAGAAATAAATTGTAGAAGAGGAAAAACTTAAAATTCATGACCATATATTTCACTAAAGAAACAAAAGTGAAAATGATTAAAATCTAAAAATGCTAAAGTGGAAGAGAAGTAAAAGAAAGTAATAATGTTTAAAAGCCATGAATTTTATGCAAGGAAAACTACTAATATTCAATTATGAATATATAGAGACAAGTTAAAACCAACCACTACCTTTACAGATAATCTAAGAACCTCTAAATATGGAGAGCTGGCAATCTATATGTTTCTGGTAAGAGAAAACAAAAAGCCAAAGAAAAAAATCTATTCTGCAAATTCCAAGACACAGAATGGTTAAATTTAATATTTTCAAAGGCAACAAAATGTTAAAGAAAACCAAGAAGAAACCATTATGTATGATGAAAGGAAATTGGATTAGCTCAAGTCTATTTTGGATTCACCAGAAGCATTAGAAAAGAATGAGAGCTATATTTTTCAGAAGCTCAAAGCATCTGAAGATGGGACCCAAGGTGAAATAATATGCAAACCTGAGCATAATTTTCAGTAAGAAAAAAGCATGAACATTCAATTGAAAGGAGAAATTTGAAACATTCTTACAAAGAAAATCATATGGAAATAAAATAAACCTCAGGCAACAGTAATAAAATAAAAGATAACTTGATAATGTAAGCAAGGAAGACTATTAAATTTTTCTCATGAAGAGATTTTTCTCATGAAATATTGAATGAAACATTTAGTGATGAAAAATTAACAGCAACAGCAACAACAATAACAGGACAGAATAATAGAGGAACAATTCAGAAATCCTAAAAGTATATAAGGTGACCAAGATGAATGCAGAATGTAAATGGAAGAATTGATATTTGGGGAATAGGTTTGAAGTACTAAGGACTAAGTCTCACAGTACTAACTATAACTGAATCTATGGTTTGGGAAAATTAAATTGAAGAAGACAGCATAAAAGTGAGAAGACTACAATAAAACAGAAAGGAATTTGAGATATACTAGAATTGAGCTAGCGGGAAATAAAATGGAAAGAAACATTCCTGAAATCTCTCAGAAGGGAGAGAGTCTCAGGAGAATAAGAGTGAAAGCCCAGGAAGGCATTTAAACAGAAAGAAAAGCAAAAATCTACTTTCACTGGGACAGGAGTTAGAACCCTTTTATGGGGACAAAGAGATAATAATAGGAGATGAAGAACTCACAATAGTATATTTACACAAAAAAGAGTTATATAACTCCACATATAATATTATGCCTCAGCAGATGGGCACTAAAAGCTACCAGAGAAAATCCACATCCAGAAGGGGATAAGGTCAAGAATCTGTAAAGACTACATGACAAATGCAGGTGAAATGATCACAAGGAGCTCAAGGATTATTAAAGGGATGAAATGCACCATCAAGGATCAAGCCAAAATCTCTAGCATAAATAAATACATCTAATCTCTTCATCTCTGGTAGAAATTTTAACTTCTTAAGTAATATCCAACAGATAAAAATATGGGGATGTAAAATGCATAAAATGGCAATTATGAAAACATTTGAAATGCTAGCAAAATCAAAGTAGGTATCATGGAAGGTTTTCTTCCATGTGGAATAAGGAGATGAAAGGATGAATAAATAATTTTAAGGGCCATGAAAAATGAAAGGAAGAATAAATAAGTGCAATGGCCATGAAAAAAGGTCTAAAATAGAAAGGGGAAAGAAAATAAATGGCGAGAATACACAAAGAAATCTCCCTTTAAAAAAACAAGGGATTCAAAGGTATATAAACATTAACAAAAATGAAAAGGTGAAAGAGGTAAAGAAGGGAGAGTTTACTTAGCTATTTAGCTGACAAAAAAATAAAGAAAGGAATATTTGGATAACTCAAAGTAAAACTCAAACATTGGTGAAGGGAGAGAGAGAGAGAGAGAGAGAGAGAGAGAGAGAGAGAGAGAGAGAGAGAGAGAGAGAGAGAGAGAGAGAGAGAGAGAGAAACCTGATGGGGAAGAAAGGCTATGGGAATAAAATTGTCTTTAAGAAAGATGATTAACTGAAGAAATAAAGTGCTGACACTGCAAAGAATATTCTGTAAAAAACCTAATTCAGAAATACATGCACAAACACACACACAAATACAAATAAAGGTAAACTGATGCATAATAACTTTTAAAATAGATGCAAAGAATAAAATGAAAAATGATCAATAATCTAGAAAATAAAGTTAAGTCCTAAACTTTTTTTTTGATAATCATGTGTACAAATTAGTTATTTTTGGTATGAGCAATTAGAATTAAGGAAAAGAGATACGTAAGAGATAATTTTATAAAGCATTCATCAGATTCTGAAGGGTTGTTGTTTTTTTTTTGCATGTGTGTGAGTTTTCTTTTGTTTTGTTTCTTCCTCTGGATGGGAACATCTTTAGCTGATCTAATACAGTTGTCTTAGTTCTCTGAACTGCTGAGAAGAGCTGCTTCCAGCAAGGCTGTTCAACTCACAAGGTTGTTGTTTAGGTGTACATTGTTCTCTTGGCTCTACTACCTTCGCTCAGCATCAGATTCCATAAGTCATTCCATGCTTCTCTAGAGTATGACCATAAATGGTTTCATATGGAACAACTGTGTCCCATAGTATTCATGTACTATAACTTGTCTTAACCATTCCCCAATTGACAGGAATTTCTTCAATTTCCAATTGCCACTACAAAAAGGACTGCTAACAATATTTTGGAACATGTGGGACCTTTCCCTCTTTTATAATTTCTTCTGTATATAGACCTAGAATTAGAATTGCTGGGTCAATGGATGTGAATAGTTTTATTGCTCTTTGGGCATAGTTCCATACTTCTCTCCAGAAAAGTTGGATCTGTTCAGAATTCCACCAGCAATGCATCAATATCCCAATCCTCCCACAACCTCTCCAACATTGATCACTTTCACTTTTTCTCATCTTGGCCAATCTAATAGGTGTGAGATGATACCTCATTTTTGTTTTAATTTGCATTTCTCTAATCAATAATGTTTTGGAGTATTTTTTCATATGATTATATATAGTTTTATTTGAAAACTCTCTGTTCATATCGTTTGACCATTTATCAATTGGGGAATGAAAGTCTTAAAATCTGTTACTTATAAGAAAAAGCATTAAAAAACAACTACACAGGGGCAGCTAGGTGGTGCAGTGGATAGAGTACTAACCCTGAAGGCAGGAGCACCTGATTTCAAATCCAGTCTCAGAGACTTAATAATCACCTAGCTGTGTGACATTAGGTAAGTCACTTAACTCCATTACCTTACCCCAAAAAACAAAAATTTAAAAAATGCCACTATATATACAGACTAAAAAAATGAGGGGTTGGAACAAAAGTTACTATTTTAAAAGGTGACTTCAAAATTAAAGCTGCAAGCATGACATCAAAGGAAAAACATAAATTCTCACAAAAAAGAGATAAACAATAAATGACACATAATGAAAAAGCCATAGCAACAATATTAAAATTGTAAACAGAAAAAAGTTTAGCATTTAAATTTGTAAAGAAAATAAATTGCTGAATTACAAAGAGAAATAGACAGTGATACTGTAATAACGAGAAACTTCAATATCCCCTCTCTAAAATCTGGGGAAAATTTAACAACAAGCCAAAACAAAAAAGGAACAGCATAACATTTAACAAATTGCTAGAAAAACTGAATTCATGGATTCTTCTAAATGGGAATGATAAAGAATATATTCAACTAAAGAAAATATATATGAATATATAATTTAAAGTAAAATATGCTAAAATAATTATATGAAAGAAAATTATAATAATGCACTTATATATTCTTCATTTTGTCTCCTTATTCTACATGGAAGTAAACCTTCCATGATACCTACTTTGAATTTTCTATCATTTCAAATGTTTCATAATAATGCACACATGTATCTATACATGTGTATGTACATATTATGTGTATATATATACAACATGAAAATTTTTAAAGAAACATTATTTATTGATGTTTAACATTAATTATAAACTTTTTTGAGTTCTATATACTCTCCCTGCTTCCCACAGAGAATACTCCTCTGTAGAACCCCAGAAATATGATTTCAATTTTACATGCAAAATGTTACAAAACATTTCCATAATAGTCTTGTGGTCAAAAATCAAGGAAAACAAAAAAGTAAAAAAAAAAACATTGTTTAGTCTGTACTTTAGATCAGTTCTTTCTCTGGAAATTCATAGTATTTCTCATCATGATCCCTTTCTAATTATTTGGATAATTGTATTGATCAAAATAACTGTCATTCATAGCCAATTATCATGCAATATTGCTCTTACCATATAAAAATGTTCTCCTGGTTCTGTTCACTTCACCTTGCATCAGGTTATATAATTCTTTACAAATATTTTAAGCATCCTTCTCATAATTTCTTAAAGCACAATGGTATTTTAACACAAGCATATACCAAAACATTTTTAGCTCTTTCTTAGTTGAGGATGATCCCTTTAATTTTTAATTCTTTGCCACCACAACAAAAGAACTTCTATAAATATATTTGTTCTCATAGATTCTTTCCTTTTTCTTGATCTCTTTGGGTGACAGATTTAGTAGTGGTAAAGTTTTGTCAAATTGCATACACAATTAGTTTGGGCCCCTTGCTTTCCAGTGCCATTGGATCAGTTCATAACTCCATCAATAATGCAATACACTCATTTTCCCATCTACCTTCCAAAATTTTTCATTTTTCTTTTCTATTTTAGTAATTAATATGATGCATATAAGATTGTACCTCAGAGTTGTTTCTATTTGATTTTTTAACATTGATGCTGATTTTTACTGAGCATTTTTGTATGGCTTTATAGAGTTTTGATTTTGCTGAAAACTATCTGTTCATGCCCTCACTTTCTCTCTGTCTCTGCCTCTGAATTTGTATGGGTTTATTTGTATGTGTATGTGTAATGAAGTCTTTATCAGAGGAACTGAACAAGTATTTTTTTTTTCATTTTCTTTCTTTCCTTCTAATCTTGGTTGCATTGGTTTGGTTTGTGGGAAAAGACTTTTTTGTTTAAATTTCATATAATCTAAATTATCCACATACTTATTATGTAATCCTATATGTTTAAATCATGTGCCAACTTTGAATTTATCTTGGTATATGGTGTGAGATGTTTGTTTCTGTCAAACTGCTTTATGGTTTCACCATCAATTGTTGTCAAACAGTAAATTATTGTTCCAAAAGCTTGGATTTTTGGATTTTTCTTTTTTTTATTGATATTTTATTTTTCCAAATACATGTTATAAAAGTTTTTAAACATTCATCCATATTCATGTGTATATTTTTAAGCACAAAATTTCCTTCCACCCTCCCTTTCCACACCCTCCCCATAGATGTGAAAAGCCAGGTTAATATTGTATATAAACATTAGACATGTTTACAGAGTAGTCATTTTAAGTATGTGTAATTAGGATTAATGGAAAGAAATACATGAGATATCTTTTTAAAGAAAAGGTAGGGTTCATCAGATTCTGAAGAGTTTTTTCCCTTTGTTTTGTTTTGTTTTTCTTCCTCTGAATGGGAATAACATTGTTTGTAGTTGATCTAATAGTGTTGTCCTAGCTCTTTGAACTGTTGAGAGGGGTTGCATCTACTTCACAATGTTTTTGGTAATGTGTATAATATTCTCTTAGTTCTTCTCCCTTTGCTAAGCATCAGATCCTGTAATTCTTTCTATGCTTCTCTGGAGTCTGACCATTTATGACTTCTTATTGAACATAGCATTCCATTATATTTATATACCATCTTTGGATTTTTCAAAGACAATTTCTATGCTCAGGTACTATTGTGCATTGTATACCAAATATATTGCACTAACCTACCTAATCTATCTGTGATTTTAGTCAGTACAAAGATTATCTTAATTCTGTTTTTTTAGTCAGTACAAAATTATCTTAATAATTATTACTTTGTTATACAGTTTGAGATCTGATACACTTATGCCACTTCCATTATATCATTTCATTGATTTCTTTGATGGTATTGATACATGGAACTTTAAAAACAAATTGCATTAAGTCACAAAGTGCAAATAAATTTTTTAAAAAAGTATTGTCTTCAACTACCTTCTGGATGTCTCAAACTGGATGTTTCATAGACATTTTAAACTTAGTATGTCCAAAACTGAGTACAATATCTTTTCCTCAAAACTATGACATCTTCTTCCCTTCTTCACTTCTTCTAAAAATTCAGTTCAAAGACCTAAATATGAAGTCTTCTTCCCATTCATGCCTCCTTCCTCTCCTTCAACTCTCTCATAAAATACATTGCTTAGGATGCTGATTTGCCTGTCTAACATTAGCATCTGAATCTCTCTTCTAACACTGCCACCAATCTGGTGAATGTCTTCATCACCTCTTTTCTGAATTATTTCAATTGCTTACTGATTGATATCCCTCACACAAGTCTTTCCTCACTCCATACCATATTATATGCAGCTGTCAAAATTGTCTCCCTAAGGTACAGGTCCAAATATGTCAACTCTGCCCCATTAACATCTTAAACTCTAGACATTTTTCATTTCTATTCATGGGAATCCTCACTCTCTTAATCTCTACCTCTTAGTTTTCCTTATTTACTCTAGCATCAGCTAAAATCTCAGCTTCTAAAGGAAGTTCTTCCCAATCTATTTTTTTTTAGTACAAGTACTTTCCTCTGTTGCATCTTTCCAGTTTTCTGGTGTATAGCTTTTTGTATGATTCTTTTCATGTTGGTTCCCCTATTAGATTGTGAAGTGATAGTAGGAATTTGGACTTTCTTTTTTCTCCCCAGTATCTAACAGAGTACCTATCATAATTGAAAGTGTAGTTTAGAGACTCTTACTGTGTGGCCCTGGGTAAGACACTTTTAACAGTTTTTCTAGGTTTCCTCATTTATAAAATGAGCAAGAGAAGGAAATGACAAGCCACTCCTTTTCTTTGCAAAGAAAACACCAAAAGGCTTCAGAAGATTAGAACATGACCAAAACAACTGAATAACAACAAAAATAAACCTTTGTTGACTAGCTTAATAATGATTTAAAAAGCAGAAATGGTAAATGTACGCTTTACTGTCCTTAATGCAATAAAATAATTGAGAAATAACAAATTAAAGACAAACTTAAATGAAGACAAAAACAAAATCCATAATAATGAATAATTAACAACCATAGAAATAATTAGTATTTATAACAAGGAAAATGAAAATTGTGGAACAACTCACTGAAATTTCTGGGATGCAACTTTATCATTTTAAAAAATCATATCCTCAAAATTATACATTAACTTGTTTTTTAAAAAAGATTTTACTTATTTTGACTTTTACAATTTTCCCCATTCTTGCTTCCCCCCCCCCACAGAAGTCATTCTATTAGCCTTTACATTGTTTCCATGGTATACATTAATCTTAGTTGAATATGATAAGAGAGAAATCATATCCTTAAGGAAGAAATATAAAGTATAAGAGATAGCAGAATTACATAATTAGATATTTTTTTTCCTAAATTAAAGGCAATAGTCTTTGAATTTTATTCAAACTCCACAATTCTTTCTCTGGATACAGATGATATTCTCTATTACAGATAGTCCAAAATTGTCCCTAGTTGTTGCACTGATGGAATGACCAAATCCATCAAGGCTGATCATCATCCCTATGTTGCTGTTAGGGTGTACAATGTTTTTATGGTTCTACTTATTTCTCTCAGTTATCAGTTCATGCAAATCCTTCCAGGATTCTCTGAATTCCCATCCCTCCTGGTTTCTTAAAGAACAATAGTGTCCCATGACATACATATACCACAGTTTGTTAAGTCATTTCCCAATTGAAGGACATTCACTTAATTTGCAATTCTTTGCCACCACAAACAGGGCTGCTATGGATATCTTTGTAAAAGTGATGTTTTTACCCTTTTTCATAATCTTTTCAGGGATTATACTTTAACTTAAAAGAAAAGGAGAACCTTAATGAACTAACTGTATTTTAAATAATAAAGCCAAAAAATAAAAAATACTTAAATAAGCACAAAAGATAGGACTTTTAATAAAGAGAATTTAAAAGCATATAAATATATATAAAAATATAAGCATATATCATATATTAAATATATATATAATTTATTCAGTTATTCTACATATATATAGTAGGCAATATAGGTATATGTAATAGAAAAAGGAGATATGAGAGAGAGAGAAACTAAAAATGACTAAGAAAATTGAAAATATTTTGCCTATCTAATTAAAAAGAAGTGGAAAGGAAAAGAAAAGAAAATTACAAGCAAACAGCATCATCAGAATGGCCTCACACTAGTCCAAAATAGTTCTCTGCAAGTTCTATCATTTTTCCTTGATCAGCCAATGACAATTCTTGTTTAAATGCACTCCTAACAATGCTGAATATAGACAACATTTGTTGCCCTGGTGGCCTACTCCCTGAAGATCAGAAGTATACCTTTTCACCTCTCTCCTCCAGGGTTCTCCTAATGAAGAGGGTGTTGCTGGTTTCCAGGTTCTGTCATTAGTTGAAACCCTGTATGTTTGTATTTACTACAATTTTATGAGGTCACACACCAGAGATTCCTTAAACCATTTAAAAGACAGATTAGTGTTTAGAAAGAAAAATCTAACTCAAAGTGCTATTGAGGAAAAAACAAAACAAAAGACTACCTCAACATCTGGGAGTATAATTTCATCCAAATTCATTAGTTTCTGAAAAGGAGAGAGGGATTATCTCAGTTCTTTATATACAATCAGTTCCACTGTGTTTTAAGACCAAAGTTCCCTCCACCTCTCCCTATCTTGGCATCACTAAACTTTCTGCTAGGTTGGACAAAACATTCAAACTGGAATTCTAAGTTTGGGAACTTCCTCTTCTATACCTAAAGCCACTGAAAAAACAAACAAACAAACAAACAAACAATATAGACATCTCCCATTTTTGTGGTTAGAGAACATAAAGGGAAAAGGTAGCCCTTCTCTTCAACTAGTTTAGAGTATGAGGTTCATGCTGTATGTGAACTGGACGTCTCAGAAAAAGAGCTGAAATGTCTCTGAATTAAATTTATTGACTCAGACTGTTCAGGATATCTTCTCTCAGAAGCAGGTTCCCCATATAGTTGTCTTCATTTTCAGTCATTTGGATGTGTGCTGAAGCCCTGTTACATACAAAAAAGATGATTGTAACTGAGGAACCTTGGAAAGGTCTTTTGCAAAACATAGGTTTTCACCTTGAACATGAAGGATGTAGTGAAATTAAAAAAAATGAGTTGACTAGGTGGAGCATTCCAGATATGTAACATTGCTATTCCAAAGACATAGAGATGAGAGATGAAATATGATAAAGAGATCAGAGGAATCCACAAAAAGTCCAGAAAGCATGCTTTTGAAGAGGATATAAAATGGTGAAGTCTATTTCTGAAATCCCACCAAATGTAGTCAACCATTTCCAGAGGATGATGGCAAAAAAAAATTCTGAAAAGGGAGAAATATAGGAGGGCAAGAGTCTAAGCTTTTTGTTTAACTTTTAAAATGATATTGCTTAAGAACCCTCTTTCTCATCTTCTTATTCTTTCCAATTTTGCTAAAATGTCCTTATGTTTCTTTATTTGGTTCTGATAAAATGCTTTTAATGGCTACTTCCAAGAGTTATGTCTTGACAAAGACCAGAGTGGCAGCAGTGGTGGCATCCTTGTCACCATCCTCCTTGCTGTCAAGAAAGGAGGACTGCCAACAGCAAGCAGCCTGTTCAGGACTCTCTTGGCATCAGCAACCATGGTGGTGACAGTTTCTTGGCTCACTCTATTTGTTCCTACACTCACCCATGTGAGCAATCCAGGCCCTGAGGGGCTGCATGGAGTATGCCTCCATTTTTTCTCTTATTCATGAAGTAGAGTCATGGTTGGTAAATATCATTAAAGAGAGATCCAATGCCATGCTAAGCCATGTTAAGAAGCACTATAAAATAATACAATGTTGGATTTAAAAGGGATATTACTGATCATTTTTTCTAATCCTTTTCATTCACAGAGTAGTCAAATAAGGTTAAAATATTTTATCAAAATCACACAGCAGTGAATGGAAAAGTCAGTACTTTGCTCTTAAATCAATACTTAATTCTTCCATGATATCAAGTACCCTCAAAAGATATCAGTAATGAATGTGTACAGGAAACCAAGGTTTCAATATTTGTTTGCATGGGTAAATACTATTTTTGCACTCAATAGAATTTATTTTTTTTCCAATTACATGTAAAGATAACTTTCAACATTCATATTTTATTTATTTATTTTCAGCCATATGCACATGTATATTTTTAAGTTGCAAAATTTCCTTCCACCTTCCCTTCCTAGCCCCCTCCTCTCAGCAGCAAACAGTCAGGTTAACATTGCACATACATATTTTTGATATACATGTTTACAGATTAGCCCTTTTTGGAATAAGGAATTAGGATTAAGGGAAAGAGATATATGAGATAATTTTTATAACGTTTTCATCTGATTCTGAAGGGTTCTTTGTATGTGTGTGTGTGTGTGTGTGTGTGTGTGTGTGTGTTTGTGTGTGTGTGTTTTGTTTTTCTTCTGGATGAGGATAACATTGTCCATAGCTGGTTTAATAAAGTTGTTCTAGGTCTCTGAACTGCTAAAAGGATCTGCTTTCATCAAAATTGTTCATCTCACAATATCATTGTTATGTGTACATTGTTTTATTGATTCTAATCCTTTCTCTCACCATCAGATCCTATTAACATTCATTTTGGTAAGATTTTGAGATTCAAATTTTTCTCTCTCCTCCCCTTCCCTCTCCCTTCCCCAAGCAAGAAACAATTTGATATAGGTTATATATGTACAATCATGTTAAAAATATTTCCATATTAATCATGTTATGAAAAAATAATAAGAACTCTAGGGGAAAACTATGAGAAGGAAAATAAGAAAAAATTTAAAACAGTATGTTTCAAACTGCATTCAGATTTCATAGTTATTTTTCTGAATGTGAATAGCATTTTCCATGCATTTTCTTTTGAAAATGTCTTCAATCATTGTATGACTGAAAAGAGTTAAGTCTATCATAGTTGTTCATCATTCAATGTTGCTGTACACAATGTTCTTCTGATTCTGCTCATTTTACTCAGCATCAGTTCATATAAGTATTTCCAGATATTTCACCTGCTCTTCATTTGTTATAGAGCAATAGTATTCTATTTAATTCATACACCACAGCTTGTTCAGCCATTCTCCAATTGGGGGGTATGTTCCCAATTTCAAATTCCTTGTTACCACTAAGAGAATTACCATAGATAATTTGTGCACATAAGTCCTTTTATCTTCTTAGGATCTTTTGGAATGAAGAAATAATTGTGATAGTGTAGGATCAAAAAGTAAGCAGGTATTGTACATTTTTATAGTCTATTGGGTATAGTTCTTAATTGCTCTCAGTTGTCTGAAATGCACTCCAATGCCAGCTTTGACTCTTAAAATTCCTAGTATATTTCAAATTCAAGAATAAACACAATCTACAGTGTTTCATGCCATAACTCCCTATAATATTTTTATGCATGTTTCTATTATCATATAGTTATTTGTGTGTGATGGGGAATGTTTTCCAAAGATTATAAAAATGAACTCTCCAGAAATTTTCTGGAGGGACACAAGTTCACCTCTGACAGACTTGATTTTGGCTTAAAAAAACAAACCCTAAGTATTCTATGACTGAAAGGTAATAGTAGAATGCATTAAAATTGCATAAGAGTGGAGTGGCCACTACAAAGGTCACTGAGTGACCAATCAGTGTGACATAAAAAAAGAGTGATTCTATTAATTATTTTCTTTCTGTGTCTCTGTTTCTGTCACTATGTATCTCTTGTCTTTGTGTTTGTATTTCTGCCTGTTTGTGTTTCTCTCTCTCTCTCTCTCTCTCTCTCTCTCTCTCTCTCTCTCTCTCTCTCTGTCTGTCTGTCTGTCTGTCTGTCTGTCTCTGCCTCTCTATTTCTTCTGAGTCTCGTGTATCCCTGGTTCTGGCTCTCAGGCTTTCTTTTTTTTCTGTCTCTCTCTTTATCTTTATATCTCTACCTTTTCTCCTCCCGTGATTCAATCAATGTTATGATTATCTCTATTTCACCAGAATCCGTAAAAGGTGGAGTTCCTTCTTTTCTAATTCAGAAGTATGATAACATGGAATATATGGTAACCAAAGCAGGAACTAGCCCAAACAAGATAAGCCTAAGTCTTGGGAACCCTAGTGTTTTCTCTTTTTCTATGTTCTTTTACCTGATCAAAGGTTAATGAAAGGTGTTTAAAATTTTATTTTGAAGTGTACTTACAGGTCTTATGCTTGGTAAGAATTTTTTTATTTGTAAAAGAAATATCTGCACCATCCATGATATACATTGTATCTCGAGTATTACACCCTGGGAGAGGGGTTGTTGCTCTTATTGTTGTTGTCATTATCATTGTCATGATTGCCATTGTCATTCAGTTGTGTGCAACTCTTCATGACTGCATTTGAGGATTTTTTGGCAAAAATACTGGAGTTATTTGCCATCTCCATCTCCTTTTACATATGAGAAAATCATGGTTTATTGACTTGCCCAGGGTTACACAACCTGTAAGTGTCTGAGACTAGATTTGAACTCATAAAGGTGAGTCTTTCTGACTCCTGGTTCAGCCCCCTATCCACTGTGCCACCTAGGTCCCCCTTAGAGATCCTGACAAGACCTGAAATCTAAGTGTGTTTATACCTAGGGGTGCTAGGATTGTGGGTAAAGAGCCAAAGACAGTGAGAATGTGACACTAATATTTCTTTTATATGTTTGGGTTGCCCAAAGACTGAATTCAATTTATACACCTGCATGAATCCAAAGCTGAAGGGCACCTTTAAGTGAATAGGGAGAACACACACTAAGTGCTCCAATTCCTTTACCCTCCTTTCCTCCTAGCAGCAGTTCTAATTGCTACATGATTATATTGCTTTACCTCATATAATGGAAGTATCTTAAGTGCAAGAACTCTCTTTTGCTTTTTTAAAAAAAATTATTTATTTTCATCCATATCACATGCCTATTTGCAAGTTACAAAATTTCCTTCCACCCTCCCTTCCCATCCCCCACCCCTCAGCAGAAAACAGGTTAGCATTTTACATTTTTTTTTAGGTTTTTGCAAGGCAAATGGGGTTAAGTGGCTTTCCCAAGGCCACACAGCTAGGTTATTATTGTCTGAGGCCAGATTTGAACTCAGGTACTCCTGACTCCAGGACTGGTGCTCTATCCATTGTGCCACCTAGCCAACCCAAGCATTTTACATTTTGATAAACATGTTTACAAATTAGTAATTTTTCGGCATGAGGAATTATGATTAAGGGAAAAAGATACATAAGAGATAGTTTTTATAAAATATTCATCAGATTCAGAAGAGTTGTTTTTTCTATGTGTTTTATTTTGTTTTTTTTCCCCTTTGGAAGAACTCTATTTTGTCTTTGTACCCAAAGCACTTGGCACACAGTAAGTGCTTAATTAATGTTTAACTGATGAGTTTCCTCTCATTGAATGAAAGTAGAAGGAAGAGGATTCCCATCCCTGTGGGTTTAGATGTCTTATTTTAGCTCCACACAGTGCTTGGCACATGGTAATTTTTTAAGAAATTCTATTGCTTGAGATTGGTCTATGTAACATTCTCATAAGGATGACTAGGTCATGTAGTGGCTAGAGTTCCAGGAAAGGAAGCAGGAAAGTCTGAGATCAAATCTGCCCCAAGCATTTATTTAGTATTATGATCCTGGGCAATTCATTTGTCTTCTACTTGTCTAAGTTTCTTCATCTGTAAAATAATAATTATGTCACCTGCCACCCATGGTAGATATGAGATGAAGTAATCATGGAAAAGCATTCAGCACAGAGTCTGATACATAGTAAGTACTATGTAAATATTTCTTTTTTCATGGGCAATTGATTTACTTTTTTGTTGATTTTAATCTGATCATCTTTTAGGAGATGTTCTGAATATTTTTCCTTTGAATTTATTTCCACTAAGTTAGTATTTTGACTTTCTCTTATAACAACTAGAATTTCTATTCTTTAGTTGGCTGAGAAGTGATGAACAATTGACTGCCCATAGCTTGTGAAGTCTATATCCTCCTTTCTTTAGTTCTATTTTTATCATTGTATTGTAGGAAAGTAGGAAAGTCAGTCCATTGTGAAAGTGAAGTAGCACAATTAACTAGCCTACACAGTCCACGAATGATGAGGCTGATGACATGGTTTGGTGCCTGATACAGCCATTTGTGATTGGACACTTGATTCCATTATGAAACTCACAAGAGGGTTCATTAGCACCTTATAGTCCATTATGACAGCCTTGGCAGCTATAATTCCCAGGATTGCCAAGTCTTTTGGGAGCAGGATTGCAACTGTACAGGAGGTACCCTCACCTCACATCTGTTACATTTTGACCATGACCTTTTTGAGAGCACCCAGAAGATTGATGGTATTATATGATTAACATCTAGTATGTCTTCTATTATATATGGTCACTAAAAAAGGAATCATTCTAGTTTTTCTATAGGGAATCTTGGAACATAAATTAATTGTTCCTTTATCTGTGGTTATTGAACCATGATAAAATGAATTGAGCCTGGAATCTTTAAAGAACAAAAAATATATACTTATAGTTGCAGCTTTTGAGAGTTATTGTGGTCAAAAGAAGACATTGCCTACAGTACAGCACTCTAGCTAGACATATTGCTTAAGTGTAGTATATAAAGTACATCATCGAGTTTCTAAAAATTCCTTTTTATTTTGGTTGGGCATGACATCACAAACACATTGGTGACATAACTTTTGAGAATTCAGGGACTCCCCCAAGCCACAGTCAAGCTTGGAGGAAAATGTTGATATAATTGCAAGAATTGTTATAAACTTCTATAACATATTTCTAAAGTATAAGAATAATTTGATACTAAACATCTTTAAACTTGTTGATGAAAGCCTACAAAATGTTCCCATGATGGTAATTTAAAGAGGAAAAGATCCTTCTTTGTACATCGAACCATGAACAATTAAAAATTAATTTCTTCAACCTATTATTCCCTTTGTAATTATATTATTTTTGTGTAATAAGAAATAGTATATTTAGAAGACGTTCATAGTCTTCTCTAAGTCAAAGGGGTTTATCAAACAGAGAGACAGACAGACAGACAGAAAGACAGAGAGAGAGAGAGAGAGAGAGAGAGAGAGAGAGAGAGAGAGATGGAGAGATAGAGATAAAGAATAAAGAATCCCTGGAATTCAGCTTATTCTGGAGAGCAATTTGGAACTATGTTCAAAGCCCTTTGATCCAATAATATGAAAGAGATCATAAAAAGAGGGAAAGACTATATGTTTAAAAAAATATATATGTATATATATGTATATATATATATATATATATATATATATATACTCTTTTTGTAGTAACAAAGAATTGGTATTTGAGGGGATGCACATCAGCTGAGGAATGGCTGAACAAGTTAAAGCATATGAATGTTATGGAGTACTATTGTTCTATAATAAAATGAGCAGTCATACTTTAGAAAAACCTGGAAAGACTTGCATAAACCAATGGTGAATGAAATGAGCAGAACCAAAATATTGTACACATTAACATAGCTCCCCTCAGTGATCTAGGACAATCCTAAGAGACTTATTTTGGAAAATGCCATCCACATCCAAAGAAACAGCTATGGAGTCTGAATGTAGAATATATGAATATTATGTTTACTTTTTTAAACTTTTGTGTTTTTTTCTTTAATTCTCATTTCCCCCCCTCAGTTCTAATTCTTCTTTCACAATATGACTAATATGGAAATTGGTTAAGCATGATCTGACATGTGTAACCTATATCAGATTGTTTACTGCCAGGGAGAGGTGGGGGGAGGGAGGACAGTAGAAAAATGTGGAACTCAAAAGCTTGCAAAAGAGTGAATGTTAAAATTACTTTCACATGCAATTTAAAAAATCGCTATAAATAATTTAATCAGCTTTCAAAGACCATAAGGTATTGTTTTCATCACCAATTATTTTTTTAAAAAAAATATTTTATTTTGAGTTTTACAAATTTTCCCCCATTCTTGCTTCCCTCCACCACCACCCCACGAAGGCATTCTGTTGGTATTTACATTGGTTCCATGTTATACATTGATCTCAGTTGAATGTCATCATCAATTCTTAACCCCATTTTGAGTTACTGCTTAAGAATGAGAGGGAATAGAACATTCAAAAAATACTATAATTAATTATGTTAATTAAAATTAATGCCTTATTTACAGACCTTTGATAAACTTTGTTGATTCTCCACCCAAGTTTGGTTCTATTAGAGCATGGGGAAAGTGCATATTTAAAAATAATTTTGCTCATGTGTTTTTCCTCTTGTCTACAAGTGGATTTTGGACATAGCCTTTGAAGACAGAAAAGAAAGAGAAGAAATTGGAGTTGGAGCTAAGATAATAAAAACAAGGACTCATCAGAGCTCTTCCCCAAATTCCTAAAAATAAGGACTGTAAACAAATTCTGGGAGTGTCAGAACCCACAAAAGGAAGGAGTGAAATAATTTTCCAGCCAAAGACAGGTTGACAGGAAAGAGCTGTTGCACCACAGTGAAAGAGGAGTGTGATGAAGCATAGGCCCTTATAGCACAGACTAACCTCCAGTAATCAATAATGATGTAAGCAAACAATTTCCCAACTTGACAACTTAGAAAGTTGGTAGGAAAGGTCTTTTGCATCAGGTTGAGAAAGGTGCATGGTCCAGTGAAAACCATGACAGCAAAAACCAGTTTCCATCAAACCAGGAGCAAGTATTTAGGTGACTGAATTAGTGGCAACAGTTTCTAGATCTCTCATCCCACAGATGCCAAAAACAACTAAAATGACCCTCAGGAAAGATCTGTTGCACCTAGGTGAAAATGGAGCATAGTCCAGTGCAGACCAGAGTAGCACAGTTCTGGATCCAGCAAGGAGCAGGTCTTTGGAACCAATGAATCAGTAGCTTCAGCAGCAACTTCCAAAGCTCCTAACCAACAGATGATAAAGGGATTGACTAACTGGTCAGAAGAAGATTATAGTAGTCTCTTTGCTAGCACTAAGGCAGGAATATATTGCTTTGCCTAATCTCAGATTCAAGTCACAGTCCTATGTGACAGCCCTAGCACCAGGAGGAGCATTACTTGGGGTCTCTGGGGTATGGGGAGTCTCTTCACAATTCTAAAGTAGAAGAATGCATATAGTTATTCACTAAAAAGAGCATAGACATGGAGAGAGGTAAGCACCTCTCCATAGAACATATCACCTTGGAAAAAACGAAAACTTTCAGGTCCCCAGAAATATCTCTAAAAACAGCTGAAAAATCCCCAAAACCTTGGAACAGTATGCTTTCCACCAGGGAAGCAGAGCCCTACTTTAACAAAGAGTTAAAAATCAAGCCATTATGTGGGGAAATGAAAAACAACAGAAAACAAAACTGACCATAGAAAGTGATTGCAATGACAAGGAAAATCAAATATATATTTAGAAGACTACAAAGTCAAAACCCCTACTTGGAAAGCCTCCGATAAAAGTGTAAATTGATCTCAGCTATGGAAAAGTTCAAAAGGATTTTGAAAATCAAATAAAAATAGTAGAGGAAAACTGGGAAGACAAATGAGAGTCATGCAAGAGAATCATGAAAAACAAGTCAATAGCTTGGTAACAGAGACTCAAAAATACTAGAGAAAATAACACATTAAAAATCAAATGATAAAAGACTAAATAAGATTGAAAGAGACAATGAGGAGAAGAATGCCTTAAAAATGAAAATTAGTCAAATGAAAAAAAGGCTCAAAAATTATATGAAAAGAAAGAGAAATCATTTGAAAATGCTCTATTTGAAGACCACTAGCCAAATATATCTCAATTTTGTAGGAATAGATTCAGGTAGCATGCCATATACTTTGTTAAGGTACTTAAATTCTACTATGGTGAAAACAATTATCATCTTCAAAACAGAAAAAAATACTCATTAGAATTCTGAATGTTAAATTTTTTTTTCCCTATGGAGTCAAAAGGTAACAGGATATAAATGTAAATAGAAAAGAGGACAGTATTGAATATTGATAAGTTGTTGGGTGTTTACTTTTTCGTTTCTGTAAGAATTTTGAACATAATTTTGAAGATATAAAGCATTAATTGAAAAATTGTCTTTTGTAAATGCTTAATGAACCAATTATATAATAATTATAAATAAATTTGTAAATTCTGCAGATAATGACTTTGGATTTTCTACTAGCAAATTGTTAATGATGAAAATTAAATGAACTTGCATGTAGAACAATTGCATTCTACATATAATTACATATCATATTTTAAACTTGTCTATCTTCTGTGTTGTTCCTTTAAGTCATTAAAATATATCAAAGTAAACACTAATAAAAACAAACATAAGAAGACATAAAGAAAACTTATCATGAATAGGTGAATTAAATTTATTTCCCAATAAAAAATCTGTGCATCTTTCAACTTGGAACTGGTTCCAAAAGTAAATCTAATACATTTCTATTGTACATGCAATAGGAATATATCTTTACTGAGGCTCTATGTCTATTTGGACTGAGTGAGCTTTTTTTTGCACTATGGAATTCAAAACTATTTTTTGACTTTATGAATATTTCTCCCATATGACCATATTTCCAAAGCATACTTACTCTGTTCTCTCTGTATGCTTCCTCCTTACTTTCCCCACAAAAAGATAAAATAAATTAAAACAAATTTTGAGTAACACATCCAAATCCACAAATAAATCTTAGTGACATTCTCCTACCAATATAACCAAGATCTGTTGGTGAATGGGTATACATAAAAACTTGCCAAATAAGCATATGAGAAAGGAAGACATAAACCCAACCATATAGTTGCCTCATAACTTTGGATATGTGAACTTTAAAGTTCATATTTTTATCAGGAATTGATCATGAATGATTTTTGGTGTTTCCATGTTGATATATGCTTCTATTTCTGAATTAATTCATGCTGTACTTGACTATCACCAGAAACAAGTGATCTATTTATTGACTTCACTAGTTCTCTGATTCTTAGATTCAGAACCTCTGCTTAGCTGAATTTGCTCTTTCACAACAAATATTTTATCCATCACTTTTAGCATCCAATTTAACTGGCATAATTCTGATATTTACTCCTTCAAAGTTCTTCTTCTCCTTTACCTTTATTGATTTTAACTCTAAAAACAAATGATATCTTATGACTGGTAACCAAATTTTCAATTTCTGTCTATTAGTAATAAGTTTCACTTGCCCCATAATCAAGCAACTATGCTGGTTTCCCCATTACTCTGGTATACTGCATCTTGTCATGTGAAAAAAAAATAGCAATATTTGTTTTTCAAAATCTGAGTCAGAGTAACTTTAACTTTTAGAACTATGAGGGAACAACTGAAAAAGAAAGAAAAATCCCCAAATTTTAAAGGGCTATTTCCTAAAATAAATATATAAAAAAATAGAAGAAAATCAGGCAACAGGGAACTGAGAGAATCAGATAATATTTCATATTAGATGCTGTGCTTTTTCTGAATTTTAATGAACCAATAACAATAGGTGTGATACCTTAGTTACAAACTGAGCTTTCCTAGTAAGCTTACTAAGGAAAAACTAGTGAATAAATTAAAATGAGCTCAAACATTCAGAAAAATAGCAAAATGCAATATGAATTCAATTAAATTAAACAAACATCAGAAAATATTTATAAGGATACCTACTGTGTTAAAGCTGCTGTGCTGAGGTAGAATTAAAAAAACAGCTTTATGTTTAAAAAAATCCAAAAATATTCATGGAAAAAAGTAGGAAAGGGGCAGCTAGGTGGCACAGTGGATAGAGCACCAGCCCTGGAGTCAGGAGTATCTGAGTTCAAATCTGGCCTCAGACACTTAATAATACTGAGCTGTGTGGACTTGGACAAGCCACTTAACCCCATTGTCTTGCAAAAAAAAAGTAGGAAAAGTCATTAGCATTTACAAATATTATAAGCAAAACAAGAAGAGTACAAAAGGAAAATTCCATTTAAAAGAACCATAAATTAATAAAATATCAGAGAACTATATTATCTTAACGTATGTAGAACTTATAGAACTTTATATCCCAGGATATTTTTAATAGAAATCAAGACAAGTTATAGATGTACTTAATACATTCAGGACTGTGTGACACCAATATAATTTTAAAAACTAACAAATCTAATCAACAGATTAATGCCAAATGATTCATGCTTTTAAAAGAATACTTTAGAATATTTTAAGAAATAGAAAGGCTGGTTATCAAATGATAAAAATCACAGGTGAGAAAAATATGAAGAGCAATAAGGGAAATAACAAAAAGAATAAGAAGTTTAAATTAGCTTTTCCAAATTTCAAAGTATATTATAAGATTATGATTATAAAATTATTGATCTTGAGTAACACATGGAACAGTGAAGCAGTAGAACATTCCTTTTGAGTATGGTGTAAAAGAAAAACATGGAGTAAATTTCATATAAACTGAAGCATGCAAATTACTAAAGGAGAGCTTCAATTCAACTTGGGAACTGTGGAAAAATTTGTAGGTTATTAACTTATAATGAAAACTTATGCAATATACTATAATTATTAATTTGTAAATGAATAAATATTAAATGGGATGATGTCTATGAAAGAGGGATAGAAGAAAGAGGGAGACAAGGAAGGATGAAAAAAGAGATAATGAGAGAAAGTGAAAGAGAGAGAGAGAGAGAGAGAGAGAGAGAGTCAGAATTATACCCTTTCAACACCTCGAAATATTGCTAGTCTGAGACTCCTTTTTTGTAGGTTCTTTTGCATCTTTTGTAGCCCTTAATGGAGAAGTAGTGTCTTCAAGCTATATAATCAGGGTTTGACTTTCTTTTCACCAAATGCTAATTACACAAAGACCATAAATAGAGAATAGTAAGTAATTTCCCCTTAACAAGTCAATACTAAAAAGAAAGAAGGGAAATTATCCAAATATAAATATAACAGACAATAATGAATGACCTTTCATACTGGTATTATTAGTGAAAGTGGGAAGGAAAGCAGGAAGTGAGACATCTCAGGTCATCCAAGAAAGATTTTCCAAATCTTAATCAAAGGGTAATGCCACAGAGACTATACTATGTAAAGTTAAAGACTGAGATCATTCGGATGTCAGAATTTTCTCAGTGCTTTCTTTACTTCATTTGGGGACTTCTTATGGAAGAGAACCAGTAATCATGTGTCTTTCCTCTTAAAGCTGGAATTCAGAAGGTGATAATATCTCTTCTTCCAAGCTATCTCCAATGCCATTCCTCAAAAAGGCATCAAGTTTCAATCAATCTCTATCATTAAACTAATCTTATATAACTAGGCTTGAGATTCTGGATACAAGTGGAGAGAGATAGAAGACAGAAAGATAAAGCATTAATTACTTGTTAGCCATCAAATATGGTTCTAAATGCTGGTAACATAAAAATAAACATACAAGGTATTCTTTCCCCTTGAGGAATTTACATTCCAATGGAAGGAATAACAGAGTAAGAGTAATGAAACACCTGTAAAGGAAGGTAGTTTGTCAGTATCAGAGCAGTGCTTAAGAAGTGATATTGAAGAAAAAAGCAGGGAGATCTGGTTCCTGACAAAAGAATGCAAATTCTATGATAGCCAGGGGTGGGTTGTAGAGAGTATTAGAGTAGGGCCATGGTGAAGAGATTTCAGGAAGTGGCACAGAGATCTGGTTTCAAAGTAACATAAGAAATACAAAAAAGAATGGAATGTTACATATCATTATAATACTAGGTCAAAATTCATAATGATATACAAAAGACAGGAGTGAAAATAAACAATTTTAACATACTAATATTAACAGTTATTCTGATAAGATTTTGAGTTTCTTGTACTTCAAGACATCTAAAATGTTAGTTTCTGGGATTCTATTTCTACCCATCTCATATATGGAGAAACCTATCATGCTATCAAAATTGGAAAAAAGAATTTTCTTCTAAAGTAACAACTTTTAAATAAATCTGGAGAGATATGCTAAGAGAACAGTGGAAGAGAAAGAATAAGAGAAACAGTCACAAACATAAAAAGACAGAGACAGAGAAAAGTAAAGAATGTTGTCAAGAAGTCTAGCTCTTCTATGCCCTAAGAAGAATGAAACTTTCCATATACTTTGATCCAGCAATAATATTCTAGTATTTATCTCAAAGATATAATAAAAAGGGGGAAAGATATACATGTGCAAAAAATATTTATAGCAGCTCTTTTTTGTAGTGACAAAGAATTGGAAATTGAGGGAGTTTCCATCAATTGTAGAATGACTGGACAAATTGTGGTATATGAATGTGATGGAGTAATATTGTTCTGTAAGAATTCATGAATGTATGGACTTCATAAAGGCCTGTAAAGATTTCCATGAACAGGATGTTGAGGGAAGTGATTAGAACCAAGAAAACACTGTACACATTAACAACAACACTATGTGATTACTAGTTATGGATTTAGTATCCTTAGGAGTACAAAGGTCAAAGACAATTCTAAAGGACTTGTGATGGAAAATATCTTCCACATGTATAAGAACTATGGAATCTAAATGCAGACCAAAGTATACTATTTTCCACTTAAAGATTTTATTTTAGACTTTTGTCCGCCCCCCTACTGTTCCCCCCTTTTTTTGATTAATATAGACCTATATCAGAGATTGCTCAGTCACAGAGAGGGGGAAGAAAAAGGATGGAAGAAGAAAAACATGGAACTCTAATACTTAAAGTAGATAAATGCTGAAAATGATCTTTGCATGTAGTTGGTAAAATAAATAAATAAAATATGGTAAAATAAAATACATATATATCCACATATATCCACACATACATGCATGTATATGTGCATACATTCATATATATATATATATATATATATATATATTTATATATGTGCAGGTGCATATCTATGTGTGTCCAATTCTAAACTTTGTGATAGCAGGAGCACCAGTGGTGAGTGTAATGGGTGGCCTGAAATAGTAGCAGCAGAAGAAGATTTGGGAGTTCTTATGCTAAATAAATTAAGGGAATCAGACAACTGGACAAAAAGAGATTACAGAGACCTTTTGCTGACAGTATAGTTGGTGCCCACTGACACCTCTATTTCCCCAAAGCAATTCTGAAATCCATTTTCCGGGAAGAGATAAGGACTTGCTGCTAATATCAAGGGAGTAGATGCTCTGGTCATAGTTACTGGGTCAATCAGGACTATTAATTAAAACTGCAGGGCATCCTTCTTAAGTAAAAACCAGAACAAAGGTCAAGAGATCAGTGATCACAACTCTCAAGATAACAGCAATGGAAAACACCAAAAAGTTGGAGAACTTCAGAAGTGAAAAAGCTCTGAAAACACAACGAAAAACCCCAAAATTTGGGATGATGATTCCCCAGGAAAAGGGAGCCAAATTTTACCATAAAGCTCTATGAAGACAGGTTTACAGGAAAAAAGAAAAATACAACAAAATAAGACCTCTATAAAATGTTATAATAGTGGCAAAGAAGTCCTAGAAAAAAAGAACAATGTGAAAGTAGATATAAGTAAGGCCTCAAATAAAAATATTTATTGGACCCAAGACCAGCAAGAATGCTTGGAAAAGTTAAAGAAATATGAGAGATGAAAGCAAAATTGGGAAGAGAGTGTGATATAAAAAATATAATAATGAAAAGAAAATTACAAATATGAGAAAAGAAATACAAGGAATGTTGAACAAAATAGCTATTGGGGAAAAAACACAAAATTAGTTTAATGGTAAAAGAGATTTTAAAAAAGAAACAAAAATTAGCCTTTGTAAATAGAATAGATCAAAATGAGAAAGAGGTCTTTACTTCTGAAAATCTTTTTGAAGAAAATAATTCCTTAAAAATTAGAATTGAACAAGTATAAGATAATGATACCATGAGACATCAAGAAACAGTAAAACATAATCAAAAGAATGGAAAAAACACAGAAGACCATGTGAAATATCTCATTGTGGAAACAACTGGTTTAGAAAACAGATTGAGAAGAGATAATTGAAAAAGTATTGGACTACCTGATAGTTATGATCAAAATAGAAAAGCCTAAATAATTAAAAAATCAAAAATGAAATTGAAAGAATCCACTGATCACCCTATGAAAGAGTTCCTAAAATGATAATTCTCAGATATATTATAGCTAAATTTCAGAGGTGTCTAATATAGGAAAAATTTTACAAAGATTAGAAAGAAATAATTCAAATATCATAAAGTCATATTCAGGATCACATAACATGCAGTAGTAGCTTCCACATTAAAGAAGTGGGCATATAATTTAATATTAGAGAAGGGAAAGGAGGAAATGATACAACCAAGAATCACTTACTCAGCAAAACTCAGTATAAGCCTTCAGGGGTAAAAATTGAATATTTAATGAGAGAAACTTCCAAGGGATTCTGATGAAAGATTTGAGTTGGATAGAGAATTTGACATTAAATCAGAAGATTTAAGAGAAGCATTTTTACTTGCTTATATTCTTAAACAAGAAAATGATACATTAAATGCCTAATGACTTTTTAATTAATAAGGTACTTAGAAGTCATCTAAAATAGACCTAGGACATTGCTGTAAATTGATCAGGTTGGGATTATCTTCAATATGCACGGATATACGTATGTATGTATATATGTATATATGTACGCATTTATGTGTGTATTTTAGAAAAAGGATGCTTTGAAGAAGGGGTAAGGGAGAGGTAGAAAAAGGAAAATTTTCTTTCATAAAAGAGGCATATAGACCAAGCTAGAAAAAATAGTCACATCATTCATCTGGAACAACAAAAGGACAAGAATAGCAAGGGAACTGATGAAAAAAAATGTAAAGGATGATAGCCTAGCTCAACTAGATCTAAAACTATACTATAAAGCAGCAGTCATCAAAACTGCCTGGTACTGATTAAGAAATAGAGCAATGGATCAGTGGATTAGGAAAGGTTAAAAAGAAGCAGTATTAAATGACTACGGTAATCTACTGTTTGACAAACCCAAAAATAAGAACTCACTATTTGACAAAAATTGGGAAAACTGGAAAACAATATGGCAAAAAGTAGGTATAGACCCACATCTCACACCTTGTCCAACATAGGGCCAAATATTGGTACAGGATTTAGACATAAAGGGTGACATCATAAAGAAATTAATAGGTCAAGAAATTGTCTATCAGATCTTTGAAAAGGGGACAAATTTATGACAAAAATAAGAAATCAAGAACATTATAAACTACAACATCAATGATTTTGACTATATTAAATTAAAAAAGTTTTGCATTAATAAAAATCAGTGCTCCCAAAATTAGAAGGAATGCTGAAAGCTGGGAAACAATCTTCACAACTAGGAGTTCTGATAAAAATCTCATTTCTAAAATATTTAGAGAACTTCATCAGATTATAAGGTTATAAGTCATTCTCCAATTGATAAATGATCAAAGGATATAAATAGATAGTTTTCAAATGAAGAAAGCTAAATATAATAATATGAAAATGCTTTAAATTATTATTGATTAGAGAAAATTAAATCAAAACAACTATGAGGTATCACCTCACACCTACCAGATTGGCTACAATGGCAAAAAAAAAAGAAAATGATCAATGTCAGATAGGTTGTGGGGGGAACTGTGGCATTGATGCACTGTTGGTTGAGTAGCAAACTGATCCAACCATTCTGGAGAGCAATATGAAACTATGCCCAAAGAACAATAAAACTATTTATTCTCTTTGACTCAGCAATTCCAATTATAGGCCTTTATACAGAAGAAATCATAAAAAGTGGGAAAAGAAAGTCTCAAATGTTCCAAAGTATTCATAGCAGTTCTTTCCTTAGTGACAAAGAATTAGAAATTGAGGGGATGTCCATCAATTGGGGAATGGCTAAACAAGTTATGGCATATGGATATTATGGAATGATATTGTTCTATAAGAAACCATGAGTGGTCAGACTCCAGGGAAGCATGGAATTACTCACAGTCTCTGATGCTGAGAGAAGGGAGAAAAATCAAAAGAACAATGTACACATTAACAACAACATTGAGGGATGATCAAGCATGATGGATGCAGTTGTTCTCAGTGGTTCAGAGAGCTAGGGCAACTCTATTAGACTGACGGTGTACAATGCTGTATCCCTATCAAGTGCAAGAAAAACAAAACAAAATAAACAAACAAAAAACCTTCAGAATCTGATGAACCCTACATTCACTTTTTTTTTTAGGTTTTTACAAGGCAAATGGAGTTAAGTGGCTTGCCTAAGGCCACACAGCTAGGTAATTATTAAGTGTCTGAGACCAGATTTGAACCCAGGTACTCCTGACTCCAGGGCCAGTGCTTTATCCACTGCGCCACCTAGCCGCCCCCTCTACATTCACTTTTTTAAAAATACCTCATGTATTTCTTTCCATTAATGCTAATTCCTCATACTGAAAATGACTAATCTGTAAACATCTATAATACAAATGTGTATGAACAATATTAACTGGACTGTTCACCACTGAGAAGAGGGAGTATGAAGGGAGGTCGAAGGCAGTTTTGTAGCAGAAATATACATGTGCATATGGATGAATGCTGAAAAACTTTCATAACATGTATTTGGAAAAATAAAATATCAATTAAAAAAGCAGCACACAGGGAAGAACTTTTATACTGAAGGGGGAAATGGAATGGTAGCTGGCATCAATTGAGCCCCAATTTTTGGAATTTGTTCAAAGAGGGAACACTACACACACAAACACAATCACAAACACAATCACAAGCACACATACAAGAACAGTCTCTCTCTCTCTCTCTCTCTCTCTCTCTCTCTCTCTCTCTCTCTCTCTGTCTGACTGTCTCTCTGTCTCTGTGTGTCTCTGTGTGTCTGTGTGTCTGTGTCTCTCTGTCTCTATCTCTCTCTTTCTCTATCTCTGTCTCTGTCTCTATCTCTCCGTATCTCTTTCTGTCTCTCTGTCTCTCTCTGTCTCTGTCTCTGTGTCTCTCTGTCTCTGTGTCTACCTTTCTCTGTCTCTCTGTCTCTTTCTCTGTCTCTGTCTCTCTGTCTCTCTGTCTCTCTGTCTCTCTCTCTCTCTCTCTCTCTCTAGTACAGAAAGCTTTCATAATCAATAGGGAAATAGTAAGGGAAGGGAAAGAGAGAAGAAATGCGGATCAGGATAAAAGAAAAATGAAACAAAACTAAAGAATGAATTGTCAGAAGAGAAACAGACTTTTAAAGAGAAGCAGGATAAAAAGGATAAATTGAAGAAAATAGAAACTATAGAAACTATGGAAATACAGAGTTAGTAATCATAACTATGAATGAGATTAGCTAACCTACAAAATTGAAGTAGGTAATAGAATGGATTAGGAATCATCATCCAAATTATATATCTCATATAGAAAAAAAAAACACATGAAATGGAAAGATAAATTTAGAGTTAAATTAAGAGGCTAAAGGAGAATCTAATATGGTTCAGCTAAAGTAAAAAAAATAATCAAGAGAAGCACTTCAGATCTTAGACAAATCAAAAGCAAAATTAGACCTAATTAATAGATATGCAGAACAAATAAATTTTGCTTAAATGTATCATAGTTAATGAAGTAATATCAAAAAATATATAGCAAGCTTCTATTGTAAACATCTTTTCTCAAATATATAATAAAATGAGTCAAATTTATGACAAAATAAGAACCATTCCTAATTGCTAAATGGCTAAAGAATATAAATATGCATTTTCAAAAGAAAAAGTCAGATAGCTATGGTCATGTTTTTAAAAAAAATATTTTTAGAGAAAGGCAAATTAAAAAAACTCAAAAGTACTTCCTCACACTTGTCAGCAATGATTAATGCTGGAAGAAATGCAAAAAATTGGAACCTAATGCTTTGTTGGGTAGAGTTGTGAACTGGTCCACCCATTCTGAAGATCAATCTAGAACTATAGCAACATGACTATAAAGTTATGCATAATCTATAATTCAGTAATACAACTAGGTTTGTGCCAAAAAATCAAATAAAAAGGAAAACTTTACATTATAATATATAATGTATTATATATATATATATATATATATATATATATGTATATACACACATGTATGAAACTGTTTATAGTAACTCTTTTGTATGGTGCCAAAAAATTGGAAATTGAAGGGGTACTCATCAATTGAGGAATGACTGAACAAATTGTGCCATGTACTAATGTGATATAAGAAAAATGGGCGTGGAGGAGGAGGGGCTTGGAAAAACACAACAAGGTAAATGTTGAATGGATGCGAAGTAGAACCAAGAGATCATGTACACAGTAAAAGTAATGCAATGATGTTGTCCTGAATAACACAAAATAATTTCAAAGGACTCATAATGAACTTTGAGGGCAAATTGAAGTATATGTCTCTCTTTATTATTTTGTCTTTTCTGCGATATGGTTAATATGGAAATATATTTTGCATTTTTTCATATATATAATCGATATCAGATTCTTCCTCATCTCAGTGGGCAGTGAGGAGTGGAGAAGAAAGGAGAGAATCTCAAATTCAAAATTTTAAAAAGAAAAGTGAAAGTAAATAAAATTATATAAACTTCAAAAAGAAATAACATGATTAAACTATCTCATGCTGTTTTTCACTTTTGTTTTATTCCCACAAGCAATAGACTGCATGATTAGATGTTTCTTTGCTATTCACTATTTTGCTTACTGATTATTTACATTTTAGCAGTTTTTTATCAGGTCAAATTAGATACCAGGTTAATTAAATAATTTTAATGGCACTTGGAGTTTATATTCTTGCTATAAAGAGTATGATCAATGGAAAGAAATTTGTAGATAATTGATTATACCAATTTAATTTATCTGAATGACTGCCCTCTAATATATTTGATAAAATATTTCTTGGTCATTATAAATCTAACTTCAACTTTGTAGCTTTAAGCTTTTGTGGATTTGTTAAGAAAGGAAGGAAGACAGGTGAAACTATATCTTTTGCCATATACTACAACTGTGCTATGACTCTTATTTAATTATTCAATCATGTCTGACTCTTTGTGGCCCCATGGATCATTGCCCAACAGTAATTCTCAGCTGTCTCTCAAATTTTGTCCAATTCCATATTTATTATTTCCATGATATTATCAATCCATGTCATCCTCCAAAATCCTTTTTCTTTTGACTTCAATTTTTATAAACTTCAAGGTCTTTTCCCATGAATCTGTCTTTTCATAATGTAGTCAAAGTATTTAAATTTCAGTTTGGACCTTATAGTGAATAATCTGAATTAATTTCTTTATATAGTAACAGATTTGATCCCCTTGCTGTTCAAGAGAGTCTCAAAAGTTGTCTCTAGCACCACAGTTTGTAAGTATTGATTCTACTACACTTAGTTTTTTTTCATAATCCAGCTCTTACAGTCATACATTTCTACTGGAAAAAAATAATACATTTTATCTATTGTACAGACCTTTGTAAGCAAGGTGTTATCTCTGTTCTTTAGTATGCCATAATTTGCCTGTAGAAAAAGTGTCTTTTAATTTCAAGCTGCAGTTGCTGTCTACAGTGATCCTTGGGCCCCAGAATATTAAAATCTAGCACTGCTTCCGATTCTACCCCCTCCATTTTCCAGGAAGTGATGGGACCAGTTTCCAAGACCTTAAAGTTTTGTCATTATTTTCCATCAAGAGGTTTCTTAAATCTTTTTTACTTTCTTCCATCAAGGTATTGTCTCCATATATATGAGATTGTTGATATTTCTCTTCTTCTGGCTTGTTTTATTATTTCTAATTAGTACAGGCCACTCTGTACCATAGACCTTTATGATTTACATGTTTATTGTCTGAGGGTTTAAAGGCAAAGAAGTCATCAGTTGCCAGGGAAGAGTCTATTCTCAAAATGTCCACTTGTTTTAATTATTATCTTGATTCCACCACCACCCTATACTTCAGATTGCTCCACTCTTATTCTCTCTCTCACCCTCTACTTCAATCTCTTCTTATCAATTGGTTCCTTCCATGATGATTAAAAATACTCCTTTAATGTTCAAGGGGCAGCTAGGTGGTGCAGTGAATAGAGCACCAGCCCTGGAGTCAGTAGTACCTGAGTTCAAATCTGACCTCAGATACTTAATAATTACCTAGCTGTGTGGCCTTGGGCAAGCCACTTAACCCTATTTGCCTTGCAAAAACCTTAGAAAAACAAACAAAAAAAATACACCCTTTATCCTCGAGATAACAGCAGCAGCAAAAACAAAAAACTCTCACTAGAACCCACCATTCCTTACAGTAACTGTATTATATACCTCCTCCCCTTCTTATCCATCTACACTTAAGGTTGTCACTTCCTCCATTCTCATTCTCTTTGAAACCCCCTGAATTACATGGCTCTGCTCTCATCATGCAAATGAAATTCTTCACTTCATAATGATCTATTGATTCTAAATTTAATGGGATGAATCTATTCCTCACTTAACTTGTTGCATTCTTGTTGTCTACCTTCTCTTGAATAGGTTTTTCTTTTTGAGTTTTCATCTCTGTTTTCTTTTTATTCTCCTACAATATATCATCCATTTCACACTATTACCTACTGGAATATGCCAAGACACTGCCCTGGCTTTTCTCTGTGTGTGTCTCTCTCTGTGTCTGTCTGTCTGTCTCTTTTTATCTCTGTCTCATTCTCTCTATCTCTCTTTGTGTGCACAAAACAGATCATTACCTTTTCCTCAAAACCCATTCTTTCCTATGTTTTACACTTTGCAAAGCACTATACAAAAATTACTTCATTTGATCCTCTTGAATTCAGATTAGCAAGATTCATTTTCATCACCAGTCAATAACATGAAAGGCAATTTTTATTCATAGAAACTAATTACTTATATATGGAGATGTTATGACTTGTATTAACAACATCATGCATATCATTGTTATCACAAATTGTAATACTAAAGCATAAATCAAAATATGACAAAATTATATTAAAGTGAAAAGTATTTTATTTGAAATCTGAAAAGCTGATTCAAATTTCAACTTTTTTTTTAGGTTTTTTTGCAAGGCAAATGGGGTTAAGTGCCTTGCCCAAGGCCACACAGCTAGGTAATTATTAAGTGTCTGAGACCAGATTTGAACCCAGGGACTTCTGACTCCAGGGCTGGTGCTTTATCCACTAGGCCACCTAGCCACCCCTAAATTTCAACTTTTTCGAGAATTTAGTGTGAATGCAGACAAATCACATAGACTCTTTGAACCTGAATTTCCTTTTCCTTATAATCAGGGATTTGTGGAAGATATAACTGAAGTCTCTTCTTATCCCAAAACTTAGGTAAAAATGCTACATCTCTCACTTATTTCCTCTATTTCTTTTATCCAGACACTTAAACCTTCTAGATCTCTTTTCCTTTTTCTGGGAAAAAGAGAAGAATGGTCTTGGTGACCTCTAAAGGAGGTCTAAATCTTTAAACCTTTCAGTCCTAAGTCTATTATCTTTTTTGTGATTTTTGCTGAGAGATCTGTTGTAACAAATATCTTTTCTAGATGTAAAAGCTTCAAGATTGCAATAAACTCCAGTTGTCTTTAATACAAAGCATGAAAACCTACTGTCAGTTTAGAATTAAGTTTGATGGCCTGATGTTGTACTGGTCTTTAAAGTAGGTGTTTCATAGTTGTTAATGTTCTTTTATTTACACTTCTTGCTACTACCCACAATTTCAGCTGTCCATGCCATTTTTCCATCTGCTCCACTCCCCCTTTGTAACAGCTGCTGTTCCTGCTTTGGCACCATCTGCAGGGCTCTCTTGATGGTCTCTCTTTGCATGCCATCTGCACAACTCCTTGTCACTGCAAAAATAACACATTTTCACCATCTCCTTTTAAATGGAGGAATTCTTTAAGTCTTTCTTTTTATATTTAGGGAAATCCTTCATGGAAACATCTATAGAATGGGTTTAAAGATTCTCCCTTTTCCATCTGCTTAATTAAAGTAACTTGTCACTTTTGGGTGATGTCTATGACTATTTTAGAACTACAAAGAAAATCCTCCTATTGCAAACTAGTGCAATACATGTACATTCATCATAAGAACAAATTAACATCACCTTAATGTTTTAAAATTTCCAGAGCCCCTTACATATCATTTGATTCCAATAGACATTCTATGAAGCAGGTGCTATTATTATTCACATTCCTATAAATATGGAATTACTGATAAGTTAAATAACTTATCCAGAATCACATAGTTAATGATTCAAATCTAGTTCTTTCTCATGCTAAATACAATATCTCATCCATTATACCACAATTCTTTTTAGGAGATGAGAATAAGGTAGAGATGTAAATGACTTGCCCAAAGTCACACAGTCAATAAATTTTAACAATTGGTATTTGAATTCAAGTCAATGTCACTCAACATGCAGGTCTCCAAAACTATAGTTAATGATATTTTTCATTTTAACAGCCTCAAAAAAAGGTCAGAACATATTATGTTAATAATGAAATTCATTCAGAGGTCAGGAATTTGGAATTTGTGGTAATTGGGAAGTTGTAATTTTTCTCTGGCAAAAGGATTTACTAAAAAATTTGAGTTTGAAATATGAGGGAATGCAAGTGAATTTAGCATATTTAAGAGAATAAGCAGTTTTCGGGACTTCTGCAGAGGATCAGAACATGCATGGATATAAACCTGGAATGATCTTTATCCAGCAGTGAATACAACTATGTAATTTTACAGATAAAAGATAAGATCATAGAAATTAAATGACTTGCCTTTTGTTTTTGTACTTATGTGACTGATTATAAATTAGTTGTTTATTAAGGATACATGTTAGTTATTTAAATTAGAAGTTGTATGTTAGCTTATGTGTTAGTTATAATAATAAGTTAATTATGCATAGCAAGTAGAATCACAAAAAAGGGAGGACAATTGTTTTTTATTCTAGGATACCACATTCAGAGAGCTTGGTCTGCACTTGCAATTCTTTAGGATTATAGAAACAAGCATCATCAGCAAGAATATAAGTTAAAAAAAATAAGACTTATCAGAGAGTAGAGTAGGGTAAATTTCTGCTCTGCTTCTTCTGAAAATTTTAGAGATATTCCTTTCACTTTTCCCAAGGCATAGTTTTGATAGAGCTTTGATAGAAAGTATAAATTTCCTGATATAATAGTGTATTCCTAAATATTTATCTTTAAAACTATGATATTGCTATTTTCTTTGTTACTTTCACATTGTTCCTAAAAATTATATTTTTAAGGGAACTATATTACTTACTTCTTAGACTTTTTTATTGAAGGCTTAGAATAAGTGAATATGAACTGATTTTGGTAACTGCAATAATTGTCCTCTTCATGTCCCCCATTTATTTCAATTAACAAATTTTCCATATATGTTTAAAATTGAAGTCTTTCTGTTTTAAAAATATTTTCTGCTTTAATATTATTTTCTAAGAATGCTTATCTGTTAAGAAATCTTCACTAGATAAATAATAAAAGACTGCTTTTTTGCAATTGTCTCTATTTAAAAGAATGCATTAATTGTTTCAAAACACATAATAAACACTTGACTTACTCCATAGACAAATAATGAGGTTGACTGAACCAGTTGAATTATTTGAAAA
The DNA here is from genome assembly GCF_037893015.1 of Macrotis lagotis. Taxonomy (NCBI): domain Eukaryota; kingdom Metazoa; phylum Chordata; class Mammalia; order Peramelemorphia; family Peramelidae; genus Macrotis; species Macrotis lagotis. The sequence continues at coordinate 31,279,571 of NC_133662.1, read as the reverse complement.
TTCCTTGGTCTCTCATAAATATACAATGCTTAGAAAAGTTTGGTCCTAGTAAGAAGTGGTATTTTTACTGTAACACTGTATTACCCCAACAATCAGACTTATGGTTTCAAAAAAATATACAAATTCAAATTGCTGGGATTTCTACTATCTTCAAAAAGCCATGTAGAAAGGTATCATGGTGGACTGAATGGGTAATGGTCCTATCACTCAGAAGACCTGGGTCCAAATGTCATATTTGGAATGTACTGACTCTATTATGCTGGGAAAGTCACTTAAGCTCTTAGTGCTTTAGGAAATTCTCTAAGACTATATTTATAATATCATAGAGTGGAAGGGACTGTATAATTGATTCCAATCCATCATTTAATAGTAATAGAAGAAGAAACTGATAAACTTAGAGAGCTAAACAATTGGACCAAATTCATAAAACTGGTGAGTGTCTGAGTTGATACTAACTTTGAACCTATGCTATCTTGATTCCAGGTTCAATACTTTTATCTGCAGCACAAGTACTGTTATGAATTATTAGGGGATAGTTTGATCAGCAGAAACTCTTTATTCCAATGAAATCTTAGCTCAAATTTTAACAAAAAAAAAAAACATAAGCCATGAAAGTAGAGAAATTAGCACTCACAAATCTTGTGAACGTTGAGGATAAAATCATTGTTAAACAAAGAATATTGATTTAGAATTGTATTTGAAATTATGACTATTGATTCAATACTATTAGACATAGGGTTTCCTTGAATATTATGTACAACACAGCTATGTTTCATAATTGCTCAGCACTTATACAAAATACTGGCTCACTTCTTTGATCAAAGAAGGATAATTCCTAACAATACCCCTCATGCCCACATTCACCAGAATCCTTTGAACAAAAAGCCATAAATTTCTCTGATAGAGGGAACTTAATGACTGGGATCATGCCCACCAATGATTCATTACTGAAATATTGTGAATATTCCACTTTTAAAAGTCATTGTATTAGCGGATAGTTTAAAAGGATTCCCGTTCTGTATATTTATCTCTAGCTAATGAAGAATTGAGAATAAAGTATCCTTAGAAAATATATGGATCCTTAGCAGTAATTCACATTATTTGTTGATGAGAAAATTGTTTAATATTTCTGGATTTATCCCTAAGAACCCTCTTAATGATAAATACTCTGATTTTATGATTAAAACATTGTTTGCCAGGTATCTGAACTAATAGTGTGATGTTATATTGATTTATCAAAAGGCACACCTGACTAAAATTTGTGTCAGTCCTGGAAATATGATTATTTTTCATACATTGATCTGACATGATTCCAATAATTTTAATTTATATTTATATTTTGCTTTAAGGTTTAAATTTTTCTCATAATCTTTTGTGATATATAGTGTAAGTATTACTACCTTTCTTTATGAGAATGAAGCTCACAGAATACACTGTCACACGGTAAGTAAATATCCAAACTGGGACATGATCCCAAGTTTTCTGGATCTAAGTCCTATATTCTTTGCACTGTGCCAGATATGTCTCTACAAACATATAGACAAAAGTAATGCTTATATACACAAACACATCATAGGAATATACACACATATGGCTTTCTCATAAAATACAACATACTTAAAAACCAGAAAGTAGGTAAAAATGTTTCCAAAGAACCAAAATAACAGCCACTTAGATAATATGACAAAATGTATGTACTTAATCACTGAATGATTTCTTCTCTCTAATTTGAAGCCTGTTTACTCTTATTCTACATATATAATTGTAATAAGCATCACAATCTGAATTACTTTCTACAGGAAAAAAAAACACAAGTAAATTGGAAATTGGAAAATAATGAGTAAAAAATCACAGTTGATAAAAAGTCAGGAAAAAAATAATAGAAATTGGATAGAATAACTCAAAAGAAAATTTGAACAAATACACTCAACTTCTGTTGCTTCCAAAAATAAATCTAAAAAGAAACAGACATATGTAGAATAAAAGTTTGTGGCTGGAAAATGATTTTTTTGAATTAGGTGATTCAAAAAGTAGGAGTTACAATTATACTATGAGTAAAGTCAAAAATAAAAATTTATAACATGGAAAGATAAAAAAGTTAACTTTATTATGCTTAAGAAATCAGACAAAAAACCAGTATCAATATATAATATCTTTTCCAAATGCCTTCACATATAAATTCATGAAGGAAATAATAATTGAATTATAGGAAGAAACTTAGAGAACTTAGAGAAATACAATAATAGGAGACTTTAATGTCCTCTCATATTTAAATCAGTTTAACCGAGAATAAGGGGAATATAAAAAATAAACTCCAAGAGATAGTTGAGATAAAATTTTTCAGCATTTTAAGAATGAAACCCTTATAAATACACACAATTTTCAACAACTTGTAGAACTTTTAGAAAAATTTGCCTTGTGTTATTGCATAGAAATATTACAGATACCTGTTAAGAAAGTAAGAAAAAGTAAACACATCCTTTATAGATCACAAAGCAATTACTAGTGATCAATTCTATGAACAAAAATAAAAGACAAATAGTGAATTAATATTGATATCTTTAATAATGAATGCCAGGGCAGCTAGATGGTGCAGTGGATAGAGCACCGGCCCCAGTATCAAGATTACCTGAGTTCAAATCTGTCCTCAGATATTTAATAATTACCTTGCTGTGTGGCCTTGGGCAAGCCACTTAATCCCATTGCCTTGCAAAAAATAAAAACAAAAAATAAAAAAATAATGAATGCCAAACAACATATTAAAATAAGAATTTTGTGGAAATGATACTGATGAAACATCATTCTAAAAATTTAGAGATACAGCTAAATCAGTTGTCAATGGAAATATGTATGTATTCCTACAAACATTAGCGAGATGGAGTTTGATATACATTTACAATTTGAAAGTCAATAAATGAAGAAATATACAAAAAATGAGATTGAAAATAAAAGAACAATAGATCAACTAAAAGCAAAATTTTAAAAATGCCATAGAAAAGTAATTCAAAACAAGCCTGATGTTTCACATTGCATTTAGCAAATTGACAAACATAACATAAGATTGACAGGGCTGTAAGAAGACAACTGTATTTATGTATTGTTGATGGACCTTTGAATAAATACAAATAATTTAGAATTATGCAAACAAAATGACCATAATATCCATATCCTTTAACTCAGAGATTCCATTACTAGGAGGTATCACGTTGGTAAAAAAAAAAGTCTCAAAGCCATGATGTATTTTAAAAGCATATTTGGTGGTTGCAAAGAACTGGAAACAATCTAGATATCTCAGTTCTAAAATGTAGAGCTAAATAAATTGTGGCAGATGAATATTATGAAAATTACTATTTTATAAAAATGAAGAATACAATGAAAACAGTGGTATATGGTGAAGTTTATAGGCATGGATGCAGAGTGAAAAAGAGGCAAGATGGAAATTTGGAGGCAGAGCCAAGATGGCTGCATGAAGGCAGCATTTCCAGAGAACTACGATGCCCCAAACCCACAAAAAACAAGGATGGCTCCAGCCAAAATCTAGAGGGGGCAGTGTCCACAGAAAGACTGAGTGATACATTTTTCCAGTCCAAGATGACTAAGAAGTTCCACAGGAAAGTTGTGTTTCACCAGGACCCAGGGTTGGGAAAAAAAGCCTTGGTGCAGCCCAGTCCAGCCCAGTTCAATGCAACCCAGCCCAGCGCATAGATCATTGGCAACAGCTTGATGAAAGAACTGTGCTCCACCAGAATGAGTGTGGAGTGAGGAGCCCTGGCTGCAGAATCTGCCTCAAGATTCTGGAGAAAACAGCCTGCACCCCCAGAGATGGTAAGGGAAGTCTGAAGAGATTTCTCTGCTCTCCCTGGGGTAGAACTCTGCTGTTTGCCAACACTCAGACCCAGGTTACAGTTTGGGCTTCCATACTAAATAACCAACTTATCATTAAGAGGGTTATTAGGGACAAATTAATAAATATTAAATAATTTACCCATCGACAAATATTGTGAATTACTGCTAAGGATCCATATATTTTCTAAGGATACTTTATTCTCAATTTTTCATTAGCTAGAGATAAATAACCAAGCTGGATCCCTCCTTATAGCCCCAAAGCAGAGGAAGTACAGGAAGTACACATAACAAAGCACAGGCTAGAGAGCATAAGACCTTGGAGGAATAAAAGTCCCAGTGGGGTGCCCCCCCCCCAAAAAAAACAAAGCCTTGGAAGTTCTGTAAATTAGTCTTGGGTTGAGGAAATGAGCAAACAACAGAAAAAGAAGAATCTGACCATAGAGAATTACTTTAGTCCCATGGAAGATCAAAACACTTGCTCAAATGACAACAAAATCAAAGCTTCTGTATCAAAAACCTCCAAGAGAAATAGAAAATGGGCTTAAACTATGGATGAGCTCCAAAAAGCCTTTGTAAAGCAATTAAAGGAGGTGTTGGAAAAATTAGGAGGAGAGATGAGAGCGATGCAGAAAAATCATGAAAACCAAATCAAAACCTTAGTAAAAGATATACAAAAAAATACCCAAGAAAAGAATATGTTAAAAACCACTTTAGGCCTATTGGAAAAAGCAAAGCAGGGGGCAAATGAGGAGAAGAATTCCTTAAAAAGCAGAATTGGCCAGCTGGAAAAGGAGATAAAAAAGCTCACTGAAGAAAATAACTCCTTCAAATGCAAAATGAAACTAATGGAAGCTAATGACTTTGCAAGAAAGCAGGAAGAAAAAAACTCTGCCCCAAAAGCTAAAAATTAGAAAAAAAAAATGTGAAATATTTCACTGGAAAAACAACCAACCTTGAAAACAGATCCAAAAGAAATAATTTAAAAATTATTGGGCTATCTGAAAACCATGACCAGGAGAAGAGCCTAGACTTCATTTTTCAAGAAATACAGCAAAATTGCCCTGAGATCCTAGAAGCTGAGGGTAAAATAGAAATTGAGAGAATTCACCAGTCATCCTATGAAAGAGATCCCAAAAGATAAACTTCCAGTAATATTATAGCCAAGGGTCCATAGTCAGGATTACACAGAATCTGACACATCTACATTGAGGGTTTGTTAGGGATTGGAATATGATATTCCAGAAGGCAAAAGATCTTGGTTTAAAACTGAGAATCAGCTACCTAGAAAAACTGAACATCCTCTTTCAGGAGAAAAGGTGGACTTACAATGAAACAGGGGACTCTCAGTCTTTCTTATTGAGATGTACAGAGCTGAACAGAAAGTTTGATCTCCAAGTACAGAACTCTGGTGAATCACAGAGGGAGTGGAAGAGAGGGATTAACTATGAGGAACTTAATGATGATGAACTATTTGTATTCCTGCACAGGAAGAAGATATTGATGACTCATATGAACTTTTTCAAATACATATATATATATATATGTATATATATATATATGTATATATATATATATATATATGACATAAGAAGGAACAGAATATAATGGTATGATGTGGTAAAGAGATGAAGTCAGTGGGTGATGGGGGAAAGTACTAGGAGGAAGAAAAAAGGAAATGAAGAAGAAGCTGAGAGATTTCAGATAAGAGTCAAGAAAAGGCTATTTCAATGGAGTGGAGGGGGGAAAGGCAAAGAGGGAATGAATGAGCCTTCATTCTCATCAGAAATAGCTCAGGGAGGAAATGACATACACAATAGGGTGAGGAAATCTATCTTGCCCTGGAGAATGATGGGAGGAAAGGGACAGGATGAGGGGTAATGGTGGGGAAGGGAGGGAATATTTAATAGAAGAGAGGGAAGATTGAGGGAGAGGATACTCAGATTCAACACACTTTTGGACAGGTCCAGGGTGAAAGGAGAGAGAGAATAAAATAAATGAGACTGGGGAGAAATAGAGTGGAGGTACAGCTAGTAATAGCAACTGAGGGGAAAATATTGAAGCAACTTCTCTGGTGGACTTATGATAAAGAAAACAACTCGCCCCAGAGACAGAGCCATTGAAATCTGAACACAGACTGAAGTACAATTTTTTTCTCTCTTTCTCTATTCTTGAGGTTTCTCATCTTCTTGGGGGGGAGGGGTTTATGTTTATTCTTATGTTTACTCTTATAACATTCAATTTACATCGATGTAAGGCATGAAAACAATGTAGAGACTGTCAGACAGCCTTCTGTTGGGGCGGGGGTGGAGGGAAGGGAGGAGGGGGGAAAATTGTGGAATTCAGAGCCTTGCAAAAAATGATGAGTACATATTACTATTTTATATAATTGGGAAACAAATAGAAAATGTTAAAATGTTAAGAAAAAAAAGAAAGAAAATGAGGCAAGATAACAATTCATTCAATAACTATATCAATGTAAAATAAAAGAACAACAATGAAAAATAAAAACTGCTGGAAGAATAAAAGGATATTTTTAGTTCAAAGAAGAAATATTATAAGACATCCTAACCCTACCCTTTGAAGAAGATCAATCAGTGAAGAATGTTACAAATATTTTAGATACTTTTGTTGGAAAACAAAATATAATAAATATTGATTTAATAAGAATATTACATTGTAACACCACACCAGAGCTAGAAGGGAACTCAGAGGCAATTAAGTGAAATCTTCTTGTTTTACAAATGAATTGGAGACCAAGGGAGTTTATAAGATTATCAATTATCATGATAAAAATAAGCATAAGGGATAGAATTTGAATCAATATTTACTTGTTAAAGAGTAAGGATTCTTTTTGTTTGTTTTACCAGGTGCTTGTTTATTTTCTTTTTAAAAAATTTATTTACTTGTTTTTTACGGATTACTAAAATAGTCTTCTTGTAAAAGTAAACATAATCCTTCCAAAAATATAGAGAAGCTTCATGAAAAATAAAGTGAGAGAAAAATAAAAATATGTACTTCGGTCTGTAAAAAGATGACCTCAACTCTAAATCTGGGTTGCAGTTCATTCCTTATCATAAGGACATCAGAGAAGTTGTTTCAATAATATTTCCCACATTTGCTATTCTAACTATATTTCCCTCCATTAGTTCTTCCCTACTCCCCTTTATTCTATTCTCTGTTTCCTTTCCCTTTATCCCTCCTCAAAAGGATGTTGTGGGGGAGCCAAGTAGTGCAGCACAGATAACACTGGCCCTGGAGACAGGAGAATTCAAACCCAAATCTGTCCCCAGAAACCCAATAATCACCTAACCATGTAATCCTGATCAAGCTACCCAAGCCCACTGCTCTGAAAAAAAAATATCTACCTTCCTAGATCTTCCCTCTCCTCTCTCACCTACATCCCCTCCCCTTTTCTTCCAATGCTTTCCTCTCCTTTTCCCTCTATAATAAGATAGATTTCCATATTCTAGTGAGTGTGTATGTTGTTTCCCTCTCTGAGCCATTTCTGATGAGAATAAAGGTTCACTCGTTCCCACTCACTTCCCTCCTTCTGCTCCATTGCAAAAGCTTTTTCTTGAATCTTTTATGTGAAATATCTACCTCCCCTTTCCCTTTCTCTCAATACATTGCTTTCTTGACCATTGACTTGATCTTTAAAATACATTATACCTTCATATTTATCTCTCTCCTATGACTTGTCTATATATTTTCATTCTAACTGCTCTAATGTAAAGGTTCATATGAGTTGCAAGTATTATCTACCTTGCAGGAATACAAGCATTTCAACACTATTAAATCCCTCATAATTTTCCCTTCCCATCCTCCTTGTCTATGCTTCAAATGAGTCTTCTTTCTGTTTAGCTTTAGTCATTTCAACAGGAGAGTTGGAAATTCCCCTATTTTTCATTGAATGTCTATCTTTTGCTCTGAAAGAGGATATTCAGATTTTCTGGATCGTTGATTGTCAGCTACAATCCAAGCTCTTTTGCCTTCTGAAATATTATATTCCAAGGCCTACAAACCTTAATGTAGACACTGCTAAGTCCTGTGTTATTCTGACTGTAGCTCAACAATATTTGAATTATTTCTTTCTGACTGCTTGTAATACTTTCTCCTTGACTTAGGAGTTCTGAAATTTGGTTATAATACACCTGGGAGCTTTTGGGGGGGAATCTCATTCAGGAGGTGATTGTTGGATTCCCTCAATTTCTTTTTCACCCTCTGCTTCTATGATATCAGGGAAATTTTCCTGGATAAATTCTTTAAAAATGAAGTCAAGGCTCTTTTCCTGGTCATGACTTTCAGGGAGCCCAATATTTTTCAAATTATCTATCCTTGATCCATTTTCCAGATCATTTGTTTTCCAAAGAGATATTTCACATTTTCTTCTAGCTTTTTATTCTTTTGATTATGTTCTATTGTTTCTTGATTTCTCACAGTCGTCAGTTTTTCTTTGCTCCATTCTATATTTGAAAGATTTCTTTTCATTAGAGAGCTTTCTTATCGCTTTTTCCATTTGGCCAATTCTGCTTTTTCAGGTATTCTTTACCTCATTCACCTTTCTGACTGTTTTTTCCCCTTTAACTTAAACTGATTTTTTTAGCATGTTGTTTTCTTCAGCATCTTTTTTTGTATCTCCTTCACCAAACCGCTAACTTGGTTTTCATGATTTTCCTGCATCACCCTTATTTTTCTTCCCAATTTTTCCTTTACCTTCCTAATTTTGGCTTTCAAAATCTTTTTTTTTTGAGCTCTTCCACAATCTGAGACCAATTCTTATTTTTCTTGCTGACTTTGGATACAGAAGCTTTAACTTTGTCATCTTCTGAGTATTTATTTTGATCCTCCAAGGGACAAAAGTAATTACATATGTTCAGATTATTTTTGTTTCTGTTTGCTCATTTCCCCAGTCTATGTCCTATTTAGAGGTGCTTCCCAAGCTTTTGAATGTTTTGGGGATAGTCGCCCAAGAGCTTCAATTCCTTCAATATCTTATGAGTGCCTCTGACTGCTTTCCTGGCCTGTGCTCTGGTCTGTGGATGACCACAAGGACTCCCTCTGCCCTGGGTTTGTGTGGAGAATCCCTGCACTGCTATGATAATAGGAGGCCCTAGACTGTGACCAGGGTTTGAATAGGGACAAATCAATAGTCCTGTCCCAGGGATAGTGTAGAGATCTCGACTGTCTACCTGCACCCCCTTACCTTTTGTAGGTTAAGCACTCTGGAATTAGCTGTCAGGTCTCCAAAATTCCTCTCAAATAAATATTAAAATAACTTGTCAAAACATTCTGGAGCCATAATCAGGAGGTTAGGATGTAACAATGTTTCAGCCCACCAAAACTTAGAAAGTTAACAAAAAAGATCTGTCTCATTAAGGAGCGAGTGAAATAAAGTACAGCACAGAAATCTTTAAGGATCACTGAATTCACAGCAATAGTTTTGAAGCTCCTAGCTCACAGATAACAAAAAGATCAACTAGTAAGAAGAAAATAATAGAAAACTCTTTATTGGTACTGAAAGGAAGACATTGTTTCATTACCAATAAATGGATCTGGGTCACAGTTCCAAAGCCAAGATTAATCCTTGCAGGTAAAGGACACCTTGTGGTAGCAGGAACTCAAAATGGAAAAGAGTGCTGGTTATTGTTCATAGACCAGAAGACAGACAACGAAAGCAGGGACGACCCCTCTTACTTGTTCATACTTCTTTGGAAGAACTAAAAATCAAGAGACCCTATGAACTAATTATGAAAATAATAGCATGAAAAATTTCAAGGTTCTGATAGTGATCCATTGAATCTGGAAGCCAAATCCAACTTTTAGACAAAATTTAAATTCAAAAAATATTATAAAAAATAAACAAATAACAAAAAAAGAGACTGTTAATATGGTGAAGTTAAAACACAAATTTAGAAAAATACAAAAAATTCAAAGCAACTGCATGTGAGACCCCATATAAAAATGTGAATTAGGTCCTGGAAAAGTTAAAATATGGGAGGCAAAGTCAAGATGATAAAGTAAAAGCAGAGATTGCTCCCCTAAATCACTCCTATACCTTCAAATGTTGACTCTAACCAAATTCTAGAATTGTAGAACCCACAAAAAGACTGAATGAAAATTTCCAATACAACTTGGAAAATCTGGGGGAAGGGTCAGCTGAACTAAGGTAAGAGAGAAGTGTTTGGCCATGAGCAAACCAATCTCAGTCATTCAAGGAACAGGAAGCCCAGTAACTGGGTCAGTGGTAGCAGTGGTGATTTCCATATTTCTCAGTCCAGGGAATGTGAAAACTACTTGGAAGGTGATGAGTAAAACTCTGTCATATTGGGGTGAGAATGGAGTATAGTCTAGTGCAGATCAGATCCCAGTAAAGTAGGAATAGGCCTCAGGAGTCACTGAATCAGCAGAGGCAGTTGCTTCCTGATCTCTCAGCCCACAGATAGTAAGGGGCTCAGAAGGAGATTATAGGATTCTATTTTCTATTCCTGATCAGACATTAAAAAGATGGAGTTAATGAGTGAAAGATGAATGTACTTGGGGGGAGGATAAGGGGAGATAGAATGAGTCAAGTAATTTCACATGAAAGAGACAATAAAAAGCTTTTGCAGTGGAGTGGACCAGGGAGGAGATGAAGGGGAGTGAGTGAGTCTTACTCTCTTCAAAATTAGCTCAGAGAGGTCATGACACACAATCAATTTGTTATAGAAATCTATCTTATCCTAGAGGAAAGTAAGAGAAGAAAGGAATGGGGAAAATGGGATGGGTGTTTGTGATAGTAGGAAAGGAAGAGTATGGGAAGGGTTTGTCAGATGCAAAACACTTTCCATGAAGGAGAGAAAGGATAGAATAAATGGAGATGGAGCAAAATACATTTAACAATAGCAACTGTGGGGAAAATATTGAAACAATTTTCTCTAAAAAAGGATCTCATTTCTCAAACCTAGTGAACTGAGTCAAATCTATGATCAAAATAAGAACCATTCCTCAATTGGTAAATTAACAAATGGTATAAACAGTTTTCAGATGAAGATATCAATGCTATCTATTTAAATCATTTTTAAACATGTCCTAACATTGGAACCAAGATGGCAGATGGAGGCAAGAACTCCCACAAGTTCTCCCCAAACCATTCCAAATACCTTTAAATGATCACTTTAACCAAATTCTAGAGTGGCAGAACTCATAAAAAGACTGAGTGAAACAATTTTTCAATCCAAAACAACTTGGAAGGTTTGTGGGAAAGGTCTGTTACAGTAGGGTTAGAAAGGGCTTGTAATCAACTCTGGCATTGCCTGAGACAATCAGCTCTAAGCACCCAGGAACAGCCTAGAGGCACCTGGGGACTATGACAGTGGTGGTTGTTTGTAGACCTCTCATCCCAGGGATTGCCAAGGACAATTGGGAAGCTAAGCAGGAAAACTCCGCTGCACCAGAGTGATAGCAGAAGCCAGTCCAGTGAAGACCTCAGGGTAGACCTTCAATGTAGAAGCTGATAAGTCCAGTGTAAGTCTTATTGTGTTTCCTTTGCATTTAAATTGCTTCTTTTTTGCTACTTGCATTATTTTCTCCTTTATTTGAGAATTCTGGAAATTGTCTATGAAGTACTTGGGGTATTTTATTTTGGTGACTTTCTGGAGGAGTTCTATGTATTCTTTCAATAGCTATTTTGTCTTCTTGTTCCAGCAGATAAAGGCAGGTTTCACTGATAATTTCCTGAAAGATATTTTCCAGGCTATATTTTTGATCCAAGTTTTCTAGTAGTTCAGTAATTTGCAAATCAACTCTCCTGGATCTATTTTCCAGGTCCTTTGTTTTTCCTAAAAAGGTACTTTATGTTTTCTTTAATTTTTTTAGCCTTTTTACTTTGATGCACTCTTGTAGACTCATAGATTCATTGGTTACTATGTGCCCAATTCTAACTTTTAAGGTTTAATTTTTTAGCTAGTTTTTGTTTCCCTCTCCAGTTGTTTGATTTGAATTTTAGATAAGTTATGCTCATTTTCCAGTTGGTTCCAGTTTTGAAGTTACATTCTTAATCTAGTTGGTTATTTCTTGGTGATTTCTTTGGTCAATTTTTCATGATTTTCCTGCATGATTGCCATTTCTTTTTTTTCCATTTTTCTTCTTCATCTCATCTGTGGTTTTAAAATTCTTTTTTTTATGTTTGTCTATGAGCTTTTGGATTTGAGTACAATTCATACTCTTTTGAGATTTTCCATGCAAGTAATTTTTCCACTGTTTTCATCTTCTGAGGTGGCACTATTACCATCTTTATCTGCATAGTAGCTTTCTTTGGTTAGCACTCCTTTAGCTTTTCTTTGCTTATTTTGATTGTTGGAGCTCTGTTTGTTCCTGGGGTATAGGGAGTATAGACCGAAGCTTTTATTGCTGGGACTAGGGTGTGATCTAAGACTAAGATGGTGCCTATATAGCCCAAGCATTGCCTTTGCAGAAGTTTGCTTCCTCCATGACGTCCAGGTTCTGCTTATGCAATGGTTTGTTCCCAACCCAGTCCTGCCTTTTGACTCAGTGTTCTCAGGGTTCAGATTTTGTTTGGGGTTGGGACCTTCCCGGATGGCTAGCTATCTAGCTACCAGGATCTCTGTTGTTGTCAAGCTGTCAGGACCTGAACTGCACTGTGGCTAAAAAGGCTCCCACTGGTTAGCCCCCTCTCCCATCTAGCTGGACTTTACTTCTTCTTTTTCCCCAAAGAGATAGAACATCACTGAAGATCCTCCATGATGTCAAAAGTTGAAAACTTGATTCAATTTTGACTTTTTGTAGTGGGTAGCTTTAATGTCTGTGTGGAGACTTCATTTAGCATTGTGTAGGGAAAAGTTCTAAGAACATGCCAGCATCACGTTACCATCTTGACTCTGCCCTGGAAGTCAACTTATATTAACTTAAAAGTATTAAGATGGGAAATTGGGGAATTATGGATGGCTCTTATTTTTTTTAGGTGAACTCAGTTGTCTATGTTTGAAAAATGAGGTATTTAACAGAGAAACTTGTTTCAACATTATTTTCCCACAGTTACCATTGCTAAATATATCTTCCATTCTATTCCCTTTCCCCCATTTATTCTATTCTCTCTCTTTCTCTCCCTTCACACTGTCCCTCCTCAAAAGTGTTTTTTGCTTTGGACTACCCCACTCACAATCTGCCCTCCCTTCTGTCATTGCCCTCCCCCTGCCTTTCTCATATCCCCTTCTCTTACTTTCCCATAGGGTAAGATCAATTTCTAAATCCAATTGAATGTTTATGCTATTCTTTCTCTGAGCCAATTCAAATGAGAAAAACTTACTCTCCGTAATGCCCCCTCTTCTACTCCACAGTAAAAGCTTTTTCTTACCTTGTTTATGTACCTCATTTTAGCTCCCCTTTTCCCTTTCTCTCAGTACATGTCTCTCACTCCTTAACTCATCTTTTTCTATCTTCATATTCAACTTCCACCATGTCCTGTCTATATATGCTCCTTCTAACTACCCTGTTAAATGAGAAAACTCAAAGTTTATGGGTATCTACTTCCCATGCAGTAATATAAAGTTCAATATTATTAAGTGCATTATGATTTCCCTTTCCTGTTTACCAATTTGTGCTTCACTTAAGTCTCATATTTGAAGATCAAATGTTCTATTTACTTCTGGACTTTTCATCAGGAAAATTTGAAAGTCCCCTATTTCATTGCATATTCACTTTTCCCTGGAGAGAGTAAACTCAAATTAGCTGGGAAGTTGATGTTTAGCTGTAAAACAAGCTCTTTTGCTTTCCAAAATAACAGATTTCAAGCCCAACAATCCTTTAATGTAGAAGCAGTTAAATCTTTTGTTATCCTGACTGTGGCTTCATGATAATTGAGTTGTTTCTGACTGCTTTCAAAATTTTCTCCTTGACCTGGAAACTCTATGATATTCCTGGGAGTTTTGCTTTTGGAATCTCTTTCAGGAGGTGTTCAGTAGTTTCTTTTCATTTCTATTTTAACCTCTTGTTTTAGAATATCAAGGCAGGTTTTCCTGATAATTATTCAAAAAATTATATCTATATTCTTTTTTTTGATCATAGAATTCAAGTACTTCAATAATCTTTAAATTATCTCTACTGGATCTATTTTCATTCCAATCCATTGCTTTTGGCTCAGATTTTACTGTTTCTTATTTTATAAAGTCAATTGCTTCCTTTGTTCAATTCTGTATTTTAAAGAATTATTTTTTTCAGTGAGTTTTTGTATTTCTTTTTCCATTTAGCAAAATCTGCTTTTTTAAGGCATTCTGCTCCTTAATGACTTTTTATAATTCTTTGTTTCTATTTGGTTTTTAAAATGTTATTTTGTTTAATTTTTCTTTGTGTTTCATTCACTAAACCACTGATTCATTTTCATGATTTTTCCATATCATTCTTATTTCTCTTCCCAATTTCTCCTCTACTTTATTTGATTTCCCCTTACTTTATTTTCAAAGTACTTTTTGGGTTCTTCCATGGCCTGAGACCAATTCATATTTTTCTTGGAGGCTTTGGATGTAGGATCATTGACTTTGTTGTTATCTTCTTCTTCTTTTTCTTCTTCTTAATTAGAGAATAATTAGTTATTTTTGGAATGAGGAATTAGGATTAAGGGAAAGAGATACATAAAAGTTAATTTTTATAAAATGTTCATCAGATTATGAAGGGTTGCTCTTTTACTTTTGCTTGTTTTTCTTCCTCTGGATTGGATAACATTGTCCATAGCTAGCCTAAAAGGGTTACCCTAGCTCTCTGAACTGCTGAAAGGAGTTGCTTGCATGAAGATTGATTATGTCACAATGCTGCTGTCAATGTGTACATTGTTCTTTCTTTTGGTGCTGCTCCCTTTGCTCAGCATCAGAGACTGTAAGTCATTTCATGCTTCTCTAGAATTCAACCATTTATGGTTTCTTATAGCACAATATTCCATAGTATTCATGCACCATAACTTGTTTAGCCATTCCCCAATTGATGGGCATACCCTCCGTTTCCAATTATTTGTCACTACAAAAAGAGTTGCTATGAATATTTTGGAACATGTGAGACAATTCCTATTTTTATGATTTCTTTTGGATATAGGCCTAGGATTGTAATGTGCTGGGTCAAAGGGAATGGACATTTTTCTTGCTTTGGGGTATAGCTCCATATTGTTCTCTAGAAAGGTTGGATTCATTCACAACTCCACCAGAAATGCAACAATGTCTCAGTCCTCCCACAATCTTTCCAACATTGATAATTTTCTCTTTTTTCTCATCTTGGCCAATCTGATAGGTGTGAGATGATACCTCATTGTTGATTTAATTTGCTTTTCTCTAATCAATAATGATTTGGAGCACTTTTATATAATTATATATGGCTTTAATTTCTTCACTTGAAAGCTGTCTGTTGGGGCGGCTAGGTGGCGCAGTGGATAGAGCACCAGCCTTGGAGTCAGGAGTACCTGAGTTCAAATCCGGCCTCAGACACATAATAATTACATAGCTGTGTGGCCTTGGGCAAGCCACTCAACCCCCACTGCCTTGCAAAAACTAAAAAAAAAAAAAAAGCTGTCTGTTCATAACCTTTGACCATTTATCAATTGGGGAAAGATTTGTAACCTTATAAATCTGATGCACTTCACTATATATTTTAGAAATGAGACCTTTATCAGAACTACTAGTTGTAAAGATTGTTTCCAAGCTTTCTGCTTTCCTTGTAAGTTTGGCAGCATTGATTTTATTAGTACAAAACCTTTTTAATATAATATAGTCAAAATCAGTCTTTTTGCAACTTCATTATCTTCTTCTGATTGTGTGTCCTGATCTTATCACCAGATAAGATATAGTCACTTTTATCTTAGGTTGCTTTTGTTTTCATTTTCCCAGTCTATGACTTTATTTTAACTCTTTGCTAAGATAGGGGTCTGCTTCTAGGATAGAGGCCATGCTTTCTCAAGTTTTGTCCGTTTTGCATCTATTTTCAGAGATATTTTTAGAGACCCACAAATTTTCAGTGCTTCCAAGATGGTATGGTCTAAGGAGAGGTTTTTACAATTCTCCTGGTCTGTGAGTGATCATGAGCATTCCTTTCTGCCCTGGACCTGTGAGGAGAGCTCCCAAAGTAAACTTTGGGGTGAAAAGTTCCTGGGACTGAGACCCAAGGTGCTTACCCAAATCTGAATATGGACAAAGTAACACATTCCTTCCTTAGTTTCTGCAAAGAGACCCTATTAATTTCCTTCTAACCCCTTACTTTCTAGGTGAAGAGCTCTGGAAGCAGCTGCTAATGGGGTTCCCAAGAACTGCTCCAGATCTGGGTTTGTATTGCTGAGGCCTGAGGTAAACTCTGCTCTACTCTCATTTTGTTTAGACAGACTTTTCCTACTGACCTGCAAAGTTGTCTTTGGCAGTTTCTGCACTGAGATCTTTCAACAGACAATGCTGCTATTGACTCATTAACCCTTTTTTCTGTTCCTAGATTGCTGTGATCTGTCTTCTCAGGTGGGTCATAAGCTACACTATGCTACATTCTTACCAGAGCTACAGATCTTTCTGATAGATCTTCCAAGTTATTTTGGGCTAGAAAATGATTTCACTATGTCTTTTTTGTTCAACTATTGTAGAATTTGTTGAGAGTCATTGTTTAAAGTTATTTCAAATGGTTTGGGGCAGAGTTATGGTTATTCCCTGTCTTTATTCAGTGATCTTGCCTCTACCTCCCAAAAGATTACTGTTAAGACTCTTTGTGTTCTCAGTTTGTTATCTGGATTTTCTTACCAGGAAGACATAATATAAACTGGCCAAAAATACATGTAATAATTTCCAGGGATATTTTCACCACAACACATAGTTCTTAAGGTCAAATGTTAACTAAAGCAACTCTTTCATTGACAGTACCATTAACATTAAGATGCACTACATAAATACATACATATATATATATATATATATATTTGCTTAAGTTGAGAAAATTATATTTGTCATTAATTACATTAAGAAATAGATGCCTTGGGAGTGGCTAGGTGGCATAGTGCATAAAACACCAGCCCTAGAGTCAGCAGTACCTGGGTTCAAATCCGGTCTCAGACACTTAATAATTACCTAGCTGTGTTGCCTTGGGCAAGCCACTTAACCCCGTTCACCTTGCAAAAAACCTAAAAAAAAAAGAAATAGATGCCTCTAAAGGAAAAAGTTTAGAGCAAAATATATTATGCCTCAACTGAAGTAAAAAAAATGCAGGGTAGCAATTCTAATCTCAGATAAAGTAAAAGCAAAATGAAATCTCATTAAAAGTGATAAGGAAGGAAACCACTTCTTAAAAGGCACCATTGGTCATGAAGTTATATCATTACTAAACATGTATGCACCCAGTGGTAGAGCACCCAAATTCCTAGAGGAAAAGCTGAGTGAATTACAAGGTGACATTGACAGCAAAACTTTAATAATCGGGGATCTCAATCTCAATCTCATCTCTCAGAGCTATATAAATCTAACCACAAAATAAGCAAGAAGGAAATTAAGAAAGTGAATGAAATCTTAGAAAACTTAGATATGATAGACCTCTGAAGGAAACTTAATGGGAATAGAAAAAAATATACCTTTTTTCTTATCAGTACAAGGCACCTACACCAAATGTGACATGTAATAGGGCACAAAAACTTTATAATCAAAGGCAGAAAGGCAGAAATAATAAAAACATACTTCTTAGATCATGATGCAATAAAAATTACATGTAATAAAGGGTCAAGGAAAGATAAACAAAGACTTAATTGGAAAGTAAAAAAAACTTTATTTTAAATAACGGCTGGATCAAACAGCAAACAACAGAAATAACTAATAATTATACCCAAGAATAAGATACTAATGAGACAACATACCAAAATTTATGGGATACAGCCAAGGCAGTTTTGAGGAGGAAGTTTATATCTCTGAATGTTAAATGAGTAAAATAGAGAAAGAAGAGATCAAAAAACTGGATATGTAACTTAAAAAGTTAGAAAAAGAAGAAATTAAAGATCCCTAAATTAGAAATTTTGAAAATTAAGGGAGAAATTAATAAAATGAAAGAAATAAAACCATTGATCTCAGAAATAAAACTGAGTTGGTTTTATGAAAAAGCTAATAAAATTGATAAACTTTTGATTAATCTGATTTTAAAAAAGAAAAAGATAACCAAATTGACAGTATTAAAAATGAAGAAGGTAAACCAACCATGAATGAAGAAGAAATCAAAAACATAATTCAGAGCTACTTTGACAAACTATATGCCAAAAAATGGATAATCTGAATGAAGTGGATGAATATTTGCAAAAATACAAATTGTCTAGATGAATAGAAGAGGAAAAAAATTACTTAACCCCATTTCAGAAAAAAAAATTCAAGAAACCATCAAAAAACTTCCTAAGAAAAAGTCTCCAGGTCCAGATGGATTAAGAAGTGAATTCTACCAAACATTTAAGGAAAAATTAATTCCTATTCTGCATAAGCTAATTTAAAAAAATTAGAGAGGAGGTGGGGCTAGGTGGTGCAGTGGATAGGGCAATGACCCTGGAGTCAGGACTACCTGAGTTCAAATCTGGCTTCAGACACTTGATAATTACCTGTGTGACCTTGGGTAAGCCACTTAACCCCATTTGCCTTCCCCCCCCAAAAAACTAAAAAAAAGTCCTTTTATAGCACCAAAATGGTGCTGATAGCTAAACCAGGAAGAAACAAAACAGACAAAGAAAATTATAGACCAATCTCCCTAATGAACATTAATGCATAAATCTTAAATGAATTTTAGTAATGAGACCATAGCAAGTTATTACTAGGATAATACACTCTGATCAGGTAGGACTTATACCAGGAAAGCAGGGATGGTTCAACATAGAAAAACACTCAATAAATAAACATAGCAATAGCAAAACCAAAAGAAATCATGTGATTATCTCAATAGATTGTTAAAAAGTCTTTGATAAAATATAACATCCATTCCTATTAAAAACACTAGAAAGTTTAGGGATACATGGAGTTTTCCTTAAATTATCAAATAGTATCAATCTAAAACTATCAATAAATATTAAATGTAATGTAAATAAACTTGGAGCATTTCCAATAAAGTTACAGGTGAAACAATGATGTCTATTATCAATACTACTATTCAATATAGTATTAGAAATGCTAACAGTACCAATAAAAGAAGAAAAAGAAATTAAAGGAATCAGAATTGGCAACAAGGAAGCAAAACTTTCATTCTTTGCAGATGATATGATGGAATATTTAGAGGACCCAGGGAAGATCACCTAAAAACCTCCTTGAAACAATTAATAAATTCATCAAAGTAGCAAGATATAAAATAAAATAGCACATAAATAATCAAAATAACAACAAAGCCCAAGGGCAAGAGATAGAAAGAGAATTTCCATTTAAAATAAAGACAATATTAAATACTTGGGAATCTACCTCCAAGACAAACCCAGAAACTATATGAAAACAATTATAAAGCACTTCTCATCAAAATAAAGGCAGATCTAAATAGTTGGGAAAATGTCAAATGCTCATGGTTAGATCAAGTTAATATGATAAAAATTATAATTCTGCCCAAATTAAATTACTTAATCAGTGTCATACCAATTAAACTACCAAATAACTACTTTGCCGAGCTAGAAAAAAATAGTAACAAAATTCATCTGGAGCAATAAAAGGGCAAGAATAACAAGAGAACTAATAAAAAAAAATTGTAAAGGAAGGTGGTCAAGCTCTAAAAACTATACTATTAAGCAGCACTCATCAAAACTGCCTGTTCTGATTAAGAAATAGAGTAATGGATCAATGGATTAGGATAAGTTCAAAATAAATCCCAATAAATGACCATCAATCTACTATTAGACAAACCCAAAGACATCAGCTTCTGGTATAAGAACTCACCATTTGAAAAAAAAATTGTTCTGAAAACTGGAAAATATTATGACAAAAATTAGGCACAGATCCATATCTCATACCCTATATCAAAATAGGGTCCAAGATTTAGGCATAAAGATCAAAAATGGGTCCCAGATTTAGACATAATGAGTGATAACATAGAGGAATTAATAGATCAAGAAATATACTATCAGATCTAAGAACAGTGGTATTCAAATGAAGGAATTAAAACTATAATCCTATGAAAAATGCTCTAATCATTATTTATTAGAGAAATGCATATTAAAAGAGTAATGAGGTATCATCCCACACCTAACAGCTTGGCCAACATGAAAAAAAGGGAAAATGATCAATGTTAGAGAGAATGTGGAGGATTGGGACATTGATGCCTTGCTGGTGGAATTATGAACAAATCCAACTTTTTGGGGGAGAGATATGGAGCAATAAAACTGTTCATACCCTTTGACCAGCAATTTCATTTCTATGTCTATATGCAGAAGAAATTATATAAACAAAAGGGAACAGTCCTACATGTTTCAAAATATTTGTGGCAGCCCTTTTTGTAGTGTCAAAGAATTGGAAATTGGGGAATGATTAAACAAGTTATGAATCCTATGGAATTCTATTGTTCTATAAGAAACCATAAATGGTTAGACTCTAGAGAAGCAGGGAATGACTTATAGGATCTGATGGTGAGTGAAGGGAGCAGAACCATGAGAATAATGTACACATCAACAACCACATTGTGATATGAGCAGCCTTGATGGAAGCAGCACCTCTCAGTAATCCAAAGAAACAGGACAACTGTATTAGACTTGGTTTATGGACTATATTATCCCCATTCAGAGGAAGAAAATAAAAACATAACAAAACACACAAAAAAATAAACCCAACCCTTCAGAATATGATGAATACTTTATAAAAATTGTATCTTATATATGTCTTTCCCTTAATCCTAATTCCTCACACTGAAAATTACTAATTAATTAACCTATTTATCAAAATATGTATGTATAATGCTAACCAGACAATTCGCTTCTGAGGGTTAGGGTGGGAAGGAAGGGAGGAAGGAAATTTTTTAACTTAAAAATGTGAAAGTACACATGGATAAAAATAAATTAATTAATTTAATAAAAAATCAAAACTAAAAAAGAAATGCACATTCAAAAATGAAATAGATACCTCAATTCTATTTTAAATTTGGTAGATTAATTAAACTGCATGTTTTATCATACCTCCTCCAAGAACCTGGTCTAAGTTGGTCTAGAATGATATTATATAGAATGAATTCATGGTTTATTAAAATTATTATAAATCCATCTTCCTGTGGTTAAGAACTCACTTTCACATAGAATAAATGAGAAATATTATGCTGACAAAAAACAAACAGAAAGGGAAATTATATTCAAGTCATTATAAACAATTCTAGAAAGTAGTGTTAGAGGGGCAGCTAAGTGGTGTAGTAGATAGAGCACCAGCCTTGGAGTCAGGAGGACCTGAGTTCAAATTTGATCTCAGACACATAATAATTGCCTAGCTATGTGACCTTGGGCAAGTCACTAAACCCCACTGCTTGTCAAGAAAACTTTTAAAAAACCTAAAAAAGAAGAAAGTAGTGATAGAATAATTGGATAATGAAAGCATGTCTTTGATGGAATAATAGCTAACAAGACCAGTTGTTAGCACATGTTTCTGAAAGTTATTCTTCTGTCACTGTGTCAGCTTCATAGCTCAGAGAAGAAGATGGCAGATAAAGATGACTGATTCAACTACTAAGTCTTTATAGAAGGGAGTTCTTAGCAGAAAGAATTTGCAAAAGATCAATATTTCTGTGTTTTTATGGTTAGATGGAACCATCAATATTAGTAGCAACATTAATTTAGAAGAAATTACTTTTTAAAAGTTTTGAATGTTTAATTGAATCAGTGTCTAAAATAGAATTGTGCTAAATTTTGCATAGAATTATCCAGTTTCTCTATTAACCAGTGTTTTAGACCTTTAGATTGACTTGAATTCTATTTAATGAGTCCTATATTCAATATTCAATTAATTAGATCCTGATTGTCCAATGTACTTATCTAATCAGGATTGTTTCCATTTTATTCTGAAGTATGCTTTTTGATCATTTCTTATTGTTAAACAGTAAAACATAAGGAAAAGGAAAGGAAATGGAATTCAAGTAAATGATATACTCTGTTAGCAAGCAAAGAGCTTATCATTAAAAATGAAAATATTTTATGTTAAAGAAAGATAATACAAATGGAAAGCCCTATTCATAAGTGTAAAGGCGTAATTTGATATTTTTATCTAGATTATCTTTATCTGACTGTTGCTAGGATATCATGAAATGGATCAATAACAAAGTTTTCCAAGGCCTCTCTCACCCTTTTCTTCTTTGTTAATCATTCCCCTTACTTCTAATTGTCTCAGTTGATGACTTCTTTCAATTATGATAGGTTTAAATAAAATATCTGTGCAGACTACTCTCAAATTATATATCAAACATCTTAAAGTTGGAAGAACCCTTAGGAATCTTCTAGTCCAATTTCAAGTTTTGTAGATGAGGATAATGATTACTAAGAAGGGAAAATGATTCACCTTAATTCACACAGGTACTGTTGCTCAGGAGAAACACCTCTTGCTCCAGTGTCAGTGTTATTTCCATTACACCATATTGCCTCTCTTTGTATTTCTCCTAACTTAGCCTGACATAATCAACTGCCTATTGGAAAGTTCAAATTTAATGTGTTAGTGTCTGGCTTCAAATGCTAACTAGTTGTGCCACCTGGACACAATGTAAAATGAAGATAATAATACCTACTTGACAGAATTCTTGTGAAGATAAAATGAAAAGAAAAGTATTTAGTGCAGTGTCTGGCAGGGAGTAACACTAAATGCTTATTCTGTTAAGGATCTCATACTCAAATTCAAAACATAACATTATATTTTCATCAAAACTCAATTTATTTATTCCTATATTCAAAACCACCATCCTTTTAATAATTTAAGGTTGCAATCTAGCCATCATCTTATAATCCTCACTCATTCTCATCAGACATTAAGTAAGATGTTCATTTTTGTTATTTTTGTTTCTCAACATTTCTCTAATCTATCCCTTTCTCTGTTCTCTCATATTCTTCAATCTAGTTCAGGCAGTCATCCACATTTTCCTGCATTATTCTTTTTTTTCTTTTTTTTTTTTTTAGGTTTTTTTTACAAGGCAAATGGGGTTAAGTGGATTGCCCAAGACTACACAGCTAGGTAATTATTAAATGTCTGAGATCAGATTTGAACCCAGGTACTCCTGACTCCAGGACCAGTGCTTTATCCATTACGCCACCTAGCTGCCCCAATACACGCCACCTAGCTGCCTCTTCTTGCATTATTATAATCATTCCTATATTACCTTTCATCCTCTAGTTTTTCCCATATGCAAACAGATTATGATATCATTTTCCTAAATGTAGGTTTGGTCATGATATTTACCTTCCTAGTCAACTCCAAGGACAATTGCCTATAAAAACAAATATAATCACCTCTGTAATTTAAAGCCCCATAAAAACTAAAATAAACTTACATTCCTAGTTACTACTAAGACTCACCTTTAAGTACCACTTTCTACATAATATCTGTCCTTAAGCCCTTTAAGTTTCCCCTGACACTTATATTTATTTTGTATGTATTTAGTAAAAATGTATGGTAAAATTTTTTTGGCAAATGTGTATATGATGTCACCGTATTAGAAAACTGCCTCGTTTATAATAGAAATTGTTTCACATGTATCTGTGTATTCCTGATGTCTAGTACAACACTTTATTCACAGTACACATCTAATAAATACTTGCAGATAAATTCTACAAGCATAGTCCACATTTTTTTGTCTCTTTGCTTTAGCACATATTATACTCAGGAATGATGAGTCCACCCTGCACCAAAATCATCTCATATACCACTCCAACACATATGGAGACCTCCTTAAATATACTATCTTCTAATTCAAATGTCAAGCCATCAACAAAGTCATCAAGAATCTATTCCTAATTCACATATTTCATTCAATAAACATCTCAGATTTGTTTTCTTATTCAATTGCTTTTTTGTATTATGGTCATCATTTGTGTTCTTAATTCTAATTCTGTGTAAATTAAGGACAAATGTTTAATTTATCTTAATATTGTTCTCTGTGAGTTTTAAGAATTTAATACTTGGGGGAATATGTTATTTATTTCTCTGTCTTATAAGTAGAAAAAAAGAGAAATAGAACTCAATATTCAGAGTTAAATGTTTTATAGTTACTCCTACTCATATTCAGTTAGGAAAGTGATGGAAATCCTAATCTTAACCATTCAACCTCTTTCACAAATACTGGTTTTAGTTATAAAAGAGAGAAAAATGAAACTTTGCTGTTTATGAGTGTGCAGCAATTGTGCACAATAAAAAGGTAGCTTCATGCTATTTTTAAGATTTTTTGAGAGGTATAAGGAGAGTATGGAAAATTGACCAGAGTAGGGGGTGGAGTTCCTTGGAAAACAGCTAGAATAGTTTTAATTATAGTATTGGTTCTACCACCAACAGATAATTTAATCTCTCTAGACTTCAATAAAATATAGGACCACAAGACATTTGGAGTTAAATGACTTTGTTTCAAACACAGAAACTGGCACCTACTAGTTTTATGAACTTGAACCAAAATGTATCTCATTTCTTCAATGAGGGATGGATCTATTCTATAACACAGGGGACTGATATAACTGAAACCACATTCAATTAACTGAGATGGCATCATTTCCATGTAAGATGCTAGGGAGCTGCTTTTCAACCCCCCATTTCAACTAGATGACATTAAAGGCCCCTTCTACCTCTCAATCTATGAACTAGATTATGATCTTTGTTGTATTCTCAATGTCTGGACTATCTTCAAAGAATCCTAGAGAGTAAATGTTGCCCACTTGGCACTCATTAATGCTGTTTATATGCAAATCAGTTCTTTTTTTTTCCTTCCAGACAGCTTCCAAGAACTTGTAAAACTGTCTTTGAAACTGGATAGCAATTTTAAGGAAACCGTCACTAGTATAAATATGGACAGCATTGTGTTGGGGAGAGCAATGCCAGGAAATGACATGAACCAACAGATAAAATCCAAGTAATCAAGTTTCCATAAACACTTGACTTGGGTTGAATCAACAGTCTTTGGTTGCAGACAACAGTGTTGCAGGCAATAAATCACACTTTGTAAGTTTCCAGTAGACAAACCATATTGGTTTGGCTCAGCAAAGACCTGCTTTTTTAGCTCTTAAAAAGTGGGAACAAATTGCAGAGCAATCCTGCTATTTTTACTTGAAATATCATGTGATTTGCCATTATTGCTTAATGCCAAATGCTTTACAGATGAGTTCTGGCATGCTTCCTAATTTTCACACCCCTTTAAAATTCCTTTCCTCCCCGAATTGAACAAGTTATGACAATAAGGTTTTGTGAAGGAATTTTTTGAGACAGAAAACTTTTATTTCTAATGTCAATTTGTGTTTCTTTTTAATCCTAAAGCATCTGGGATTAAGGGACACAGAATATGTCTTTTAACTAGATTAGATAGGTTAACGATTTAATATAATGTATTCAGAATCATGAATCATAATTATGTTATTAGTTGAAATAATAAATTTCTACCTACTATGTGCCATTCACTTGGCTAGACATTGAGTACACAGTCTTGTTAGCAAGGAGGTCATTTTCAATTAGGGGATTCAACATGTAATTAATTATATTCAAATGAGTAATAGATAAAAAAATAGGTAAAAATCAACATAGGATGGACCTAGGATTAAGAGGATAACCAATAGAAGATAGAATTTTAGCTGGAACTAGAAAGAGAAAGAGATGAAAAGGGAACATTTTCGGGCAAAACATTTTAGGGTTTTCAGATGTCTTATATGTGAAATTAAAGTTTCATCTAAAATAATCTCCAAACACACCCCCTCCTCTCTATCACTCTGTGAATGCTCTCTTTCTAGTTATCTTTTGCTATATTTTCCTATTTCCTTTCTCTTTTTCCTGTGAGAAAGGGCAGGAAATTTCTGCTGAAAAAAACACTTTTTTCCTACTAGTACAGATTAATGCCTGCTCTAAGGCTTGAATTTTAGCTACCTACAATATCTGAAGTTGTGATTTATCAAATGTTACATAGTTAATACCTGTTAGAGGTAGGACTGGAATTCTAATCTTCTTGCTGGCAGGCCAGATCTCTAGTCAACTCACCTTGAGGACTCAAAAATTATTCAATTACTTCCCCCCCCTCTAATTTTTAAAGATATTATTAAAACCATATTATTGACTTCAATAAAAAATTTATTTTTTTATTATAGGAAATTAGTTATGCATCACTTGGGTCAGAATTTGCAAAATTTGTCTTTATATACTTCACAACATCCTTCTTTATCCATGTTTCTCTCTCAATAGGTCCTCTCTGAACAATCAAGTCTACTAAGGAAACAACTAATAAAGCAATTTAACTGAGGAAACTTACTGGGTTCATTCATAGTAAGCTCTTCACTGTAACTGAGAATGAAGGAATGGATCATTTAGATAATAAATTTAGGTATCAGTAATCTAGTTGCAGCAACTAGGAGACAAATTACATAAAGCTGCAGTCAATTCAATTTCAGACTCAAGATTGTGATCCTGGGCAAGTCACCTAACCTTGTGTGACTCAGTTTTATCATCTGTAAAATGAGCTGGAGAAGGAAGTAGTATGCTACTACAGTACCTTTGCCAAGAAAAAATCAAATGAAATCATGAAGAGTTGGACACAAATGAAATGACTGTGCAGGAAACAACAACAAATCTATGCAGGATGATGAAGGAGATGAACTTGGAGGGGGATGGATGCTATTTCTTTTGGATATTTACTGTTCTGCACTCCTCAAATCAGAGCATATGAGAGGTTACCTAGTGCTGTAGTAGATTTAGCTTCTAAAGTACAGGTGTCATCATAGTAGCCAAAGACCTCAGGCTTATAATGGTCTTTGCTACTGGAAGATTGGTTGAAAAATGCTATCTATATGCTATCTATATTTTTACAACTTTATAAACCTTTCTAGAGAAAAATATTTTAATGCGAAATTTATTTTTAAAACTTCAAGTAAAGATAGTTTTCAACATTCATCCTTTTTGCAAATTTTTGATTTTCATATTTTTCTACCATCCCCCCCTTTACTCCCCCTGACTCGTGGAAGCAAAGAAAAGTAAAATTAACATTAGAGATGAAAGTTGACGGTCTCATTATATATATTTATGAGAAACTCTCAGATTTTTTTATTTTAAAAAATTAATGAGTCGATAGATATTCAATAGAATTATTCACATTTTATAATACTCCATCTAAATTGCTTAGGAATCTTTATAAAATGCTAATCCTATTCACAGGAAAAGAATGAAAGTTTCATTTTGGTAAGTTTTTAATCTTTCAAAATAAATAAAGTACAATACTGAAAAATAAGAAATCTTAAAAAGGCACTTATGTAAATTTAAGAAATGTCTATTATCTAACTAATGAATGCATATACCAAAAATAATTAATTTACCTGATCTTCACCAAGAGAATTTTGTTTTACTCCCAACAGTGTAAAATAAAAGCTGTATTTTAATGTAACTTAATTGCTCCTAAACTATCATAAAATATATGTTTAACTTTTTAAAAATAAATTTATTAATCATCAAAATATAATTTTCACATATAAACTAGGACATAAAAAAGAATGTTCAACAGACTGACAATCAGAATTACATGCAAGTTACTTTTCTTTTAAAATCTGTAAAAATTAAATGTTATTTTTAATGTGTGTTGTTTTTCTGTTCCCTATGGATAAACTCTACTTTTTTGTCTTCTGTGTACTTATATATCCTACAGTGACTGCATTTTCCTATTTTTCTTTAAGTTAGTAATCTTATCACTATTCTATTCCCACTACTCTCACTTTACTCTCTAAAAGTTCTGGATGATTTTTTTTGATAAGTTTTATTCAAGATTTCTTAAAATAAAATATACAGGTTCTGTTGTTGTTGTGGCTTCCAAATAGTAGAGTTATTCTTAGATTTTCTGTCTGATATATTTTCCAAATCAATTGTTTTTGATGTGGACCACTATATCTTTTTCCTCATTAGTTTAAATTTGTTCTGATATTCCTTGCTGTCTATTAAAAAATGGCTTCTGTTTAGCCCATTCTAAATTTGTCTAAAATTTTGCACAGTCTGAACCAAATTTGGCTTTTCATTAGAAATTTCCTTTCTTCCATAGTTCTTTCCTCTAGAAAACTCATTCGTAATATAATTTACAAAAATGTGCTTCATTTAATTCCAAAATTATGAGTCTTTTCTGGATTTGTGTTTTGACCATCCCTCAGTCCCAAAAGTTTCTTTATCATTTGTGCCTGAATTATTTTTCCAATTCTCAATTGGGACTTTGTACTGCAACTAGAGTCCGTAGTTTGGATAATAGTGAACTTCTGGAGGTAATATGGGAACTGCCTTTGGATTTCATCTCCATTATTTAAATTTTTGTCAGTTCTCTTTCCATTTATTTAGCATATTCTTTTTCAGCTTCCTCCAGGATGTCTGAGACAGTGACCTATAACTTTTTAATCCCTTAAAGTATCTGATTTTGGGATTGGTGCCTTTCTGTTTTGATCTTTGTTAATCCCTAGATCTCATTTGAGTTTAACAGTAGGAGGTTTACTTATGTCTAGAATATCAGTAGATAACCATTCACCTTAGTTCCTTTCAGGGTGAAAGAAGTACCTCTAATTCAGAGTAACTGACTTGTAGACAGTTTTGTTCTAGCCCATGTCCTTTTCTTTGAATATACTGCTGTAAGAGTTACACAGAGCTACAGGAACACCCTTTGTAGAAATTCCTTGTCAATTGGGAATACCCAATTGTAGTTCCAACTCCAATCTCTGTGTTCACTGACCTACTTCAGTCCCAATATAAGCCTCCTCAACTCTGGTCTGAGATCAGAGTGCAAACAGATTCATGGTGTCCTCTGGACTATTTTTTTCTTACCCACTTAAACGAGTTCCATTAGCTGTCTTGATTCATTAACCAGAAGATTTTGTTCATCATGACCCTTCCTGACTGAAACCCTTCCCCAGTTATCTCTGTGTTAATATAGGAAGAAAAATCTTTGTATTTCCTTACCACTGCCAAGTCTGGTGTTCTTCCTCAATCTTCATTGGAATGATAGGTTAGATGATTTTATTTCACTCAATTATCTATATTGCTTTTTTTTCTCAAGAGCAGGGAATTCAAAATAAAATTTATACAAGATATCAACTTAAACTTTTATAAAAAAAAGGAGAACAATGAAGAAATTATTAGGAAGACATGTTAATAATATTTTTTGTCAAATTGAATCCATTTCTTTCTGCTTGTAGCATCAGATTTCCAGGAAGCTAGTGATGACAGAAAATGCTTCAATTTCCCAAGTATATGGTAATACTCCTCACTTGAATCTGAGAATCCACATATCCCATAATCTTTGTTGCTGTTGTTGTTAAGTAGATCTTGGCTGAGGTCAAATAACACCTTGTACAACTGCAAATTTGACAAACCCAGAAATGTGATCTGTTCCTTTATAGGGATGTGGCTTTGAGATACCTCTCTTCAAGCACTCAGGATTTCTTTAATGACATAAAACCTACTTTTCCTGACAACTGACATATATTGAGGTAAGGGGATTCCATAATTTTTTTTCATTCTTAGAGTCATATCAGCAAGTAAAAAAATAGCTTGAAATGTCATAACATTAGAGAATAGCTATACTTAACAAATTCAAAATGAGAAGTGGACCTAAAAGAATTGTGCAAAATTGGACTAAACATTTGAAAGAAGAAAGGATATGTATATATACACACATATACATGTATATATATATATATATATATATATATATACATACACACATATGTATATATACATATATATGCAGCTAATGCTCAAAGATTGGAGATTATGTCAAGCAGGTCAGAAAAGTAGAACAGTAAAAGGATCCTGGGCTAGAATTTTGTTGTTTTACTCTTTTTTGATCCAAACCCTAAATCCCTCTGTGAGTATGCTTTAACCTTCTTCTAAGTTGCTTCCTACTTTAGATTTAGTATCTTTATTTTAACTTTTTATCCTGGGAATGAGAAAAGAAGTGAGATTTTTACATATGTGATATAATGAAGAAATTTGAAATGGAAAAATAATTATAATTGTTTTCTATCTTAAAAAGTTATTAATGAATAATGGCCACAAAATGCACTATTCACTTTTCCTTAAGAATTTCAGTATTATGTTGAAATTGTTTCTAGTAGATTATTTTGATTTGGCTTTTCCAATATGACAGAGCTACTGATAACTGAATAAAGGCTAAGAAGCAAAATTTAATTTAAATTGCAAAAAAGAATCATTTTCATTTTAAATTGTATGGTTTTAAAAATTTGCAAACAATCGAAGTAATATTTATGTGTGTATGTGTGTATAAGTATATCTATATCTATTTATCTAGAGTTAATGTAAGTACTGGAAACAAATAAAATGTTTTAGGAATTGATTATGTTGATATAGCAGGTAGATGATCAGGCTGATTAATGATTTTTCTGTGATAATAAGAGATTTACTCCTTGCCTCATACACTAACTCTGAAGGAAATTCCAAAATTACAATCCAGAAATATTTTATATGTTGAGAGTTGAGAAGTGTGAAGGTAAAATGTCTTGAGAATATTTTTTAATATTCTATGTTTTTGGATAGTCATTCTTGTTTAACTTAATCCAAAAGGCATTCATTAAGTGCCTAGTATGTACAAAGTACTTCTCTATATGCTGGCAATACAAAGTCAAAAATGAAGTAATTGTTTACATAATGAATTCATATTGTATTAAGAGGAACAATACATAACTAAAAAATAACCCGAGACATCCTTCTTTCTCAATCCTGCATTCTTTTTTTTGAAGATAATACCAAAAAAAACTAATATATCTATGTCTGTCTGCATAGACTCATTTTTTACCTAATAATTTCAAAGTACTTAGGAATTACATATATCATCTTCCTATATAAGAATATGAACAGTTAAACTTCAGTGAGTCACTTATAATTACTCTTTCATGTTTAGAATTTTATGCTACTCTGGAGTTCTATTAGAATGTCATTATTTTTATTCAGTGCTGGTCTTTTCATCAGAAATGCTTGAAATCCTCGATTAAATTAAATATCCATTTTTCCCTGAAGGATTATATTAAGTTTTTCTGCATAGATGATTCTTGGTTGTAAACTTTTTTACTTTATTTATTTATTTTTAATTTTATAATTTTTCCCCCTAATCTTGCTTCTCTCCCCCACCCTCCTCAGAAGACAGCCTGTTAGTCTTTACATTGGTTCTATGCTATACACTGATCTAAGTTGAATGTGATAAGAGAGAAATTATATCCTTAAGGGAAAAAAAATAAAGTATAAGAGGTAGCAAGATTACATAATCAGATAACTTTTTTAAAATTAAAGGTAACAGTCTTTGGTCTTTGTTTAAACTCCACAATTTTCTCTCAGATACAAATGGTATTCTCCAGCACAGATACCCCCAAATTGCGCCTGACTGTTGCATTGATGGAATGAGCAAGTCCATTAAGGTTGATCATCACCCCCCCCCATGTTGCTGATAGGGTGTACGGTGTTCTTCTGGTTCTGCTCATCTTGCTCAGCATCAGTTCTGCAAATCATCCCTAGCTTCCCTGAATTCCCATCCCTCCTGGTTTCTAATAGAGCAATAGTGTTCCATCACAAACATACTCTTGGTTGTAATCTTGATTGTTTCGTCCTTAACAACATATTCCAAGCTGTCTGCTCCTTTAATGTGGGAAATGATCTGTGAGTCTTTTGTGATCCTGATTGTGACTCCATGACACAAATTTTTTCTGTAATATTAGCTTTTTTACCTGGGAACTCTAATATCTAACTATAATGTTCTGGAGAGTTTTCAATATTTTATCTCTTTCAGGAGAGGATCAATGGATTTTTATAATTTCTATTTTGTCATGTAGAACTAAGATATGAAGGCAATTTTCTTCTATATTTTTAAAAAATATCATGTTTACTCTTTCCCATTATTATATAATTGTACTCTAATTATTATTAAATTATGTTTTTGATTAATTTTCCAGATTGGTTGCTTTTTGTGAGATCTTTCATATTTTCCTCTATTTTGCTATTGTTTTTTTCATTTTATTATTTCTTGATGCCTCATGAAGTCATTAACCTCCAATTGCCTAGTTCTAATTTTTAACTTTCAAAGAATTATTTTCTTAATTGAACTTTTGTATGTCTTTATTCATTTGCTCAATTTTGATTTTTAAAGTTCTCTTCAGTGAATATTTGTGATCCTTTTACCAATAGGTCATTGCTGTTTTATTTTTAAAGTGTTTTTATTCAGTAATTTTGTGACTCCTTTAAACAAATTGTTAATTCTTAATTTTCTTGTATTGCTCTATTTCGTTTCCTATTTTTTTCCTCTATCATTTATCTCTTTTCTTTGACTCTTCCAGGACTTTTTTTCTGGCCTTAAGTCCAATGAACATTTTTCCATAGAAGTTTTGCTTGAAATTATTTTCACATTGTTGCCTTCTTTAAAGTTAATATCTTTGTCTTACCTCCCACTATAGCTTATGTTTTGGGGACAAGTTTTGTTGTTGCTATTGTTGCAGTAGTAGATGTCACTTTAATTGTTTTTGTTTTGTTTGGTCATTCTCCCAACCTATTTCTTCATTTTGAAGCTTATACTAAAGTTATGATCTGCTATTCTTGGGGTGAAGAGTCACTGCATTAAATTCTAGGCTTTTAACACTGCTATTTTTGGAACTAATTCTGTAAGATCTTCAAGTTTTCAATGCTTCTAAGATGGTTTTTATACTGGGAGAGAAGAGATTGCAATTCTCTTTTCTATACTCAGTTTTTACCCAGGAAGTGACCTTGTTACCCTGAAGATACAACTACTAGCTCTTTTCTCGTCCCTGAAAGTGTGATTACAGTTTCTGTTCTCTTGTGATAGATCACAAACTCTCCCTTCCACTCTAGAACTGTGATCCAGAACTGCTTATGGGCAAGATTTGCCAATCATCAGTGTTGGCTGCATCGAGTGTCAGCAAAGAGTTTCTTGCAATCTCTTTCTGACTAGTTGCCCAAACCCCTTACTATCTAAAGATCTTAATCGCTGAAAACTGTAGCTATAGTGCTAGCTGTCTTCAAAGTCCACGGCCAGTGTTCTGTCATGTTCTAAGCCTGAACCTATCTCCATCTCCCATATCTCTCCTGAGGACCTCCTCATTTGTCTTAGACTGGATAAATGTTTTTCTTTAACCTTCTGTTGGATTTCACAGTCTAAAATTTGTTTTTAGGTACTATTTTAAAGTTGTTTGGCTAGGTCCTAACTTGTACTCTGCATCTTCTTTCCAAGTCAGTAATTATATTTAAGAATTATTATTCTTTGTTTACATAATTCATTTTTGACAAATTCATTATTTACAATTATATTATGCTTCATTTAGTTCTTATGGTTCATACTTCACTCATTAATTATTTTGATAAATATCTGTAAAGTAGATGATTCACATTTCTGCATTTTATGAGTTCTTTCTAGCACTACCACATGATGAATTTTTCTAAAGATGACTTAAGGTACAATAAGAGCAATAAAAGTTATATTCTTTTAAGTTTTCATTCAGTAATTGCTAAAGATGTTTAACTTTTTGAATAATTGTTTTCAATTTCTAAATTTTTTCTTATCTTTCTCTAGATTTGACTAACTAAAAGAAGTATATTGAAGTAATTTTTAATTTTCATCATTACTACTTAGTTTTATAATTAAGCTAGCTTTCCCCCACCTTTAATTCTTAGATAATTTGCCATTTGCTACATATACATTTAATATTGGTATTACAGCTCCATCCATGGTGAATTTAAGTGTAATATACTTTTATTTTTTGATTGTTTGATTGAGATTTCTAGTCCCTTTGGTTGTATGTTCTTCAAAAAATCATAGAACATCAAAAATGGAAAGGACATTGAAAATTATCAAGGTAATCCTCCCTCATTTCACCAAAGAGTAATAGTCCTTTAGATGATTAAATATTTTCCTGAAGTTAACAAATCTAGGTTAAAAACAGAGCTAGTATTAGATTCAGTTTTTCATTACTTTTTCCACCACACCACATTTTGTATTTTCTGTATAAATCAGTGACTCATGAATACTTGTGGGGTTTTTGGTTGGTCACATAATCATTTGGGTCTATGATCTTTTTGTGAATATTTTCTCTATCAGTGAAAGTTGGCTTGATCTATGCCTGCCCATCCAACATGACTCTTGTCTATGCATCCAACAAATTCTCTATCCAAACAATCCCTCATGAAAAATTTTGCCATATATCAGATTCTGTGGGATATTCATTTATGAAATGCATATTATGTGACAGTCAGCATGCTAAGAGCTGAGGATATGAAGAAAGGCAAAAGACAATCCCTGCCCTAGAGGACATAATTTAATGGTTTGGAGAGGAAAAAAAGATGAAAATAACAAAAATAAAACTAAGCAATATATAAGATACATAAGGATTACTCTGGAGGGATGGTATCAGAATTAAAAAGTATTGGTAATGACTTCTTGAAAAATGTGGGGTCAGGGGCGGCTAGGTGGTACAGCGGATAAAGCACCGGCCCTGGAGTCAGGAGTACCTGGGTTCAAATCTGGTCTCAGACATTTACTAATTACCTAGTTGTGTGGCCTTGGGCAAGCCACTTAACCTCGTTTGTCTTGCAAAAAGAAATGTGGGGTCATAGAACGTCACTGAAAACAGGTGATGAGTATAAGAATATTTCAAGTATTAACAACAAATAGCCACAAAAACTGTCTGGAGTCAGGAGATGGAGCATCTTTTCAGGGAAGACAGTAAAGATGTCACTGAACTGAAGAATATGTGGTAGAATTGGACTGGAAATGTATGTAGTAGGGTCAGATTATAAAGGGCTTTGAAAATCAAATTGGGGAGTTTTTATTTGATCCTGAAGATCATAGGGAGCCATTAGAATTTATTAAGTGAATAGGGAAGGGAGGCATGACTGGACCTGCACTTCTGAAAAATCATTTTAGTAGCTGAGTTGAGGATTCAATTACACAATTCAGTCAATGATGATCACTGACAAAAGTCATGGTGGTTATATTACTGCTAGTGTGTGAATGAATATATTAAACTTCTCTATCCCCTGAAAAGATGTCACACAAACTGAACACTTGTTGAGTATAAATTAAAAGGAGAGAAAAGGGTATTCTCCAATCCAAAACTATGCATAGGAATTATCCAGTAGTTAATTGTAATCAGTGTATCTTTTCCCACAAATAATTTATTAGGAAATGAGAAGAAAATTGCACTTTTCTATTACTATTGATTGTCATCCTCCCAGTAACTCGGGCCTACAAAATTGATATAATTTTCAACTCCTCAATTTTAATTATCCCAAAGTACAAATGCACTGCTGAACCTTTGTTCAACCTTCACACCTCTAATTTCTTCTGTTCACTCATACAACCAGTACCTTAGTTCAGTCTTTCATTCTCTCTCTCTCTGGCACTATGGCAATAGAACTAAAAGTAGACAAATACTTCATGCATGATGAAACTGTAGATCAGAACTGTCTAAACTTAAATGGGGAGTAACTGGCTGAACTAGTATTTGAACTCAGGGACTTAAACTATGGATCAAAAGTGGTTTCTACTGTACTATGATGTTTCATATCCTATAATGACTCCCTTATAAAAAGATCAGTTTTCTGTACATGATTCAACTTTAGTTAATTATTTCAATTCCTCTGAGCAGGAATATGTCAGGAAATAGTTAAACTTTCTGCCCTTCCCTTGTCATAATTAATTCTTTAAATTTTTTGTATATAATTTTTAGAAAGAAAAAAGTTCTAATTCCCATTTTAAATAAAGACAATAATGTTCATATTGACTGATGTACAAAGCTCATGCACAAATATTCT
Source organism: Macrotis lagotis (assembly GCF_037893015.1). Lineage (NCBI taxonomy): Eukaryota > Metazoa > Chordata > Mammalia > Peramelemorphia > Peramelidae > Macrotis > Macrotis lagotis. The sequence goes on along the minus strand of NC_133662.1, from coordinate 31,243,782 downwards.
TTCTCCCATCATAAGACTCTTGCTGTGATGTATCAAAATGACACATCAGTTCATCTGTGAATTTCAAAATGTGGGAATTCTTTCCACTGTTACAGAAAATAGCTGATTTATAATTCATTGCTTTAGCATATTTTTCCATACTTTGAGAGATGTAGGGCTGTACCCATCTTCTGACAGCTAGTAAGGGACAGAGGTATTTCATATATATATATATATATATATATATATATATATATATATATATATATATGTATATATATGTATATATATATATGTATACAAATAAATTTCCACCGTCTAAAAGAATTCTTCCCCAACTTTTCTTAGTTCTACTGTCCTTTCTCTGTTAATTTTTTCCTGTTTATCCTAAATATAGCTTGCTTTTTATATTTTATATTTTTGTTTTCATGTTCTCTCCCTCATAAGTTTCTTGAGGATCAGGACTAGTTTTTGCTTCTCTTTGTATCCTCCAGTACCTAGGACATAGGAATTGCTCAGTAAGTAATTATTGATTGATTAACTGATCAATCCCATTCCTTTCCTTTGATTAGGAAAGAATCAAAATAAAGTCATATTTGCTGATGTGCACATATATATATATATGTTTATGCATAAATTTGTACATATGTACTATATATATACTTACCTATATCTATGTCTACATTTTATCTTTTTTATATATTTACCTTCATCCACAATTAATATCTGTATCTGAATCTTCTTCTACCTTTGAATCTATACCTACTTGTATGCCTGCATTTACATTAAAATCTAGACCTACATTTATAAATATAGCTACACTTTTCCTGCCTTTGCATCTGCATATGTATATATGTACAATATATCTGCAACTTCATCTATACCTATACTGTATTTATCTGTATTAAATTTATGTATCACCATGTCATGTCTAATAGATAGACCTAGGTCTAGAGTCAGTAAGTTACATATCTGATATATTCTAGTAATTTGAATCTAGGTAAGAGTGACATCCTTTCTTTCAGTTTGTATTGGGCAGCTCTCAGACTATAAATTTCAGAAAATGTGCCAATATACCTTTGCAAAGGGATTCCCTTACAGAGAACTTCCTTAAAGCTGTACCCCAACCCCATTCCTTATGAACAATATAAAAACATACAAATGTATAGACATATATTCACATATAATACATATAGATTGCATGTCATTCTATAGGTATATCCACACACGTTATATATATTTATATATATAAATCGATATGCTAGATACATTTGCACAGTCTGAACAAATTATATTCTTTCCTTGTCTTTTCATTAGAAATTTCCTACTCATTCAAATTTAGAACTGCTCTAACTGTACAATTAAAGTTCATACTATGAATCTAATTCAAAATTTCTTCCATTGTATGTTTCATTTTGGTCACTAGATGGCATCCTGAGATAAGAAAATATTGTATAATAGTTTACAAGCTATTTGTTGAGGTTTCTGTGTTGTGAAATAAAGACAGGGTAATTTCACAAAAAAATTCCAGATGTAATAATAATTTCTGTATTGAGGCAAAAATTACTAGCTTTTTGAGGCTGATTTTTTGAATGATTTTTATGGTATTTGGCAAAGACATTGTCCTCACATCAACTAAATGATTTATCCACACTCACAAAGTGGAAGGACCAGAATTCTACTCTCATCCCTATTTTCTTTTCTTTTCCTTTCCTTTTTTAGGTTTTTGCAAGGCAATGAGGTTAAGTGGCTTGCCCAAGGCCATACAGCTAGGTAATTATTCAGTATAGGAGGCCGGATTTGAACTCTGATACTCTTGACTCCAGTACTCTATCCATTGCACCACCCAACCACCCCTGCTCATCCCTATTTACAAAGAAGAAATAACTAAAATCCATTTCAAGGTAAAATTTTAATTTGCTGCAGAAATAATGAAGGGTGAACAGCAACAATCCAACTGGGTTGGAAATTTTTATACAAAGAGAGAGACAGAGTGGAAAAGTGGTCTCTAATGCTAGTTTATTCAGCAGTTCATATGTTTTCCATCAAATGCCTTGACATCTCTGAAAGTTTCCACAAATGTGAAGTGAAGGAGTTGGACTGATTGATTTCACAGAATCTCAGAAATGGAAGTGACCATAGTAGAATCTAATCCAATTCTTATTTTACTAAGTAATCCTTATACTATGTGACATAGAAGAAAAGTGATTATCTAACTTGAAGCTCTTCAGTGATGGAGAATACATTAGTCTACTCATTCAAATTTAGAACTCCTCTGAGCATTAAGATGCTATCCTTTAAGGTCTTTTCAAACTCAATGACTATACTCTTCTTATCAGATAAACATAACAGAAATACAGTTCCATGCCTATGATGGTGTGTGATTTTCTATGACAGTGTGTGATTTCCATGATTTCTTCTGAATTCTTTTGACTTAACTGATTAAATTCAACTCCTGAGTCTGAAAGTCCCAAAAGTTAAAATTTGCCAAGGAAATGATCACTAACTAAACTTATTACCAATTCAAAATTTCTAATTCATGTACTATGTCTATGGATTATTAAGAGTGTAATACTGGGACGTTGTTAGAGAAAGGATTTTGAAAGGAATTTGAAATTAGAAAGTATTAGAAGATCTTCTGCCCAAGTTGGCTACATGGAAAAGAGGCAGGATGTTCAGCTTTCAAATACCTATTCCAGCAAAGCACTAATGTTTTTAACAGACCAAATAATGATCACTAAATGAAAGATAAACCAGAGTGTCTTCTTTAAATTCCAGAATTGCTCAAGGACAGTAAAAAATGGAACTTTCATTCCAGTGGTAGGGTCCTTCCCACAAAGATAAGATTTGTTTGTTTCTACAAAGGAGTGTGCTTTTAGCCTGAAAGTTGCAAGGTGGTTAGAAAACTCAGGAATATAGACTTCAGAAGATCTAAGAAATGGCAACAATCAGTTAACACTAATTGTGGTATCACAATTCTCAGACTGAGTCATCCTTAAACCAAGGGTTCTGATGTTATAAATTTTTCCTTTGACACTAGGGAGAATCCTTGGAATCCAGAGCTCTGAACCTAAGAAATTTAGGCTTGTATATTCTAGAAAGATACAATCTCAGAGATAGGGATTATTCACTGGAATACAAAGGAAACAGTAAGAAAAATTCCATCCAAAATTTCAGCTGAAGAAAGAACCTACACAGAGGTTCAATTCAGAAACTAAAGTTGGAGATACAAGTAAATCAAAGAAAACATCAACAAGTAGCAGTGAATAGCAAAGTTTACAAGAATCAATTCCATAACAACCGATTCCAGAACAATTTTATAACTACAGCAAGCAGAAACTCAATAACAAAGGAGTTTCCACAGGATTACATGAATGCCTATAGTAATGAAAGTTAAAGAGATTTTGACTTATTTGTTTATTTTTAACAGTGGAAAAACAAATCCTGGAGGCAAAAAGGGGAGGGAGAATAAATAAAATAGAAGAGAAAGTAGCAAGCATTTCCCTAGAAATGAATTCCTTGAAAAAGTTTGGGAAAATAGAAGGAAAATGGTATACCTATTATAAAAAAGATGTGGAAATAGTCTAAAAATGCAATTTCACATATATAAACTGTATCAAACTGCCTATGACTTTCAGAAGAGGGGAGGGAATGGGGGAAAATTATAACTCAAAATCTTACAAAAAGGAATGCTAAAATTTTTATGATATGTAATTAGGAAATAATAAAAAATTTTAAATGTTTAAAAGATTTTAAAATATGCTTACTTAAGATTTATTGGTATTCCTGAAATTCATTATTAAAACACACACAAACAATGGTTTCAAAAAAACCTCCCTGAATGGGAATTGCTTTTTTTCTCATAATATGTAAAAAAAAAAAATTAACATTCACTTCTTTTGAATTTTGAGTTCCAAATTCCCTTTCTTTTCTCTTCACCTTCTCTCTCCTAGAGACAGAAATTTGATATATGTTATACATATGCAAACACACAAAACCTATTTTTACCATATAAAAATAGACCAAAATAGACCAGGCTATAAAAAATAGACCAAAAATTGATAATTATACCTACAAAAACTAATAAAAGTTTGAAAAATGTGTGCCTTGATCTATATTCACTCTATCAGATTGTTCTCTGGAGGTAGATATAATTTTTCATACTGAATCTTTCAGCTTTGTCTTGGATCATTTCGTTGCTAAGAATAGCTAAGTCATTTTCAACTGATCATTATACAATATCGTTGGTACAGGGCTCTGGTTCCGCTTACTTCACTTTCCATCAGTTCATGTAAGTTTCTCCTAGTTTTTCTGAAAGCATCCTGCTCATCATGTCTAATAGCACTATACTATTCCATAACAATCATATATGACAACTTGTTCATCCTTTCCTCATTTGATGGATATTCTATCAATCTCTAATTCTTTGACTCCACCAAAAGACTTATCAATATTTTCACACAAATAATTTCTTTGTTTCATCTCTTTGGTATATGTGATTAGAAGGGATACTGCTGCATCAAAGAGTACATGCACTTTTATAGCCTTTTAAATATTTTTCCAAATTGCTTTCCAGAATGGTTGTATTAGTTTATAACTCTACCAGAAATGAATGTTTACCAGTTTTCTCATATACTCTTCAATATTTGTCATTTTTTTCCCTTTTCTGTCCTAAATCTAATGAGATAGTACATCAGAGTTGTTTTAATTTGCATTCATCTAATCCATGGTGATTTAGAAAGTATTTTGTAAAGACAGCTTTGATTTCTACATCTGATAACTGCCTTTATCCTTTGACCTGATCAGTTGGGTAATGACTTATAGCCTTATAAATTTATCTCAGGTCTCTTTATGTCTCAGAAGAGAGGCCTATATCAAAGGAATTTGTTGAAATTTATTTCTAATTTTCTTTTCAATATTTGCTGCACTGATTTTATTTTTTCAAAATTTTTTTTAGGTTTTTGAAAGGCAAATGGGGTTAACTGGCTTGCCCAAGGCCACACATCTAGGTAATTATTAAGTGTTTGAAGCTGGATTTGAACTTAGGTGCTCCTGACTCCAGGGCCAGTGCTCTATCAACTGAGCCACCTAGCCACCCTCAATTATTTTTTTTAATTTAATGTAATCCATATTGTTAATTTTGCTTCTTGTGCTAGTCTATTTTTAAGGGAGAGAGGGAGAAAAAATTGGAAAACCATATCTTGTAAAATGTTAAATATTGTTTTGTCTTGCATTTGGGGAAACATAACATTAATAAAATGATGAGTAAAATAGATGAAAAACTAATATCAAGTGAAATACATTGCAATATTATAAAAAAAAACACAGTACCATTTAAAAAGTTTCTTTATCTACTATAGCAGTCTTTAAAAAATCTGTATGCAAGTCAATTAAAAAAATGAGCTTGTGAAAAATTGAGGGTTAGTTTTTACCACTAGAGGTTAGATTCCCTTTTGAATTATTAGTTATTTGCCTTCTGCCTTAATTAATTTTGATTTAATAAGAGGTTTGAGAAACCCAAATATAGGTGTATTCTAGATAAGTCACAGTGCTTGGGTTAAGGTGCTTTGAAATGGACTAACTTTATATCATTTGAATAAAGTGAGTTTAGTATTTCGTGAACTGGACTACTAAAAGATAACAATTTTTTTTTAAAAAGAAGCCTAACAAATATCCACTGAGTTACAATTTATTCTAAATAAATCTCCAAAAGAGTTTTACTATTTATAACTACCAAATGAGAACAATGGATCAAGTAATAACTGAGAAATACAACACGAAACACTCTAAAGTACTATAGAAAGTAGACCTCTGAAATGTTTAAAATTATTTTTAAAACTTAAAAAAAGCAAAGTCTGGTGTCTGCTTGTGCATGTGCAAAACTATTATCACTATTATATAAGAATTAGTATTTCCTCTTTAATTTACTGTGATTTCTCCATGCTGCAAAATCCTATAGTGGATAACAGAGATGATTTTCCCTGTAACATAATTTCGAAATGCTTTCCATTGAATTATTTGCATTTGATGAGTAAGGAGTCTCTCTTGTATTTTTATTTTTTTAAAAGGTGTTATGTTAGATTTTCCCATTTGATCTGAATATATATATGTATATGTATATATATATATATATATATATATATCTGTTATAGAATGTGAAATATTTCATGTTATAGATTGTTTTAAATCAAGAAAATAAAAATAATAACAATAATAACAATATTAAATAACTAAATGTTGGAAGAAAAGAATAGGGAACTTCTCTTAAGTGGTCTTTGTGAGGTTCCTTTGCACTTCCAACTTGGTCTATTACAACATAAGACAGTTACCAATCTTGCAAAATTTTAAATGTGAATTAAAGGAAATTAAGTGCAAAATTTTAAATGTGAATTTCATCTGAGATAATTTAGAAAATCATAAAATTATATGTTTAAAGTATGTACAAAAGCTCCATTTTTGAATGAACTATTCACAGTGTACAAATTAATATTTACTGAATTCCTGTAAAACTTCAGAATGTTGTTCTGCTTATTCAACATTCAACCAGTTTGCTTCTCCATCATTTCCTTTTGTATTTGTTCCCTTCAACCTACTAATGGTGCTAAGCTTTTTCTATAACTTATAACCCCTTTTGGTAAGATATCCTCTAAAGTTCACCAAAAGTGGACAGATGTACTGTCTCTTTTTTTATGCTATCTATATAGTAGACCAAGGGGGGACTTTTTAAAACCTATCATGCATTTTTAAGATATACATTGGACATATTCAATATGTAAAACTTTATTAGTGAATACTGCATAAATTTGAACCAATATTGTTAATAATTATTTTTACATGGACACAATAATTTTATCTTATCGTTAATATGCTATGTTTCCCAGAAATCTCACAAGGTGGGATATTGAAAGACTTGATCACATTAAAAAATCAGTTTAAAATTTATTAAAGAAATTAGATCCAGATTGATTATATAAGTAGTTTAATAATCAAGGGAAGTACTTGCACTGGGGAAATTGAGATCAATCACTAGATGATACTCATGGACCCCCACCAAAACCACCCCAAAATCCCCATAGTAGTTACAGGAAACAAAGAAAGGAGGAGTTACAGTTAATGTAGATCAGTAGATATTTTAAGTTTTCCTCAATTTAGTGCTAGACTCAGGTCCCAGACACCAGGGTACCATGTTCTAGTTTTTAATTTTTTTTTTGACTAAAATCCAGTGTCTGCAAAATCTTTAATCAGCCAGTACTGTCAATACCCAGATAATATATTTTGGCTTACATTTATCTTGTTTTACATTATGAACAGCACAAGTAGATAAATTGTTTGCTGGAAATGTGCATTATTCATGAACCTTACTAGAAGAGAAATATACATTATTTATGACTTTACAATTTAATGGATTCACTTTCAATAGATTTTTCAATGGATAGGGTCTCTACACATTTGTTGAATGAAGCTTTCCTATTTAAGGCAGAACTTTCATTTGATATGCTACTAAGGTTTGATCTTATTATATAAGTGCCTCACCTTTCATAAGGCCCCTAATCCAAACGATTCTCAATGGGAAAAACATTTGTGAATTCTTATTCCTGGATATTTGATTCTGGAGAATACATTGAAGGAGGGCTACCTTAGGAAAACTAAGATAATGACCTTCTTGTTTCCCATATGTCAATTTTTTTAAACCTCTCTCATGTTTTCTTTCCTATATACCCAAGGGCTTCTCACAGAACTTGATACATAGTTGTCAATAAAATTTAGGTACATTAATTCATTCATTCATTCATACATGGCAACTAGATGTCACAAGTATGTAGAAATGCTAAGATAGAGAATGCATACATCTGAGTTTGAATTCTATTACAAGAACAAGATGTGATGATTCTCCTTCATTATCAAAGAAGATCATATATTATCAGGGAGGTGACAAGCACATAAATTGGATTTGAGTGAGAGGGACTGTGCTAGGTCACCAGAACCATGTGTTCACTGTGGCCAGATATGGATCAGGCTGACTACAGATAGCCCTGGATGCAGGGTAATCAGGGTTAAGTGACTTGCCCAAGGTCACACAGATTAATTAGTGTCAAGTGTTTAAGCTCCCTTCAGTGTCCCACTTAACTGCCCTAAGAAAAGATGTATGACTAGGCACAAGCTCAATTTCATATTCTAGGAAAAGGAAAAGTTAGAAAGAATCACTTGAGCTTGGTATTATATAGAAATGCATGTTTCATTTGGTTTTATTTTTATAACTTGCAAATTTGCCAAAATTGCTAATTGTTCCAATTAGATTTTAGTCGAGTCTCTAGAATTTCCCAATCTTACATGGACGATTCTGTAACTTTGTTATAGTTGTTAATTATTTCAATTAGTTTTTAGATGGTTCTTTAGAATTTTCCATTTCAGATGATACTCTATCTTATCATCTACAAAATGTGATAGCTTTATTTCTTTTTTTGTCTATTCTAATTCCATCAATTTATTTTTCTTCTTTTATTGCTGTACCTAACATTTCTAGCACAAAATATATAATAGTAGAGATGATAATGGGTGCCCTCTGAGATTACTAGGAAATCTTCATGTTTGACCCCCTTGTAGAAAATGCTTACTACTGACTTAGGTAGATACTACTTATTTTAAGGAATGTTCGATTCAGTTCTATGCTGTCCATGTTTTTTTAATTAGGAATGAGTGCTGCATTTTGTAATCTCCATTTATTGAGTTAATCAAATAATTATTATGCTCTTTTTATTGCTATGATCAATAATGCTCATAGTTTTCCTAATATTGAACCAGTGCATTTCTGGTATAAATTCTACTTAATCATAGTGAATGATTTTTGTGATATATTGCTGTAATCTCCTTGAGGATATTTTATTTAAAATATTCCTTAGGGAAATTAATTTATTTTTTTCTTTCTTTTTTCCCTCTTGATTTAGGCATCAATACATATTTGGTTAATAAATGAAATTTGGCAAGGTACCATCTTTGCCTAATTTCCCAAATACTTTATGGGTTATTAGAATTCATTATTCTTAAAATGTTTCATAGAATTCATTTGTGGAACCATAAAGTCTTGGTGATTTATATATATGTAGATTTATATAATCATATTTCACAAATATGTATATGTACATGTATATGTATGTGTACATGCATGTGTACATATGCGTGTATGTGTATGCATGTGTATATGTATTGTATGTGCACGTATATGTATGTGCATTTGTATATGTATGTGTATATGCATGTGTCTGTGTATATGTAGATAAATTAGCCATCTCTCAATTATTTTTCTGTATTCCTTATGTTTTTCACAGAACTTGATACTATGCCATCACTTAAAATTATATTCACTAATTCATGGCAGTCAAATGTTACAAGCAAGTAGAAATGCTAAGATAGAGAATGCATAGGACCTGAGTTTGAATTTTATCATGAGAATGAGGTGTATAACTCCAGGCAAGTTATTGTGATAGCTCAATATTATCCAGGTGCGTCTCTAAAACTATGAATTTTGAGAATCTAGAAACAGAAAAGGTTAAAACCTTTTATGAATCACATGGTCTTGCTTTCTAATTTCAGAATCTAATCTGCCCAATTTTGTTCAGATTGCATTTAGTTCTAGTGTTCCCTTCAAAAGTTTTGGAGTTCACTTGAAACAAATAAGCTTAGTTTATGGTTAAAAAACATTTTAGTCCCATTTTAAGCAAACCAGAACTGTCCTTAAGTAGAAAATCTTGGGTACACATTCACACACAAAAGTCCCTTCTGCTAAGATTAAGAATTGGAGACTAGATTTTAATTAGAACTCTTGAGAAGGAAATATTTTTAAAATAATCTTAAAGCTTCTATCTTTTGGTTCTTCCTTGATTCTACTCTGTACCTCTTAAGGAACTCTATACTCAAAGGCTTGAAAATTGATTAAAACATGACTATGAGTTCTCCTGAAATGTCTCTGTACTGTCTTCCCTGAGAAGGATATGAAAATGTTAATACTGTCTTCCTTCTTGGCACATTTGTTATAAAAGAGAAAGAAATGAAACAATGAACTTGGGTGCAATGAATTTGAATCACTTTGTTAATTGCAGACTGTATTTTTATCTATGAAAATCAACTCTCCTCTAACCTCTTAAGAACTATGAGCCAGTGAAAAAGAAACTCATTTATTTTTTCAGATATGGCCCTGAGAAACCTCTTCTTCTCTTTGATTGTTGCAGCTTTCTGGGCTGTCTCAACTATAAAGGTATGAGATTTAATTGACATTACTTGATTGACTTTCATACTACCCAAAATGATTGAGAGTTACAACAATTTCACACTCAAACAAAAAAAGATAGCCAAGGAAGACTAGGCCAGTCTCTCTCCTGTACTTAATGTTTCAAGGTTAAGTAACATGGAAAGGAATATATTTCTTTCTCAGATTGATCCTTGACTCACCATTTCAGTCTCACTTTGGTAAAGGTCCCTTCTGTTACTGACGATTTCTGAGAAATCCACAATGCTCTGAAACTCACTTTTCTTTAAGATTGCTATGCAATGACATCTTTCTAGCAGACTTCCTCTCCAAAGGATAGTAGAGTTAAGAATATTGACTATTTTTGGCAACTTTGGAGAATGAACCTCCTCTTGCCCAAGGCAACTGCATTTGACAAATTAATTTCTCCTCCGTAAGAATTCTTATAGAGTTTTATTGAACTACCTAGAATCTCTTCCCCACCATTTTTGATGAATTCCTAAATACCCAAAATTGAATGGTTATATCCAAGAGGTTACATATTTAAATGTTTGCCAGATATCTAATATCACAAAAGATCTAATTCCCTAGAAACCTTTTTCAAATGTAAAAATATATCCAAAAAATTTAAGAATTCTATCCATAACTAAATTTTGGCTACCTAAGATAAATAATTATATTACATATATATAATATTTTACAGTATGTATATAAAATGAATATTTGTATGTATGTATGCATGCATGTATTTATCAGTTATTGTCCATGAACATTTCATAGCATTATAGGCTTACTTTTGAAAGAGAAGAGACTTTAAAGGTCATAAATTTCCACCTTCCATCATTTTACAGATAAAGAAACCAAGGGCACAAGAGGTACAATAAATTGCTCAGTTACAAAACTAGTAAATGGGTTTAGAGTGGGACTATGGTCTCTGACTCAGAATTCAAGGCTTCTTCTATTTCCACTACTTTTTGAATTAATGGGAACTACAAACAGCCAGAACATAAGATGTTATGGAGGCAGTATCATAGGCTCATAGATTTTAGACTGAGTTGGACAGACATTAAAAGTTAGATATTCCAATTACCTCTTTTTAACAACTAAAGAATGGAGTCCAAGAGGGTTATGTGACTAGCCTAAAGTCATATCTTTATTATCTGAGGTGGAATTTCAAATTAGGTCCCACACCTAGTAAGCTATCCACTATGTCATAATGCCTGTCTATATCATTATAAGATGTCACATTGGTTGTTCTTTGACCTTTGATTCTTTCTTTCCCTCTGCTCTATTTATCAATCATCAATTATTTCCCCATAATTAATCCTGAGACTATGGGACATGTGGTACACAGCATCACTGTATATACCTAACTATATAAATTTTAATTTTTCATTCATTTCAGTCATGTCCAACTCTGTTACCTCAGTTATTTTGTTTTGTGTTATTATTTTTTTGGCAAAAATCTCAGAGTGGTTTGCCATTTCTTTTTCCAGCTCATTTCACAGATTATGAAACTAAGGAAAATGGGGTTAACCAGCTGGTAAATGTTTGAATTCAGATTTGAATTCAGATCTTTCTGGCCCAGGACTGGGCTCCCTTCCACTATGCTGCCTACCTGTCCATGTGCTCCTAATATTCAGCAAATATACAATCATGTTCACTAAAACACTCTTCCCTAAGAATCAATACATAGCAAAATTATATATATATATATATATATATATATATACACACACACACACACACACACACACACACACACACACACAATGTGTGTGTGTGTGTGTTTGTACAGCATGGTAAAGGGAGAAACTGTTGGCTTTAGAGTCAAAAGAATTGGATTTAAGTCTCAACTCTAATCTCTACAACCTTGATGTTCTTGTTCAATTCTCTTAACTTCCCTGGTCTTAAAACTCATTTTTCAAAATAAAGATTGGGCTAGATGATATCTGAGTTCCTTTACATTTCTAGATGCATTATCCTTTTGTCCCAGTAACTTTATTTCAGTACTTCTTTACTTATATGTTTGAGTGCTGATGTGATTCATGGATTTATTCTTTTTGCAAATTTTCTAGAGTAAAATATAAATCTAGAACTTCCTCACTTCAATCAAATTGATGAGAGTTTTGAGTTCATGAAATCTAATGTAACTTTTATCTTTGTTATAAAAATTCTGAATTGTAAATTAATTTATGATATTATGAAATTGGTCAGTCCTGCCCAGTTCCTTAAATGCTGACAAGGAAAAACTATGTTGGCAAGTGAGGCATGAAGCTTCAAACACTTTAATAAGGTTCACAGGATGGAGGAACCAACAGGCAAAGAAAATATTGACACAAGCAGAAATAAAAGGTATGGAGGCAAATAGCATAGAAAGGGAAGGATTGCTAAAGGGAAGCAGGCAGCAAAGGGGAAATAGATGAGAAGGGGAAAAAAACATAAGGAATTACTCATGTAATCATAGATTAGAATTGGGAGCACTAGGTGACAGAAATCTTATGGAGATGAAAATATATTCAGAGGACAGGGATTTGTCGTGTCATTTTTATAGGTTTCATTGGAGGGAATTGACTAAATTTTATCTTGCCACCTTGGGGCTAGTTCATTCCTATATCCAAATCATCTCAAAGTTGGCAGTAAACTTTAAAGTGAAAATACCCACTTATCTCAGTCATCAGATCTAGTGTTCTATTTGTCTTATTAAAGATGTCTAGAACTTGTCTGAGATTTAAATACTCTAGAACCAAAAGACCCAACAAAGCCTTGAAGACAACAAATCTTTTTCTAATTTAGTATACACTATCAGGATGTGATTTTTGGTCAATATGCAATACATTTTTCTACTTACACAACTTTGATCTCTGAAGCAGTTAGTATGTGACTTCTATAGGTTTCTCTTTGCAAAATTACTTCCTGCCACTGCGTTTTTATGAGTTGGCTACACATTTGCTGACTGGAAGGGGAGTTGTCAGTGGTACCAAAATAAGATCCAATTTAACACATACCCTTACACCCACTGAGACAAAATGCTTAGGAAAAAAGTTAAATGATTTACTTATCATTTTATTTTAGTCTTGCAATTCATGGGATAATATTATTCTAGAACAAGAAGTGGAAAAGACCATAGATGTGATCTAATCCAATCTTATTATTTTTCAAACAAGGAACTGAAGACCAGGAAGGCTAAGAGACTCATACTAGGTCATTTCTATGATTAAACTCTAAGAATTTAATCTCAATTTAATTGTGGATGGGAGGTTTTATATCTCAATTATAATCTTCACAGTTCTTTTTTTAAAAATAAACTCAAGGAGGAATTGTAGCATAGTGAAGTGGAAAAAAAGTGATGAATTTGGAGTCAGAGGATTTGGATTCAAATCTAAGTTCTGTCACACTTTATGTGATCAGAGGCAAGTCACAGTCTCTTTCTTATGCTCAGTTTTCTCATTTGAATGAGTAGCTGGAGACAGGTTAGACTAAATGATCTTGAAAGTAGTTTCCATTTCTAAATCTATGATTTTATGAATCTTTGAAAAGGATGAATATATATTTCTATGACTTCTGGCATAGTGCATTATTAATTAAAACATCCTTGCTGTCCTATTCATAGAACAGTTTTCTGTCTGCCTCTTATCTATCATGTTATATACTTGTGACATAGATATCATATAAACATATCAATATCATAATCAGAACAGAGTTTTTATGTCATTTTGGCATGTATATATATATATATATATATATATCAGAAAAAGCATTCAATAATACTGAATTTCTTAGAAGAACATTTCTTTTCAATCACAAACATGTATACAATTTCCTAGTAATTTTTCAACAGTATCATATTTAAACAAAAATTTAAAAGAAATAACTTAGTCTGAGATATCTTTCTTTGAACAGAGTGAATCAGTGAGGGTGCCATATGAAACGATTTCTACTAAAGCTACGAATGTTCAAGAAGAAATTGTTGGTAAACACAATGCCCTCAGAAGGGGTGTAATTCCCAAAGCCAGAAACATGCTGAAAATGGTAAGGTATGAACTATAAAGTGAGTAAAACACAATCCTTCTCCATCATTAAGAATCTGCTAACTAGGGGAAGCTAGGTGTTTCAGTGAATAGAGTACTGGCCCTGGAGAAAGAAGACCCTGAGTTCAAATTTGGCATCATATACTTAAGAATTAGCTAGCTGTGTGACCTTGGGTGAGTCACTTAACCTCATTGCCTTGCAAAAACAAAAAGAAAAAAAGAAATGTGCTAACTAAGGTTTTCGGTCCCAAAAATAAGACACTTGGATCCTAATCCTTGTGACCATTCAGTAGCAAAAGGCAAGTATCTTTCTGAGTTCTTAAAAAAAAATGAAAAGACATGTTCAATCTTAAGTTTATGAGTATTCAAAAGCACTCCATTTTTAAGCTGTTTGCTTAGTAATAAGTACTATTTCTTGCAAATTTAATGCAATTAAAAAAGATGCTATTTATATAAAACATATTCTATTCTTAAAAAATTAGCATCTCTCAGGAAAGATAAGGAAAATACATGGCAAACCATAAGAACTCAAATTAAATTTTTCCTTTTGTAGACATTGTCTTCAATGGACATCAAAGAGGAAAACATATCCTATGAACTTCAGTTTCTTACACAAGCCTTCATAGTTATTAGCTGTACTACTTAAAATTATTTCTGGTAGTGTGTTTTTCTTTCTGCTGTTAAAATTCATCACCAAAACTATGGCATTTATCATGTTTGGATGTCTTTTTAGTGTCATTTTTATAGTTTGGATCCCTGGAAATGAAAATATTTAGCTATTTTTCATAAATTTTATACATTTTTTATTTAGGTAAAGGAATTATAAACTATTTTCATTATTTTTTGCTTCTTCTACTGTCTGACCTAATAACTTCTGTGCATCCAGTCAATATACAAAAATATTGTGTATGTGTTTTTATATATAAATGCATATAAATATATGGAATTTTATATGCATATATACATGTACACAAGCAGAATGTCAATTATTTAGTCATGTCCAACTCTTTAAGACCCCATGGATCATATTGTTAATAGAATTTTCTTCACAAACATCTTCATGAATGATTAAGGCAAACGGAGGTTAAGTGACTTGCCCAGGGTCACATAGCTAGTAAATGTTTAAAGTCATATTTGAACTCAGGTCTCCCCCAAACTCTATCTGCTGAGTCAATTCACTACCTCTTGACTTATAAAAATTCACATTCATAATATAAACATATATATATTATAAAGTATGTATACACACACACACACACACACACAGAGTTTTCTAGAACATTTACATAAGAAACAGAAGGTGGGATAAACCAGAAAGAATGATAAAAAATTAAATAAGTAGAGATAAGGAAAAGAAGATTTTTCAAGTTAAAATATAATAAAAAGAAAGGTATATGTAGAGGATATTGGAGGAAAAAAGACTACCTGGTTCATATTGAAGAAGCAACTACAAAATTAGAATGAATCTAGATTATAAAGACCCTTGAATGCCAAGATGAGAAAATTGAATCTGGTTCAATTGAGAAAGAGGATTTCTTGAAGATGAGAACAACATGAGGAAAAAACATTTTAGGAAGCTGAGAATGGTGGTCATATTGAGGATGAATCATCACTAATCCCAAAATACTCCAGGTTGAGAGCTGGTTTGGTTATAAAATATATTCTAGGAATGATTGAGGGTTTTCTGAATTTACTGCAATTATAAAATAATTAGTCATATGGCAAACAAGCTAAGTGAGTATGAATGACTTTTCAGAAATTTTTAAGTTTGAAATCGAATTATTTTTTTTCAACTTTTACTCTTTTTTTAGGTTTTTCCTTTTGCAAGGCAAATGGGGTTAAGTGACTTGCCCAAGGCCACACAGCTAGGTAATTATTAAGTATCTGAGACGGGTTCTGAACCCAAGTACTCCTGACTCCAGGGCCAGTGCTTTATCCACTGTGCCACCTAGCTGCCCCAAAATCGAATTATTAGTGATCTGTTTCAATGCTTTCATTTCAGAGGTGAGGATGCTCACCTCCAAAATATGAAAAAATAAATGATTCTTTTAAGGTCATATGCCTAGTCAGTTACTGCACAGGAACAAGAACTAACACCTCTTCACTCTTTGCCCAGAGAAGTTAGGACAGCATAACAACAGTATATCATCAGTAGTTCCTCAAATGCTTTGAGTTGCTTCTTTTAAAGTGAGGAAATATTTCATTTTTATATATTCTCTACCACTGTATTTATTTGTAAATTTCATTTGGTCATGAGATATAAATTTCTTCTAAATGAAATTGAATGGCACATATAGGAATGAATTCTTTTATTTTTATTTTCTTATCATTGTTCTCTAATCAACTATGTCATCTGAAAAATATTGTGTTGGATTAACCAGTTTTAAAAACAAAACAGAATAATTAAATTGTATTAAAGATAAAATAGAATTGGTATTTTTACCAATGTTGATTTACTCATATCAACACTAGGTGGGAGTATATGCACACATTTTCAAGTTTGAGGCTGTGATTCTGGTTTTAAAGTACGTCTTGATAGTTTTTAAAGTCATCTAAGAAAGGGAATTCCCAACTATTTGGAGGGAATATGTTGCATTGATATTACATTATTTTTAGGAAGATTTAAACTACTTGGAGCTCTTCTGAAGGTTCTATGGGAGAACTTGGTCAATAATCTCACATATAATTAGACTGAGATGGATTGTGATCTGCATTAAGGAGAGAATCCTTACATTCTTGAAGTTACAGAGATATTATCCTATCAATTTATGAATATTAATGTTAGGGAGTCAATAAAATTATATATATTGACCTGGAAGATAGCATACCATACAGATCATTAACTTACTAGAAATTTAAATAGAGAAGCAACATGTTTCAGAGAAGCTAGATGATTTGGACTTAAGAAAATAATGATTTAGATACTGCTTCTCCCATACAGATGACATGAGATGAGATCCTGAGAGAAAACTCAGTTTGAAACAACTCCCTCAGCTTATGTCTGAAGAATAATTACTTATTTTGCTTTGAAAGAGGAAATTTTCTCATTCAGAAATCCTTGCCCCAGTGAAAAACAAAACAGATCTACAGCATGACAGATCTTGTATCTAGTTAATAGCTGAGTCATAGGTCTTAGACTATTATTACATTTAGATTTTTACTGAACATATAATAATACTTCTTCAAGTTATTTCATAGCCACTCCACCCATAGAAGAGACTTTCATGTAAGTCTTCATCTGTCATGCTATTCCTTCATTTCAGCTCACTTCTTTGCTAATCATTCTTTTCTATATCTTTAGCTACTACTTGATCATAATTTATCAATGACTGGATCTTACATTTCACCATGTACCTTTCAACTTGATCTCAGGTTACCCACAACTTTAATCCCAAAGAGATTGTGAATTTTTAAGAATGCAGGAAAAATAGCATTACATGGAGAATATCTAGTTTAAAAGTAAAATTAGTCTTTGTGTAGGGGAGAAGCTTGGGAATGTAAAAATTATTACTCAGTTTTCCTCAAATGTTTCTTCAAGTACTGCCTTGGAGAGATTTAATATCAACCATTTTTTTAATTTCACAACTATGAAAACATTTTATAGTTTAGAATGAATGAATATAATAAAAATTATTTTAGTTAAAAAGAAAACATGTTATAAGCTAGTTACAATATTATGTAATTGATTCTTATTTTTTAACTTAAGGAATGGAATGAAAATGCTGCACAAAATGCCAGAAGTTGGTCAAAGGAATGTAAGAAGGACCATAGTCCTCAATTCAAAAGGACAATTACAAGTAGGTATATAATTACAGTTGTCCTAAAAGGATTTTCAGCAACTCCAAGGTCTAGTAATTCAACAGATACAGTGTGGTGCTGAGGGAAAAGTACTAAACCTGGAGTGACAAACCTTCATTTGAATCATACTACCTTTGTGGTCTCAAGAGAATGTCTTCATTTCTCTAGTCTTCAATTTCATCATCAAGAAAATTAATGGATTGACATAGATGATTAATAAAATCCTTTATAGCTTTAGATATTGGGTTTTATTATTAAAGGTCTTAATTGTCTAATATTTTTGGTTTGATAGGGAGATCCATTTTCTCTTATTCTCTAATTTTAAACACATTGAGAAAAACAAAACAAATATATTTGTTACAAAGATAAGCAGTAGGTGAATAGATGATGGATGAATGGATGAAACATGAATTTAACAGAAAAGACAGAGAAAAAGAGAGAGAGAGAGAGAGAGAGCTTTGAGGATAATACTGCACTTAGAAAGGGATTAGTTTACCTACCTGTAAGAAGAACACACCTATAATTCTGAGCCCATGGAAATTTTATATCATGTTGAATCAGTGATTCAATCCCTTTTATATAAGTATTTTTCATATTACATATGTCATTCTTAAGGAGATTCTTCAGAGTAATTTAATTTTTCTTGCCAATAAGTAAATATTACTTACATGAAATATAACATATGCACTTGACAATCTTAAAATATTCTATGTTAATGTTGGTTGAGGAATTTGAAATCAAGCTATTATAAAAGGATTATCCTCCCAGAGGACTTTGGTAGATGCCATCTTTTATAAATACATAAATTATTCTCCTGTCATTTACATGGCAGGAAGAGACAATTACTTTTCTTCTATGACTATATAGTAGTTGAGTTGGTAAGTTATACCTGTCATTCATTGACTTTTTCCCAAAAATTGAATAGTAGAAATATACCAGAAGTACATTTTCACTCTCCATAGTCATATTCAGGCTTTAAAAAAAAAAAAAAAACTTTTCTCTGAAAGAAAAAGAAATTTAACATATATTTCCTAAACTACTACTGTATATCTGATATTCTTGTGGGCAGTGTAACTGTACCTGGTAAAACTTGAGTAGCCCCTTCTTTCAGATAAAATCATCTAACTAGAATGATTTATGTTTAGTAAGTAGCATAAAAGTTTGCTGCTTCTTCATTGCAGTCGATAAGAACAATGGTAGAATA